>NC_133526.1:104769877-105078819 GCF_048544455.1 Silene latifolia | reverse complement strand
CGACCCCTTACACCTTTTCTATTCATCCAGTCACTATGACGATTCGTAGGAGCTCCAATTAACTCATCCAAGGAGAGGTACGTGTAACAATACGAAAGAGCTTCATCGATAATTGCTATCAAAACCCGACAAAAATAACCCGTAAAACCAACTTACTCGATCGAGTAAGTCACTTACTCGATCGAGTGCCCCCTACTCGATCAAGTAACCCACTTACTCGATCGAGTACCCATCAACAGTACACTATTTCACACGCAACACTCACTTACTCGGCAGCGTAAGCCCTACTCGATAGAGTACTCAACAACACATAAAACCGTAGTATTACAGCCTTCCTTCCTTAAAACCGAACTTTGTCCTTGAAGTTCAAACCCAACCTACAAAACATGAACTCCTAACATGAACTCCACCAATTATGCCTACCTTCGCAACATGGCTCACGATATCATAGCCTCTCGACTTGAACTCTATTCACTACCAATACCATCCAAAAACGCCGCTAGCTCTATCTCACTAACATATTATCCATTAGAAAATCCCATATCAAGACAATCCACCAAGCAAGATCAACCACCAAACGGAATGTTACATTCCACCACCCTTAAAAGAACTTCGTCCTCGAAGTTTACTCACACTCATAAACATCATCACCCAACTGCCAACACTATCAATATATTTTTAGACTCATAAACGACACACCACTACAAGCACTGCCATTACCTTTAATAGTATCAACCACAACATAAATCCATCCATTATTCTACTACACCGAGGCTTAAACTTCCAAATATACCGCAACATGTACAACCATCAAACTCTCTTCGTCGCATCCTACTTCTCTTAAGATAAATGTTACGTCCTCTTAACTCACTAATACTAGATCCTTTGCTATACCTCCCATAATTCTCATTACCACTTCATGTCAATGATAACCCTTTATAACCTCAATACCTACAACCATTCCTATATCCAGGGCTCTTTTTCTCTAACAGTCCTCATACCTCAATTCATTCTGCACTCCGTCAACCTATACCATAAAATCCTTAACATAACCACTACCGCAACTCTTCAACATTACCGCAAAACGACATACTTCTATATATACACACTCATCTCCACTCATAACTCACAATCCACAATTTCTACACATACTACATTAGCTTATCAAATTCATTTCTTTTATTACCAAAAAACTCACCCATAACTTAACATGACATTAAGTCCAAACACTTCGTACTCAATGTCCCAATAAAAGGTTATAAACAACCTGTAGTTTCCAGTTCAGTACCACATATGTTCTACAAATCAGTTGGCACTATTATGTAAATCAATGCCTCCTCTAAAAACTGAGCAAAACTACTCCAACAACTTCTCACAACTGTGTCCCATTAATAGAACATCAATATACTATGACAAGAATAGAAACATACGCAACTCTCTTCCTTATCATACTCAACCCTCACCCCCAAGCTGAAACTGGTAAGAAACATCAAAAAGTAAAACAACCATCTATATGTCCAAACCGAAACTCGCAGGAAACAACACTAAACAAAACAACAATCTATGTAACTGATATATACTTTCGAAAACCCGTCTCGTAATCATACCGCCTACTCCACCACAACCGATGACGGCATCGCAACACCGCCACCAACAGCCGCACCGCACCACGAAAATACTCGCATCACAACACGAAGTACCGTTCCTGGATCACCACCCGAGGTACAACAGCCACATCGATAGTCATCACAACTTACACAATCCCATAAACAGTAACTCGGTATAACTTTCTTGACAAGAAAACTTCCTTAAAACCGCTCTACTAGATCACAACAAATTAATCATACAGAATGAACAGATAATAATCTTACGAATGTCATCCATACTATTACTCATGAGGTCGGAACATCACACTATCACTTACATATATCATAAATACACATACGAGTATAATTAGCCATGCCAGATCACTCAAATTATTACTTTTTGAATATCATCCTATTAGGTTACCGTACACAACATATGATGCAAGACACTCAGATAACGACTTTATAACCATCACACCATACCACTATTCGTGAGGTTAGAACCTCACACGAACACTTACACAAATCATAGCCCCATAATCGAATCCAACTAACCAATCTTGATCACGTAAGTTACCGCCTGATAAAGTTTACCTCTCGCCCGAGCTTAACTCGTATGCCCCGCATAACAAATTCTCCCATTCGCATAACTATCACCTCCTGACAAATATAACCATACCACTAATACTCAAATACTAGCGACCACCTCCTATAACTACATCATATACTCCCTCACAACCATACATATCAATCCGGCCTTTACAAAATCAATCTCTTTAGAATGGTTATCTTTCCTATTTATCATTACCCTTAACCACTAGTGACAACACCACAACACCACCACTGTTCCTATATCACACCTCTTACACTCATCTCTAAACATAACAGTTCAGCTCTATTTCGGTTAACATCCCCAATTAACAAACAACAAATCCGTCAATAAAATTTACCTCAGCATTCATTCCAATTATATCCTTAATTGTATCGTCACCTAACTCCCCACCAAAATTTCATATCGTGCAAATAGTTTACCAACTTTTTACTTTCCTTACTTCCTCAAAACTCATGGCTAACATGTTGTCCTGAAACTCCTATATAACCATTAACTCACACCTTCTCATGATGCTATCGTACATCTCCATGATTCCTTACTTTCAAGCTCCTTAACTCCGGTCAACGTTCTCTCAGCTTACTTCCATCCTTCTTTCCCCTTTTCACTCAATAATACCAATCACAAATTCATCTCCTTCCTCCTTCTACCTAACTCTTTAGTAATCCGGTTACCTTCTCGTTGCTCCAGAACTCAAATTCCGTTAATTTATATCAATATCTTGTCATTCTTTCTTATCACTGATCCTCTCTCACCATGCTACTCACTCACACTTGTCACCATTAAGTCCACACCATCCATGAGTACTCATCAAGTAATTGCATCTCCCCTTTACATCTCTAGAACCTAAAATTTCACTTTATACCATTAACTGCCCAAAGAATTACACACTAGGTTCACCTCTTAAAAAAAAAAAAAATTCCCCAAACTCAGTCAATATCTACAAGTCTACGTCGCGATATGACTCCATCTAAGTACACTATATACCACTCTTCTCCATCCCTCTACAATGACCTTTCATTACATATATTCTTAACCAACACAATCCTAACCATCTCTCTCCATAAATCCTTCCACATCTCAAGTTCCCACTATCCACATCCTTCCTTTCAATCTTTTCATTCTCATGTTCCTTAGACTTACATCATCCCTTGCCCATATTCACTTACCTTACATTACTCAAACTCGCAATTATTTCACTCACCATGTCTCACACAACATGCTACATGCCTCAATAAGCTCATCAACCTCCCTTTTCTTTTTCCACTATCCATCTCAACCACATATAACTCATGTCCTCCCCACCAACCTCATACCCATCATAAGGTGCTACTCCTTACATCACAATGTCTGGTAACTTACGTATCAGGACCAACACATATGTAAAACAATGCATAAATAAGCAAAAGAACGTCATTGAAATAATTCTGACTTGCACGGAGGTAAAAAAGATAAGCATAAGACCAATATAGGGGTCACTAGATCGAGTACCGCCTACTCGATCGAGTACCGCCTACTCGATCGAGTAGGTGAAGGTCAGAAGCACGTACAATAAATTACCAGGTCTACTCGATCGAGTAAGAGGTACTCGATCGAGTACCAAGAGGTGCACTCGATCGAGTAAGGGCTACTCGATCGAGTACCCTACGCAGTTCTCAGCACTGTCCAATTTTCGTAAAACGGTCATATCTCACTCGTTTCTTGATCATTTTGGGCGTGTGACCTATCGTTAGAATCGTAAGAGAACAAGCTATTACATACAATTGGAATCACATCAAAGTCATATATACATCTCAAATTATAACAGTTTAAAGACAGCCTCTCTATAATTGGACAACATAACTACTAGATTTTTACTTCCAAACAACTTAAACAACAACAAGGTAAACAAAAACAACTCAATACTCACAAAACTAATATCCCTAACCACATGTTACTATCTACAAAGGCCAAGCAACAACATCCATCATGTACATATATTATTCAACTTATCAATCATGTATTACCCACATACCTTTATTCTATAACTTTACGTAAAACAAAATCATAAATATATATAACATCAAATCCCCTAATCACATGTTACTAATATGACCACATCATAAATTCACTTCGTCAAATGAACATGCTCCATCATAAATTCCATATCCTCATGCAATTACTACTTCTATCTTTTCCAACCAATTCATCCATCATATTCATCCAATATATTCATCCAACCTATTCATCCACATGTGCACATGAACAACATAAAACACGTAGCGATCCCATGACACCCAATAGTGACCGGTTCAAAGTTGTAGGGCGAGTTCGCGACATTAGGACGTCTCCCAAGTCTTTGCATTAGTTCGTAACAACTCCTACCCGGGTTCATTTTAGTTTGACTCTCTATGTTTATTGGGCTCATTAGTTACAGGTTCCAAAATCGTTGCTCTGGTACACTTTGTAACACCCCCATACACCAAGGTGCCTTACCAAGACCATCTGATGCATGGAAGTGCTACCATCTCGGTTACCCGAGGCATAGTAATCAAAAGTGACCATCAAGAAACATAATTTAAGCATAAAGTTTAAAGTGATTACATCAAAACCAACTGTAAAGTAAAGTACAACTGTTCTAAAACCAAACTACAACTAAAGTAACAGAAAGTATTATGATAACACAGCGGAGGACTACTATCAGACTCGTGGTGACTCCATCCCAAGCTAATCCCGCGCGCATCCATAGCATACCTGCTAGACAACTGCTCACCACCTACGAATGGATCACCACAGTTTTTAAAACATTTAAACAGGGTCAGTTACTGATTACATAATATAAGATGAAGCAAGATAACAGTACATACGATCACCCAACTCTGTCACATCACCACACATCTGACTACACAGTAAAGTGTATAGCCCTGCTAGAATATCCATCGCAACAGATATTCCACACTGCCGGTGGGGGACCGCAGCCGTTCCCATCTAATCCCCGCTCATCATCTCGGAGCGAAAACCCAAGTTCCTTAATGTGCACATCCCCCTTGTGACGAAAACCACAAGGGGAAAATCAAGGGCGTGAAGCCACTCCCGCAAGTGACTACACTCAGCCGAGGACGCACCTCGCGAACCATAGACAAACACAACCAGCCAACAATACATCAACAATTACCAATTCCAATATGATATAGATCAACAGCATTAAACAACCATCAACAATCAACCATCCAATACAATGTAACTAATAACTGAGTAGGGAAACCCTAACCGAAAAAGCAATCACCAAGATCGTCACAATACAATTACCATCTAACAATAACAATACTTCAAAAACCCCCAAAATACCAAATTAGGGTTTCAACCAAAATCAATGAAACAACATAAAAACTATACTAGTATCTTACCCACAATGCGACAGTCTTAACGGCGTAAAGAACTCAGAATTCTGACGACACAAGCCTTGTGATTTGATAGCAATCAGAGAGAGAGAGAAGCAACGTAACTTTGTTTTAATATTTATGAAAGTTAAAGTAGGGTAAAAATGAAAATAAACTGACGGATTAAGTTTATATATCTTTCTCACGTTGCAATCAAAACCCGTAAAAAATAACCCGTAAAACCAACTTACTCGATTGAGTAAGTCACTTACTCGATCGAGTGCCTCCTACTCGATCGAGTAACCCACTTACTCGATCGAGTACCCATCAGCAGTACACTGTTTTTCACGCAACACTTACTTACTCGACAGAGTAAGCCCCACTCGATAGAGTACCCAACAGCACATAAAACCGTAGTATTACAACTTTGCTATCAAATCCCAAGGCTTGTGTCGTCGGAAAACAGAGTTCTTTACCCCGTTGAGACCGTCGCAATGGGGGTAAGATCCTAGTACAGTTTTTATGTTGTTTCGTTGATTTGGTTTAAACCCTAATTGGGTAATTTGGGGGTTTTTGGAGTATTTTGATATTAGATGGTGATTGTATGATTGTATGATTGATAGGAGGTGATTTCGTAGAGAAACATTTCTGATTTGCTGTTGTGACAATCGTGGTAATTGTATTTCCGGGTAGGGTTTCCTACTCAGTAATTGTTTACATGATCTTGAGATAATGTTGGTTGATTGGTTATTGATTAATGGATTTGTCTATAGCGTATTTGAATTGGTAATTGTTGATGTTGTAGGTGGTTCTTGTGTTGTCTCTGGTTCGCGAGGTGATGCGTGCCCATTTCATACATTTATTATATTCATTTGCATGCATTTCTAGGCTATTTCGAGTAGTGTAAGATACTATTCTCCCAGGAATTCGCTACTTTGTTTTGTTTTGTATTTACTACATATTTGAACCTGAAGGAGTATAAACGAGCCAAAACCCATCCCTGAAGTCGCATTATGGATACTAGTGAAGCTGAGCTCGGGAGAATCACGTTGGAGTGCGTGAAGACACGAGGAAGCATGCTAAAGTAGGGAATGGACGTTGATGTTTCTCAAGAAAAGTCGATCGACAACTGCTGATGGTCGATCGACTGGCTGCGCTTGAAGAAAAAGTTGATCAACGGCCTATGATGTTCGATCGACTGGTTTGCTCAAAGGATTAGTCGATTGACAAGTTTGCTTGGTCGATTGACTGTTTTGCTTATCAAGCTGTGTTGATTTATTTAGTTAATTCAGCCCATTAGTTGTTTAATTAATAAATCTCAGCTACCTCTATATAAATAGAAACGCAGAACATTTTTAGGTCATCTTTTACACTACTTAATTCTTTCCTACGTTACTTTTGCTTCAACTTTCGGATCGGAATATTGTAACTTTCTATTTTCATTCGGTAATTCAATTAACCTTTGTTCTTCATTTATTTCTTTCTTTTGTTTATTTTACTCTTCCTTGTTCTTCTTTTATTTTATGTTTAATTGTTATTCTCATACTTTTATCATGCTTTATTTAACTATCGTTATTATTGTTAATTTTGTTAATTCGATTATGCATAACTAAATTTCTTATGCTGGGATATAGGATAGCCATGGTTGTGAGACAGATTTAATCGGGATATTAGATCTGGAATAATTATATGTTTGAATTGTTAATCATAGTAATTAATCTTATTTAATTGGTTGAATGCATGCGACTAGTTACTTAACCTGGTAAACTACGACCTATATCGAGAGATTGGAGAGAGTGAGACCTCCTACTAACAATAGAATACCTTAAATAAAGCGAGAGCATATTAAAAGGTATCTAGGTTGATTAGAGGACCTTGAGGACCTTATCACTACCCTTCAGACCGTAATTTGACCAATCTTTGACCCTACCTTTGACCGTTGTTAGACAATGGTGAACCGACTATCCTAGCTATCCCTTATATTTTTTAGACTTGTTTTCTACACTTTATTTCTCTACTCTTCGCTATCTTAGTTTAGTAATCAAACCAATATAACCCCCAGATTTGTTACTTAGACAGACTCATAATTAACATATAGAACACGTTTGTCTCCCTGTGGATTCGATCCTGACAACCTATACTACATTAGGTTAGGCCGGTTGGTTTATTTTTGATAGGTGTGATGCCTGTCGTTGTGTGCACCAAAAATAATATTTGTAATACCTATTAAAACTAACAAAAGTTAGTGGTAACAGGGTCGAACCACAGAGAGGCGGGGGAGTTTCTATTGTTTGATATTTTAGTCTTTGGGTAACAACGAGGGGGTTTTGATTGGATTATGTCTAAATGTAAATGCGAAAATAAATGAGCAAATAATAAAAATAAATGTAAACTAATGATAAAAAAGAGCTAGGATGATCGGGTCACTACAGCTTCGATGACACATAAGTCTAGGTAGGTCTCGAAATACAGTCGTGGGTGATGGGTATGACAAGTCCTCTCGGTCCAAGTCAACTAACAGCCCCTCTCGGTCTATGCTATTAGTCCCTAGGTGTCACTATTACTAACTTCCGTTAGTAATCCTAATGCCTAAATCACTTACCTTTCAGTCTAGCAATTTAGCCGTCTTAATTCGTTAATTTAAGTCCTTCCCTATCTTTCGATCTATGGGTTGGTTAAAACTAAGCATCTAACAAGTCTTCGCTAGGTCTCATTGATAGATATTGCACTTAACAAATTTAAACGAAGCAAATCAGACACGAAGTCAGTCGATCGACCAGCTACCCCAGTCGATCGACCAACCGACTCAGTCGATCGACCAGATAAGCCAGTCGGTTGACCAAGCCCTAATCCGGGGGTCACCTATTCTAATGCCATCTACGCTAAGTTCGCCTACATCCTAGCAAGGGTGATTTAGCTAGACATACTGAAAGTAATAACAACAATAAAATCCGAAATTAAAGCATAAGAATTCATAATTGATATAATTAAACAAATAACTAACATGAATCAATAATACGGCTTTGGGAATCCTCACTAGCAATTCTATACTACGAATTAAAGCAATAAACTGAAATAAGGAACAGAAAAAATACCGACAGGAAGCAAGAGAAGAATCCGTAGCACGAACGAAAATAAATTGTATATAATGAAATAAACCCTAATTATTCGATACTTCGAATCTGATGATGAATGACTTAAAAACTGTATGAGTGTATCTGAATGAGCAGGTTACGTTATAAAGAAATATCACATAACTTTATTCTCAAAACCTAAAAAACAATGGGCTTCCTAATCCTCGTTCTATTAATTCACGTCAGAACAACGGCTTGGTCGATCAACCACTTTCACCGGTCGATCGACTGGTCTGCATTGCACAGAAGTTCCTGTAAGTCGGGCTCTGGTCGATCGACCATAGGAACCGGTCGATCGACCACTATAGCTGGTAGTCCGCTTCTAATTCTTCATAAAGTTGTCTTTCAGGCCTCGAAATGCGCACCAAGTTTATTTCTCGAGTCAACACTCCATGTCAAATCAAATGCCAAGTACTTGGGGACGGATTTAGCTTGATTTCTTCTCATTTTCGCATAAATCTGCAATATTACATAAAAATACGAAAGTAGACGAAATAGGGCAAATAGTAGCATAAACTACATAAATGAGCTCTGAAATGCGTGTAAAATGAGGTGTAAAACATCATATAAATGACACGCATCAAACTTCCCCAAACCAAACCCTTGCTTGTCCCCAAGCAAGAACTAGACTCGATCCTAAAACCTAATGGAACGAGTTCAATCTCAGAGCGAAATGCAACTATAAAGCCTAAACCAGTTTTAATGCAACAACTGACAATCAATTAGTAATATGAATCATGCAAACGAGTTATGTAGTCGTTAAAAACTGTTGAACCGTCAACTGTAGAGACTTATCAATTCGGACTCTCACGGGTCGCTCCAATCACACAATAAATACAGGTGAATATATGTAAAGATAGAAAGAAGTAAATGTAAAGACTGTCACCTAACTACGACCTATAAGAAGATGCCTGCAATCTAATATGAAAATGATCTCTACAACCGTACATATGCATTCCAACCAACAAATGACCATGACACATGCCGTGATAAATATGGATATGTGAGGTAATGGGTAAGAAGAGGCAAAACAATTATGAGAATGTGAAGGTATAGGTGATCAAGCTAGTACCTAAACAGAACCATATGACAACATCCAACTTCTTGCTCAAAATTAACAACATAAACCCGGTGCTAATTAGAAGCACAAATCTCGCAATCTCCATAATAATTAATCAGCTCCCCATAAGATACAAATGCAACATGGGAGCAAAAATCGCCATTAAATAAAGACTTTGAATTATGCGATTTTTTTCTTTTCTCGGACTCCAGTCGATCGACCAATGAATCCAGTCGATCGACCGCCCTCTACAGCACACGTTTTTTTTTTTTTTTTTCGAATTATTTTTCTTCTCTTTTTTTTTTCTTTTCAATTATATTTTTTCTTTCTTTCCTTTTTTCATCTTCCCAACATCATCTCAAAATGAACATATAACCAAACCGCAAATAAACACATTCCCAAAACTAATACTACTAGCTTGACAAAGGCAGGCTAAATATAGGATGTAGTTAAGGGACAAAAGGCTAAATTTGGCTTTGTGAGGTTTATGGGCAAAATGAATAAAGGGTGACCTCTTCCACATGTGTCAACTAACCTCGAACCCGAATGCATACAGGTATTAAGCAGATTAAGTTCATATTTATGCAAATTTATGTAACATGTCTCATAAGGAGTAACTACTCACATTCCTAAATGAACTTGCCATGAATGACACCAGTTACAGGCTCTAAAACTCAGAAAATGATGTAGTTTGCCAATTTTCAAAGTCAAGTTTCAAGTTCAGCAAATAATTAACAAAAGCTCGTAGATATGAATATTTGATTCTACTAATAACAAGTCAATTAAGCACGGCTTAGGCATAAACAGCTGCAAATGCAATGTCATCATGGAAATACTACCGTTCCGACTCGACCTATATGCTAAAATAAACGTGCAATTTTTTGAATTTTTTTTTTTGAAAATTTTCACTTTTTTTGGATTTTTGTATATATAGGAAATAAAAAACAATGCAAGACAAAAATGTAAACGTGAATGCAAAATAGAATGAAATGCAACGTAAAACCCTTCCCCAAACCAAATCACACAATGTCCCCATTGTGCAAAATCATGTAATGAAAATAGCAAAGGAAATTGGGAGTTTGCATTATAATAAATAAAATTGTCATAAAGAAGGACTCGGAAACTCACAAGACTTTAAGCGCAGCAAACGGAAACCTCCCCAAACCAGCGTAAGCTAGGAGGTTTCAGCAGCCAGCAGTGCTACCAATAGGTACCTGAAAAAAACAAAAGATCGTGCGTAATTTCGAGAAAGCAATGTTGAAGCGGTAATTATGTGCAAGAATTAAAAAACGGAAGAAAACAGAAAATGTCGGGGAATAAAGTGGAGAGAAGACTCCCTCAACTCCGCAAATCGACCAAACACAGCAGGGGAGTGATCGAAAACAGGTACAGCAGCGAACATGGCCGATCGACCACATCACCCAGTCGATCGACCAGGATGAACAGGAACAGAAGCTCCTGGAACTGTAGCGCTAAGTCGATCGACCATACTGGCCAGTCGATCGACTGAAATACCTGCTGTAACTTTCTGATTTCTTCTATTAGCTCAATAAATTGAGCCAACATGGTCTATAAACCTGCAAAAGCACATAATAGCGCGCCCAAAATTGCTTACAACCCAAAGTAATAGTCTAAAGGTCTTAAAATCTTAAACAAACTTATTAAAGCGAAGTTTCGCGCACACAAAAAACAGTAAAAAGGTCTTAAATGCGATAAATTGTCTTAAAAACTCAAGCAATAAAATGTTTATCCACGAAAAATGCGGAAAATCTCCGACCATGGCTTCTGGCTACACGAAGTACCCTCCACGGTGGTTATCTTCTCAGCAGTCCAATCCACAACGTCGTCCGACAGATCTACATCTGACACATCCTCCCACTTGTTATCTGCCTTCTCAAGCTCCAAATCAGAAATTGTAACTTTGGCCGTCTCATCCTCTTCCGGCTCCTCGTCAGTGCCATAACTCAAGCATCCAAGGCCACCTCTCTGCATAATAGGCTCAACTGGAGTAATTGGCAACTCATCCTTCCCAAACCAGCTCCTGCAATAGATGAAACAGACAAATCGTCCTCCAATTTGCTCCCAGTCTGGGGCGGAGGTGTCACGACAGCAGGGATACTGGGTACAGGTAATAAAGCAGGAATATCAGAAATGACCACATAAGACGGTTTAGCAGAAATAGCATTACATGAAACAGCCCACATGGGATCCTTCTTTCTAACGGTTTGAGCAAAAACAATGGACCGTTTGCCCACTTTGATGGCCAAGGTCCCTAAGCCAACATCAATAAATGCACCAGCGTGTGCAGAAATGGTCTCTCTAAGATAATGGGGATATGGGCATCCTCTGGCATATCTAGGACAACGAAGTCCACAGGGAAAAAGAACTTCCCTATTTGGACAGGAATGTCCGCTAAGACTCCTATTGGCTGGACCACAGAGCGATCAGCCATCTGAACACTCATGTTGGTCACGGCAAATTTGGTCAGGCCTAATTTCTTTGCTAGACTTAAGGGCATGACACTAATGCTAGCCCCCAAATCACGTAAGGCTTTTTCTATGGGAAAGGTGCCAATAGAACATGGGACATAAAAACTCCCTGGGTCAGCTAATCTCGGGGGGGTAGTCTGGGTCAAATAGGAGCTAGACTCCTCAGTAAAAGCCACGGACTGGACAGGCTCAAGTGACCGCTTTTTAGTTAAAAGTTGCTTCATGAATTTCATGTAAGCGGGCACTTGATTGACCAACTCAAGGAAAGGTACCTGAACATTTAAACTACGAATCACATCTTTGAATTTATCGAAAGATACATGTTCTTTGGTCGAAATCAGCCTCTCCGGATATGGGACTGGAATGGAACCATCCACATTTGGAGCTTGCCTCAAGAATCTCGGAGTACTCTCACTCCGGAACAGAAAATCCCTCAAATTATCGGGCATAGAGGGACGAAACAACTCGGAATCAGCAGCGTTGTTGGTCGGTCGACCACCCTCCTCGGTCGATCGACCAGGGTCAATTTTTTCCGAATTTCCAGAAACATTAGAAACCACTTCTGGAACTGTGGAGGTGGTCGGTCGATCGCTTGGGACGGTCGATCGACCAACAGTGCTGCTATTCTTCTTTTTCTCGTTTTGTTTACTCTTCCCTTTTTCAGCCTTTTTCTTCCCTTTAGCATTTTCAACTGTAGGACCCTCAAGTGTAGACCCACTCCTGGTAGTAATAGCATTAAGGGTCTCTTTTTGATCCGTCTGCGTTGGTAAATGTCCCGGAGCTCGAGTTGTATTCTTTCTTGCCAATTGAGCAATTTGAGACTCCAACATTTTCATTCCAGCTTCTCTAGCTTGAGACTCTTTCACCAACAAATTTTTCAACTCGGTAAGGTCGGAGTTTTGGAACTGCTGCTGCTGTTGAGGGACATACGGAGGATTTTGGAACTGTTGTTGCTTATGAGGGGGTACATAACTTTGCTGCTGCTGCTGTGGGGGTGGAGTCGGATTTTGGACATTCTGGCTACTCCACCTCAAGATTGGTTGGACATTCGGCTCAAAATACGTATTTGTCTGCCTATAATGTTGAAAAGCAGCACAAGACTCATAGGGATGAGAACAATGATCTGAAACATGTCCCTCAGCTCCACATCTTTTGCAGACGAAAGGACCGTCTGACACAACATTCACTTGATAAATCCCTCCTTTTGAAGCTCCTCCCAACTCGTACTTATCAAATCTCGCCGTAAGAGCTTCTAGTGCAGCTACAAAAGGGGATTCAGCAGCTCTCCTTTGATTTTCCCCTGGAATTTCCATACTCAGCTTTATGGGTGGCCAGATCATCAATAATTTTCCACCCCTTAGTTTCTCCAACATTCTCCTGGAATCTGCCACTAGCAGCCGCATCCAGTATAGCCCTCTAATCGTCATAAAGCCCATTATAAAATTGATTGCATAGGCTCCATTTCTCGAACCCATGGTGCGGAATGGTTCGCACCAGCTTCTTGAAACGGACCCACGCCTCATGAAAATTCTCATCAGGACCCTGTTTAAAGCTCGTGATCTGAGCTCTAATGGCATTAGTCTTCGAGGCAGAGAAACATTTCTTGTAGAATGCTAAAGCCAAAGAATTCTAGTCAGTGATCCCATTAGCAGCTCGGTCCAGGTCTCGGTACCACTCCCTTGCAGCATCACGAAGATAGAATATAAACATCGTCTCCTTCACCTGGTCCTAGGTCACACCTGCTGGTGGGGGTATGGAGCAGCAGTAGTCAATGAATGTCTCCATATGTTTTGCTGCATCTTCATTTGCAGGTCCCCCGAATTGGTTTCTCTCAACCAAGTTGATATAAGACGGTTTTGGCTCGAATTTTCTCTCCGTCCCTGGTAATGCGAATCCCTTATAGAGATTCACAGCTGTCGGCTCAGAGTGACTTGCTATACTAGCTTCTTCAGCCATCTCTAGAGAATCTGGAGAAGTGACGGTCTCTGTGGAAGAAACTGGAGATGGTGGTGGGTTTTCTTCAAACAACTCGTTCTCGTAGAAACTTATCCGAGAACTAGGCTCTTCCTCGGACTGTGCTTCTTGAAATAGCCTTCTCTTAACTCGCAGGGTCCTTTCTAGCTCGAGATCAAGGGGAAATAATTCGCCTTGTTGAGACCTGCGCATAAGAATAAACTACAACAAAAAGATGAGAAAAGTTTAAGGAATAAGAGTTCCTTAAACAAAGAAAAAGACTAAAATAGTAAAACAATAAAAATTAGCGCTGCCTCCCCGACAATGGCGCCAAAATTTGATGCTTGTCGCTTTGTGCACCAAAAATAATATTTGTAATACCTATTAAAACTAATAGAAGTTAGTGGTAACAGGGTCGAACCACAGAGAGGCGGAGGAGTTTCTATTGTTTGATATTTTAGTTTTTGGGTAACAACGAGGGGGTTTTGATTGGATTATGTCTAAATATAAATGCGAAAATAAATGAGCAAATAATAAAACTAAATGTAAAATAATGATAAAAAAGAGCTAGGATGATCGGGTCACTACAGCTTCGATGGCACATAAGTCTAGGTAGGTCTCGAAATACAGTCGTGGGTGATGGGTATGACAAGTCCTCTCGGTCCAAGTCAACTAAGAGCCCCTCTCGGTCTATGCTATTAGTCCCTAGGTGTCACTATTACTAACTTCCGTTAGTAATCCTAATGCCTAAACCACTTACGTTTCAGTCTAGCAATTTAGCCGTCTTAATTCGTTAATTTAAGTCCTTCCCTATCTTTCGATCTACGGGTTGGTCAAAACTAAGCATCTAACAAGTCTCCGCTAGGTCTCATTGATAGATATTGCACTTAACGAATTTAAACGAAGCAAATTAGACACAAAGTCAGTCGATCGACCAGCTACCCCAGTCGATCGACCAACCGACTCAGTCGACCGACCAGATAAGCCAGTCGATCGACCAAGCCCTAATCCGGGGGTCACCTATTCTAATTCCATCTACGCTAAGTTCGCCTACATCCTAGCAAGGGTGATTTAGCTAGACATACTGAAAGTAATAACAACAATAAAATCCGGAATTAAAGCATAAGAATTAATAATTGATATAATTAAACAAATAACTAACATGAATCAATAATACGGCTTTGGGAATCCTCTTCTATACTACGAATTAAAGCAATAAACTGAAATAAGGAACAGAAAAAATACGGACAGGAAGCAAGAGAAGAATCCGTAGCACGAACGAAAATAAATTGTATATAACGAAATAAACCCTAATTATTCGATACTTCGAATCTGATGATGAATGACTTAAAAACTGAATGAATGTATCTGAATGAGCAGGTTACGTTATAAAGAAATATCACGTAACTTTATTCTCAAAACCTAAAAAACAATGGGCTTCCTAATCCTCGTTCTATTAATTCACGTCAGAACAACGGCTTGGTCGATCGACCACTGTGACGGGTCGATCGACTGGTCTGCATTGCACAGAAGTTCCTGTAAGTCGGGCTCTGGTTGATCGACCATCGGAACCGGTCGATCGACCACTATAGCTGGTAGTCCGCTTCTAATTCTTCATAAAGTTATCTTTTAGGCCTCGAAATGCGCACCAAGTTTATTTCTCGAGTCAACACTCCATGTCAAATAAAATGCCAAGTACTTGGGGACGGATTTAGCTTGATTTCTTCTCATTTCCGCATAAATCTGCAATATTACATAAAAATACGAAAGTAGACGAAATGGGGCAAATAGTAGCATAAACTACATAAATGAGCTCTGAAATACGTGTAAAATGAGGTGTACATCATATAAATGACACGCATCAAGGTGTGTGATTTAGCCTGTCAAATTTTGGCGCCGTTGCCGGGGAGGCAACAATTTTCTTTTTGCTTATTTTAGTTAGTCTCGTCTCAGGGAACATTAGTTCCTTGAGATAGTTCTTATTCCTTTCTTTAGTGTTTTATTTATGCCCAGGTCTCACAGGTCCGAGCTCGTACCATTGGACTCTAAACTAGAAAAGACTTTCCGGGCTAGACAAAATTTTTGGAAGCAAGTCCGTCAAGCAGAAGACTTAAGTACGCTTGACGCCGCATACCCCAATTTTATTGCAGAAAATCAGTCTTTTGAAGAAGACACTTCAGTTTCTGCCACTACTACAATCATGCCTACTTAATCAAGTCACTCAGAACCCACCCTTGAGTCTATTCCCAAAGGATTCAAACTCCCTACAACAGACAATGGAACTTTCGAGATAAGGCCATCTTACATTACCCTGGTAAAAAGAAATCTGTTTGGAGGGGGCGCTACGGAAGACCCAGATACACATATGGAGAGATTCGTTACATACTGTTGCTCCATACCCTTGACTGCTGGGGTGACCCAGGACTAAGTAAAATAGGTGCGCTTCCCATTTTCTCTGCGAGACGTTGCCGTAGAATGGCTGCGTGATCTAGATAGGGAAGATCAGGGGGTTACTGACTGGAACAGCTTAGCTCTTGCCTTCTATAAGATGTATTTTCCGCCACAAAAGACAAATGCCCTGAGAAATCAAATCACTAGCTTAAAACAAGGTCCCACTGACGACATAAACGAGCCATGAGTTCGTTGTAAGAGTCTGGTTTGTTCAGTCCCTCACCATGGGTTTCAGAAGTGGTTTCTCTGCAACCAATTCTATAATGGGCTATATGATGACCATCGGGCTCTACTCGATTCTTCAGCCAACGGGAGATTCCAGGACAACACTAATGTTGCCAGTGCCTGGAAACTAGTTGACCAGATAGCTATGCACACTGCCAAATATGGGAACCCCAGAGGTAGTACGAGAGGGGCAGGATCATCCGATGGAGCTGTTGCAGCTTAGTTAGAGGCATTAACTGCCCAGATTGCCGAACTAAAGACAGCTCAGTCTTCATGGAACCAACAGACAGTTCATGCCATGACCCAACAAGAAACCCTTATAAGTAATGTGGTATTGCAGGACATGGTGCAGTTTAATGTATGAGCACCATAGAACACGTCCACGCTTTTCAGTCCTTCAAACAAGGTACACCATTCTCAAATTTCTATAATGAGAGGATTAGGGAGCATCCTAATTTCTCTTATCGGAGGCAGAATGTTCTAAACCCAACTCCACCACCACCACAAGGTCCGAACCCGACATACACTATCCCCCGAGAATCGTGGAAATAAACTAGAGGGTGGTTATCAGAGGAACAATCAAGGAGGTCAACAACATAAGAATAACGACCTATCTGACATTAAGTCCATGCTACAGCAAAAGATGGTGGCCTCACAGTAGCAAGAGGCCCTTATTGCTCAGTTAGTGGCACATAATAAGATGTTGGACAATCAAGTTGCCCAATTATCCACTTCAAGTAGACAACCGGGTACGTTGCCATCTCAGCCTGAGAAGTCACATGACACGGCTAATGCAATTCATCTTCGAAGCGTTCTTACTTATGATTGACCCGTGATGCCTGAGGATGTTGAAGAGGTCATAATTGAGGAGTTAGATGTGGATGTGGAAGAAAATACGCTGACGAAGCTACTGTAACGTCTGAAAAAAGTCGATTGACAGAAATTGATGGTCGATCGACTAAATCTACAGAAGAGAACAACAACGAAACTGAAAAGAGTCGATCGACTAGGCAAAATAGTCGATCGACCTTGCCTGTTAGTCGATCGACTGGTTTTGATGGTCGATCGACTTTTTCACCTAACAGGATTGCTGATCCGTTTCCAGTTACTGATGGGACGCCTCTTAATACTGATAAGACGTCTAATTGTGATAAAGGGAAGAGTAAAGCTGTTGACCCGCCAATCGTCATCAAGGTTCCTTTTCCGGGCGCCTAAAGAACATAAAAGTCGAGTAGCAATTCGGTAAATTTTTGGAGGTCGTCAAAAATCTTCAGGTAACTATACCTTTTACCAAGCTAATTACCCAGGTACCCTCTTATGCTAAATTTATGAAAGATATTTTGACCCGTAAGAGGAGCTTTAACAAAGTGGAGACCATTGCCTTTACAGAAGAGTGTAGTGCACTCCTACAAAGCAAGTCTCCACCCAAATTGAAGGATCCAGGTAGTTTTTTAATTCCTTGTACAATAGGCACTCAGGTAATAGATAAAGCTTTATATGATTTGGGTGCCAGTGTTAGTGTCATGCCCTATTCGGTTTGCAAGAAACTGAACATGGGGCATCTTAAAGTTACCACTGTGACCCTACAAATGGCTGACCGGACAGTTAAGCGACCTCTAGGTGTATTAGAGGATGTCCCTATTAAGATAGGTAAATTGTTTATACCTGTTGATTTCATTGTGTTAGATATGGCTGAGGATACTCAGATTCTTATAATCTTGGGTAGGCCATTTTTGCATACTGCAGGGGCTATTATTGATGTCAAACAGGGACGTTTGACTCTCGAGGTAGGGGATGATAAGGTGACTTTTAACTTAGCTAGCACGCTGCCTAAGCCTATGATAGAGGATACATGTTATGTTATAGACGTTGTAGATGAATCTATGTTTGACTATTGGACGAGATCCCTTCTTGGGGTCCCGTTAGAAGCTTTCATAGCTCTTATTGATTTTCCAGAGGATGTATAGGTAAGGAGTTAACTATTGAGAAAGGTGAGACGGTAAACGCCATTATGGAAACCTCTTATGCTGCTGAGGTAAAGATACCAGAGCGTAAACCTCTTCCTTCTCATCTTAAATATGTGTTCTAAATGATTCTGAGCAATATCCAGTTATTGTTAATGCTAAACTTGATGATAACCTACTTTCTGCATTGTTGGTCGTTCTTAAGAAAAACAGGAAAGCCCTAGGATACAGTTTGGACGACCTTAAGAGCATCAGTCCTGACATTTATATGCACAGAATTGAGCTAGAGGAAGGACATAAACCTTGCTTGCAGGGTCAGCGAAAGTTGAAACCGAAGATGCAGGATGTTGTTATGGCAGAGGTGATGAAACTACTTGATGCAGGTATTATATACACCGTTGAAAACTCCAAGTGGGTAAGTCCAGTTCAGGTAGTCCCAAAGAAAGGAGGTACTATAGTGGTGAAAAATTAGAAAAATGAACTAATACCAACTAGAGTAGTAACAGGTTGGCGGATGTGCATTGATTACAGACAATTAAATGCTGCCACCAAGAAAGATCACTTCCCCCTTCCTTTTATTGATTAGATGGTAGAAAGATTAGCCTCACATAAATTTTTCTATTATTTAGTTGAATATTTAGGTTTCTTTCAGATCCCAATCCATCCCGACGATCAGGAAAAGACTACTTTTACTTGCCCGCATGATGTTTTTTGCTTATCGCAGAATGCCATTTGCATTGTGTAATGCCCCAGCTACTTTTCAGAGGTGCATTATGGGGGTATTTTTTGAGTATATAGAGTCTATTATGGAGGTATTTATGGACGATTTCAACGTTTATGGTAATGATTTTGATGATTGTCTAACTAACCTTGAGAAAGTTTTGCAGCGATGTATTGAGGTTAATTTAGTGATGAATTGGGAGAAGTGCCATTTTATGGTCAATGAGGGCATTGTCCTTGGGCACTTAGTATCTGACAAGGGTATTTAGGTTGATAAATCAAAGGTGCAAGTGATTGAGCAATTACCTCCTCCCGTTAATGTTAAGGGAGTTAGATGTTTCCTTGGTCATGCTGGCTTTTATTGCCGGTTCATTATGGACTTCTCTAAAATTGCTAAACCACTTACACAATTGCTACTTAAGGATGCTCCATTTAATTTTACTGATGAATGTCTTATTGCTTTTGACAGGTTGAAGGAGGCCTTCATTAGAGCATCGATCATTCGGCCCTTAGACTGGGAGCTGCCTTTTGAGATTATGTGCAATGCTAGTGATTATACAGTTGGCGCAGTGCTGGGCCAGCGGAAAGACAAAGCTTTGAGTGTTATTTACTATGTGAGCCGAACTCTGGATGAGGCTCAGGTGAAATATGCAACAACGGAGAAGGAGTTGTTAGCTGTGGTATACGCGCTGGAGAAATTCAGGTCTTACTCATTAGGTTCGAAAGTTACTGTATTTTTTGAGCATGCAGCGCTGAGGTACCTATTTGCTAAGAAAGAAGCCAAGCCAAGATTATTGCGATGGACACTCCTTCTTCAGGAGTTTGATTTGGAGATTAAAGACAAGAAAGGCGCTGAGAATTTGGTAGCTGATCATTTATCACGCCTTCCATTGCAAGAAGGGGGAGATTTTTTACATATTGATGATTCTTTCCCGGATGATATTTTGTTAGCTATATCTAATGATGAGAGTCCATGGTATGCTGATTTTGCGAATTATATTGTAGGTGATATTCTGCCACCTAACTTGTCCTTTCAGCAAAAGAAACGGTTTCTCTATGATGTGAAGCAATATTTCTGGGATGATCATTACCTGTTTAAGGAGTGTGCAGATGGCCTATATCGACGGTGTATACCCCAATGGGAGAATAAAGCTATTCTTGAAGCTTATCATTCGTCATCATATGGTGGTCACCACGGCCCTTCTAGGACCGTGGCTAAGGTACTTCTATCTGGTTTTTACTTGCCGTCTATGTTTAATGATGCTAGGTTGTTTGTTGCTGGTTGCGATCCTTGCCAGTGAACGGGAAATATTTCAAAGAGGCATGAAATGCCTTAGAGTGGTATTTTGGAGATCGCGATTTTTGATGTATGGGTCATCGTTTATCAAGGGCCATTCCCGTCTAGCAAGGGAACCAGATACATACTAGTTGTTGTGGACTATGTGTCCAAATGGGTAGAGGTTATGGCTTCAGTTAACTGTGATGCAAAGACCATTGTCCAGCTATTCAAGAAGGTTATCTTTCCTCGCTTTGGTGTCCTTAGAGTCATCATTAGCGACAGAGGTATGCATTTTAAAGAGAAAAAACTTTCTGCTTTATTGTCAAAATATGGTGTTTCGCATCGTCGTGGTTAGGGGTATCACCCTCAAACAAGTGGACAGGTGGAGGTCTCCAATAGGGAGATTAAAGAAATTTTGGCAAAGGTTGTTTCCAAGTCCCGAAAGGATTGGAGTATGAAGCTGGATGACACGCTGGGGGCCTATAAGACGGCTTTCAAGACACTGATTGGCGCATCGCCATATCGATTAGTCTATGGGAAGTCTTCTCACCTATCAGTGGAGCTAGAGCATAAAGCTTGGTGGGCTATTCCAGAGCTTAATTTTGATCCAAAGTTATGTGGTGAGAAGCGGTTGTTGCAGCTGGATGAACTTGAAGAGTTCCGTCTAAATGCATATGATAGTGCCAAAATCTATAAAGAGAAGACTAAGAGATGGCATGACAAGCATATCATACCGCGAAAATTCCAAGTTGGGGAGAAGATGTTGCTATTCAATGCCCGACTCCGTCTATTTTGGGAAAGTTGAAGTCCCAATGGTCTGGTCCTCATAAGGTAACTTCTATTTCTAAATTTGGGTCAGTCGAGTTAGAGAATTCCGCGAGAGAGCGTTTCAAAGTGAATGGTCACCAAGTTAAGCATTACTACGATGCTAAGGATACTGTTGGAGTGGTCGAGTTTCTATACTTAGACCACATTTCTGAGCCAGAAAATTGAGGTAACAAGGGTCGAGCGGGACCTTAAAAACCAGCGCTGACTGGGAGGCAACCCGGATTTTATACTTTTTGTAATGAACTCTTTAATTCGTGTGTTTGTGCTTTTATTGCTTTTTAGTTTAGGTTCTGTCACCAAAAACTCTTGAAACTTTTGCGTGTGTTTTATGCTTTTATTCCATCTTTTTGCATGCATTTCTATGCATTTTATATGCTATTTCATTGCTATATTCCCCGTGTTTGCTACTTTGGGTACATGTTATGGATTTGAGAGTTTATTCACCCAAATGTGCAAATATAAGCCAAATCCTATCAACAAAGGTGAGATGAGATCCCGTTCCTAGTCTTGATGTAAACGAGCTCATAAATCATTCTTTTGGAGTTCGTAGTGAAGTAAGGAAACTTATCGAGCAAAAGAAAAGCTTCACATTACTAGTGCCTAATTTAAAGAGCCATAACTGAAGTTCTGAAAAATATAATGAAGAAATTCAAATTGGGGATGAAATCTTATCCTGTTAGCTTTCCAACGCCACCAAAAACGCTCGATTTGTCCAAGTAACGAAGAAATGGCGGCCGTTTGAAGTTCAGTGCGCGTTGCAGAAAATGCGCGACGACAAAAAGTCGATCGACTGGTGTTGATCGAGTTATTTCATCTCGATAGCTCTTTTTAGTCGATCGACCGTTCTGCTTGGTCGATCGACTGGATGTTATTTTGGCTGAGATTTCCAGTTTATGTTTTCAGCCCAATTAGTCTCTTGTTTAGTTTTATTTTGGACTTAGCATGAAAGAATAACTTGAAAACTTTATTAGGTTACATCTTTTTACACTGTTAAAACTCTCTTTACGTTTCTTTCCTCCAGATTTTTGGATCTGAAAACTGGTAATTCATTCTTTCATTTGGTAATTTAATTTACTCTTGTTCTTCCTTTATTCCTTCTTCTTGTCTATTCCTTTCTCTTTTAATCTCGTTTATTTCATTCTTATTTATTCTTGTCAATTACTTATCATGTTTTAATCAATCATCATATTTGTTATTGTTATCATAGATTTAAATATGCGTAGCTAAATTCCCTTTGCTAGGATTTAGGGGAGCCATGATAATAAGATGGTCTTAATTAGGTGATTAGATCTGACAGATATATGAATCTTTCTTGTTAATTATAGAAGGTAATAGCATTTAATTGGTTAAGTCGACGTAATTGATTATTTGAACCGGTAAACTTCGACCTAGATCGAGAGATTAGAGAGAGTTAAACCCGCTGCAAACAATAGAATACCCTAATTAGAGCGAGAGCATATTAGAAGCATTCTAGGGCGAATAGCAGACCGAGAGGATCTTTTCACTACCCTGCAGACCGTTTTATGACTGATCTTTGACCCTAGACTTGACCGTTGTATTTTCATGGTGACCCGATGTCCTAGGCTTTTCTCTTATTTTTTGAACTCTGTTTCTACGCTTTATTTCTTTTTCCTTGCTATTTTAATTAGTAAACAAAATAATCAAACCCCCAAATTTATGACTTAGACAGACTTAGATTTAGCAAATAGAACACAATTGTCTCCCTGCGGATATGAAAAGGAGGAAAACACACGACGTACATAAGGTAAAAAAGTTGGTCGACTGAACTGGATAGTCGATCGGCTGAAATAAAGAAGCAGGTTTGTGAAAAAAGTCGATCGACTATAATAGCTTGTCGATCGACTAAATTCAAAAGTACCCCAGTCGAAAAAAGTCGATCGACTATGTTGAAGCTGTCGATCGACCGGTGTAGACCTCCCAGCGTGTATTAATTAATGAAGGGAGTTTATTACTCTTTATTTCCCTTATTAGCACAAAACAAAAGAAGAAAAAAAGGGAACGTAAGAGAGCAAGCAGCAGCAGCGACGAACACTTCCGTCCTCCTCACTCTCTCTTTTTTTCAATTTTTCTTGCTTGTTTTTGGTGCTTTTTCCTCCTATTTTCCGTCTCTACTTCACTCAAGTAAGTTTCCCCTTCATCTATGTTCATTTTCCTCTTTTGTTTCAAAGTTTATACCCAATTTCAAATCGATTTATTTTCGAATTTAGGGTTTTAAAATTGGGGGTTTTTGATTTTAATGTCTAAATCGTGTGTTTCTTGCTTAATCTACCCTTTTGATGTATCGAATAGTCGATCTCAAAATTAGGGTTACTGTTCATGTCGATTTTGGGGAATGCCAATGAGATGACTTTGTGCGATTTTGCTGCGAGTCTTGTGCGGTTTTATATCTCATTTAAATGCTAATTTATGGTTTACTTGTGTGCTAGATAGATAATGGAAAGCAAAAGAAGACGGACTGCATGACAGTCGTTGCGACGAGAGACGACGACACCAGCCTCCAGTAGTAGTCTCGGCAGCCATCACATACCAACACAAATGGGTACCACACTTATTCCCTATACTTCTATTCCGCCTATTGAAGGCTTGCACGATTACCCCGAGGTAATTTTCTCTTCTGTAGCCTAAAGGAATCATTTTAGTGATCTGTTAGAATACCCCATTGTTCCAACCCATTTTCTAGACCGTGACAGTCTAGTGTCTTTGGGAATTTATGAACCCGTTGTGGAAATTTTAAATGAAACAAGTATGTCTAGTTTGGTGAGTATGAGGGAATATACTTACCAGACACCCACCCTTGATTTCTTTAGCAGTTTTAAAATGTATGCAGAAGACTATGACGAAGACGCGAACTCTACTTGCGTCCACTTCCGTCAATTTAACCGTGACTTTCGTATGACCTTAGCTGAGTTTGGCGCTCACTTAGGCTTACACAATGAAGGACCAGACACGGCCCCTCGGAAGTTAGTTGAACCCAAGTGGGGAGCCATTGCTGACCACTTTGAGGGTAGGAAGAGGGGGAAATTTGGTCATCATCCACCTATCCATGTCTGGCTCCGCCTTGGCAGTACATTATTCGCTAGGAAAGAGTCCAACAATGTAAATGCTGAAAAGTTGTCCATTTTAGAAGGTTATCTAAACAATGTAAATGCTGAAGAGTTGTCCGCGATCGGAGCCTTGTCCTCCATTCACTGCGGGGAGTTTCTTAGACATATCGCCCGCCGCCTCTTTCTTGATTTTCCCCGGGGCATGAGGCCCATTGGACACGCAGATCCAGATATTGATAGTTTGTGTCATTTTACTGTGTCATACATGAAGCAATTATAGTGGCTGACTGATGAGTGTACGTGGAAGATCTCCACTTATTTGTCAGTCCCTTTACCTTGTGACACTGTCCCACCTCTTATTCCTATGGCCCATGTTAGGAATAAAGCAGCCCGACCTCCCTTTCCCGTCTACCACGTTCCTTACTCGCTGCCCGAGAAGTCCATTACTTGCTCTAGGCAGTCTTCTCGGCCCACTAGGGAGACGAGTCAGTCTTCTAGGGCACCATGTACCTCACCTCATGCATCTCCATGCACTGCACCCTCCACTACTGAGACTGAGATTGAGACTCAGCCTAGACCTCAACCAGTATACCCGGTTCACTTTATTTGTCCCTTTCCTTTTTCGCCCCCACTGGTCAAAGATCAGGCGGGGTGAGATTATCTTTTACTTGATATGTGCAGGCGTACAACTAGGATGGAGTTGAACCAGGCTTTAGCCGGGTTCCCTGTGTACGACCGCTACGCCCATTCTGGATGGTTGCCACCAACTGGGTGGCCACATCCGTCTTACTACCGCTACCCTATGAGCGGCTACCCTGCCACTACTAGCACGACTACTATGGAGGAGGACACAGCTCAGGTGGAGGAGAGGTACCGTGCCGAGCTTGCTAGGACGACGACTACGAGGAGGGCGACGACTAGTAGCAGCTGGTTACGACCCCCCCTTTTTGTTGGCTGGTTTGGGGAGGTATTTTATGTGCCCTATTTTGTGAGCTCTCTTCCTTTTCTGCTTTACTTGTTTTTCATCTCGTTTTTCATACCCCTTCTCCTATATATTTTGATGCTGATGGTGTTTGCTGAACACAATTAGGTCATTGTGTGATTTGGTTTAGGGAGGGTTTGCATATGTCTGTTTGCATCCATTTGCTTTTTTATTGCATTTCTGTTTTCATGTTTATTGCATTTCCGTATGCATTGTTCTTTCTTTTCCACTAAAAAAACAAAAAAAATTACAAAAACATGTTTTATTTTGCATTTTAGGTCGTGTCGGAACGATTAGTTAACAATGATGAAACCGCATCTATGCTTTTATTTATAGCCCAAGCCTTGCTTTGCCATTGCCTTTCTTGTACGGTCATTGCATAGTCTACGAGTTTGTGATCAACTTTTCTAAATGAATAGACTTGACTTAACATCGGCAACCTACTCAAAATTTCTGAGGTATAAAGCTAAATAAACTGATGACATTCATGATCAGTTTCATTCTAGGATGAGAGTAGTAGTCCTTATAAGACATGTAATATCAATTTGCATAAACATGATTTTTGTCTCTTAGTACCTGTATGCATTCGGGTTAGTAGTTGTGTCACATGTGGAGAGGCATCCTTTTTCTTCTTATTCTACCCTTGAGCCTCACTTTAGCCAAATTGACTTGTTTTGATCCAATTGTTAACCACATTCCTATATAGCCTACCCTAGTCAAGCTAGTACGGTTAATATTTTTGGGTACGTGAGTATTTGTCGATCTTATCATTTGTTTTTGTTGTGAAGGGTCTGAGATGAAAGAAATGGAAGAATGAAAAAAAAAAGGGAAAGAAGGTGAATGAAAAAAAAATTGAAAAGAAAAAAAAACATGAAAAATGAAAGAAAAAAAAAGAGTAGAAAAAAATAGAAAATCAAGTTGAAAAAAAAGGAAGATGGTTTCACTCCTATGCTCTTGTTCCATATTATCTGAGGAGTAATTTTTGTTTTGGTGTGTGAGTTTTATGCTAGTTTTGGCACCGTTTCATCTTATACGGTTGGGTTGTTGAACCAGATTTGTTTGCTATTGCTCTCGTTTGGTACTAGCTTGGCTCTTATCTCCGCATTTCCAAAATGTTTTGCTCCTTCTTACCCAATCACCTCACCTCACCATATTTGTAAGTCCTTGCCATGTGACTTGGTCCTGTTTGGTTGGAATTCATATGTACGGTCGGTAGAGATGACTATCATGTTATACTGCATGCATGTTCTTATAGGTTGCAGTTAGGTGAGTGTCTTATTTCCTTCTTGTATTACAATGAATAATCTCACCATGATCTTTAACGAGTGATGAGTGACCCGTGAGAGTCCGATATATAGAGTCTTGCAAGGTCGAAGGTTCAGTAGTTGTTTCATTAGTATAACTCGTTTGCAATCGATTTTGTACATTGGTTCTGGCTGCTTGCATTAAATTGGTTTGGTCGTTGAAGCATAGTTAGCTCTGCGCGTGTCTGTCGTTCCATTAGTTTTTTTTGTCCTTAGTCTTTGCTTGCTTGGGGACAAGCAAGGGTTTGGTTTGGGAAGTTTGATGCGCGCCCATTTCATATGTTTATTATATTCATTTGCACACATTTCTAGACTATTTTGAGTAGCATAAGCTACTGTTCTCCCAGGAATTTGCTACTTTGTGTTGTTTTGTATTTGCTGCAGATTTGAACCCGAAGGAGTATAAACGAGCCAAAACTCGTCCCTGAAGTCGCATTATGGATACTTGTGAAGCTGAGCTCGGGAGAATCACGTTGGAGTGCGTGAAGACATGAGGAAGCATGCTAAAGTAAGGAATGGACGCTGCTGTTTCTCAAGAAAAGTCGATCGACAACTGCTGATGGTCGATCGGCTGGCTGCGCTTGAAGAAAAAGTCGATCGATGGCCTATGATGGTCGATCGACTGGTTTGCTCAGAGGATTAGTTGATCGACAACTTTGCTTAGTCGATCGACTGTTTTGCTTATCAAGCCGTGTTGATTTATTTAGTTAATTCAGCCCATTAGCTGTTTAATTAATAAATCTCTGCTATCTCAATATAAAGAGAAACGCAGTACAATTTTAGGTCATCTTTTACACTGCTTAATTCTTTCCAACATTACTTTTGCTTCAACTTTCGGATCTGAACTTTGTAACTTTCTCTTTTCATTCAATAATTCAAATAACCTTTGTTCTTCATTTATTTCTTTCTCTTGTTTCTTTTACTCCTCCTTGTTCTTCTTTTATTTTATGTTTAATTGTTATTCTCATACTTTCATCATGCTTAATTTAATTATCGTTATTATTGTTAATTTTTGTTAATTCGATTATGCATAACTAAATTTCTTATGCTGGGATATATGGGATCCATGGTTGTGAGACGGTTTTAATCGTGATATTAGATCTGGAATAATTATATGTTTGAATTGTTAATCGTAGTAATTAATCTTATTTAATTGGTTGAATGTATGCGACTAGTTACTTAACCTGGTAAACTCCGACCTAGATCGAGAGATTGGAGAGAGTAAGACCTGCTACGAACAATAAAATACGTTAAATAGAGCGAGAGCATATTAGAAGGTTTCTATGGTGATTAGCGGACTGAGAGGACCTTATCATTACCCTCCAGACCGTAATTTGACCAATCTTTGACCCTACCTTTGACCGTTGTTAGACCATGGTGAACCGACTATCCTAGATATTTTCCCTTATATTTTTTACACTCGTTTTCTACACTTTATTTCTCTACTCTTCTCTATCTTAGTTTAGTAATCAAACCAATCAAACCCCCAGATTTGTTACTTAGACAGACTCATAATTAGCTGATAGAACACGTTTGTCTCCCTATGGATTTGATCCCGACTACCTCTACTAAATTAGTTTAGGCCGGTTGGTTTATTTTTGTTAGGTGTGCGATTTAGCCTGTCACGAGGTGCGCCCTCGGCTGAGTGGAGTCACTTGTGGGAGTCGCTTCACGCCCTTGATTCGCCCCTTGTGGAACCCGCCACAAGAGGGGATGTGCACATTAAGGAACATGGGTTTTCCCTCGGTATAGATGAGCGGAGCTTAGGTGGGAACGGCTGCGGTCCCCCACTAGCGGTGTGGATTACTGGTTGCGGCTGTAAACTAGCAAGACTAGACCTTCGGGCTAGTCAGGTGATTGGTGATGTTACGGTGTTGGAGGATTGTGTGTATTGTTGTTGTTGTATTATCTTATATCGTGTATGCAGTAACGGACCCCGTTTAATTATTTTAAAAACTGTAGTGATCCATTCAGGGATGGTGGGCAGTTATTTAGCAGGTATGATATGGATGCGCAAGGGATAGCTGGGCTTGAGTCATCACGAGTCGTTTAGAAGTCTTCCGCTGTGTTATCGAACTTTACATTTACTTTAGCTTGTTTTTGGATTTGGAACAGTTGTATCACTTTTAACAGTTTTGGTTTTGTTATGTAATCACTTTAAACTTATCTTTTTAAAGTACGTTCTTGGATGGTCAATTTGATATACATTGCCTCAGGTAACCGAGATGGTAGCACTCTCATGCATTAGGTGGTCTTGGTAAGGCACCTTGGTGTACGGGTGTGTAATACATGCAACCATTTGCATAGAACCATCAAGAAGACCTATGTTAATAGGTAGTTGCAGTTTTTTAAGACATGCAAACAAGGCATAATTACCAGTTATATGGTTCGTGGCTCTTGAATCTATGATCCAGTCAATAGATGAGGAAATAAGAGAATGAGTTTGAACTAGAGTAGTACCTGCAAAGTTCACAGATACATCAAATCCATTAATAGGATTATCCTACTTAGCCTGAGCCACACTCATCATGTAATTGTAAAAGGAAGTCAACAACTCTGGATCAAATTGAACAGGAGCATAAGGAGCAACAGGTTGTGCAGATGGAAGAAACCAAGAATTGACGCCAGAATTGTATCCAGAAATTGCTTGAGATGTCCTAGAAGTAGATGCTCCAAACTGTGCTGGTGCTGAACCAAAAAAATTATTTGCAGGAACACCTACAATAGCATTGCCAGAAAATCTAGCCAAACTTCTCCTTTAATGCTGGATTCTTCAGAAAGCAACGCTTAAATGTATGTCCTTTCTTAGTACAATGAGAACACCAACGCTCATTAACCTTGGGCTTCTTATTGGTGTCTCTCTTCCAAACATTCCAAGGTTGCTTACCAGCTGCACCAGATCTGGAAGAATGCATAGCATTGGCAACTTGACTAGAATTGATCACATTTGAGATGATTTTCTGACTTTCTACCAGCTGCACAATAGAATATGTCTTGTTGATTGGAGGAACTGGATCCATAGAGAGAATGTTAGTACGCAAATTCTCAAAGGTGTCACTCAATCCCATGAGAAAACTGATAAATTTTTTTCCAGAAGCAATCTCAAGTAGCTTCTTGTACAGGTTGCAAGTGCACTTGGCCATGGCGCCATAATCACATTCTGGAATTTCTTTAAGATCCTCAATATCATCCAAATGACGTTTGAGCTTGTTGAAGTATTCAACAATAGATGAGTTTTCCTGAGAAATATTCTTCAATTCCTTCTTTAGTTGATACAACAATGGAGCATTTAATTGAGCTATTTCTCACGAATGTTGGTCAACATCAACTTTGCAAACTTGAAGAAAACAAAACCTTCCTTGATCTGAGGAGAAATGGAGTTCAATAACCAGCATATGACCATATTATCGCACCTGAAGCATTGAGGATACTTTGGAGAAGATACACCAGGATTCGCAATAACACCAGTTAGAAAACCTAATTTGTTCTTCGCATTTAACGCCGTTGCAACACCTTTGCTTCGCGATAAGAAATTCATTCGATTGAATGATGTAGTAGTCAAAGTCATATTCGCAAGATCATAATTCGACAAGAAAAGAGGTTCATCATAGGGATTACTATAAGCAACAGGAGGATCTTGATCAGAATTGGCATTTTCATGAAAAGAAATGTGAGTTTGTGGTTTTTTGTGAAAATGTAAACAATTGAGAAAAAAATGTAAAGAAACACAGAGTCATTGCGAGAAGTGGAAGAACGGTGAAATGATATGCAGAGACATGATTACTCCTTCTCTAATACCATATAAAATGGTGCCAGATGAGCAACAATGGAGTAAATCGCCATGGAAGAAGACTCAAGCTCTTAACAAAAATACAGAGCAAAATGAGATGAAGACAAATGTAAATAGAATTTGTAAATTGTATTAATGAATAAATGATTTGTACATAAGGTGTGTATATATACAAGCATATGTAACTAACTACTCCTAGTCATATCTGTGGACGCGGGCCCATGGGGTCGCTCGGGTAGAAAGCGAGCAAGCTTTTGCATTTGTGGAGTCGCCACCAATTTATTGTGGAAAATTGGAAACCGTTCGAATACCTCGTGCCATGTCAAGATACAAAGTAGTGATATGAACACCAAGAACTCGTTACCCTTAGCATTCTATGTCTAGAATGACTCTCGTGGATGCCAATGAACACGGATGTTCACAGAGATCTGGAGTAAGTGGTGAGGGTACATATTAGGAAGCTCTTTTGATCGAAGACCTAATCTAACCCGCCTCGATAGCGGCCTCTACTAATGATTAGGGAAAATCGTCTATACTCGATATGTTGAAGGTTATATGCATGCAATGCAACATCTATAGATTAATCCTAGCATGTGAATTAATACTAAGTCGGTAAACACGTAATTTAACATGCATTAATGTCAATGTAGAAATTTAATGTTTATTACATGTGAGAGCATACAAACAATATGGTAAAGAAATACAATAAAAATACAATAAAGAAAAATTACAATAAATTACAACGGGTTAACGTCGAAAATACATTTAAAACGGATAATTTGGGAAAAGAAAGAATAAATAAATAGAAGAATAGGTTATTAGGGGATAATACGAGTAAAGCTTAATTAAAACGTAATTAATAAACTAGGTCAAAGCAGAAACGGGAGTTCAGAGACAGAACTCAACCCGGTACAGGCGCAGCCGGAATTGCGTGTTGTTAGTCTTCGTGAGTGATTTTAATGCTTGATTATTGATAATTGACTCGGATAGAAGTTATTTAGCGTATTATTTACATTTGAATTGGTCATAAAAACAATAAAACATGGATAGAACTAATTAGAACGAATTATTTACAAGATTAAAAGATTAATTATGAGAATTAATAACATAAATTAAACTAACTAATTGAATTAATTATTAAACAGGTTATTAATGATGAACTAATGATAGTGACGATAAACAAAAGATGAAAATATATCAATGATGAATTCCAGAGACTCAACATGGATAAATCGAACCTCTAAAAACCCGAATTGATTTTATGACGAAAACCCGCAAATATGAATTATAAGGGATTTAAGTCGTGATTTTTAAGGATGAATTAATTACTAATGGTTAATGATTTACATGTTAAATTATTATGCTAAAAATACCGTGTTAATGAACAATAAACAATTGAAAACAAAGACGAAAACGAACAGACAAACAAAAGACGAAGGAAGAAGAAAGGAAGCAGGAACTGCGGCAACCTCAGGAAGAGGCGCAGCAGGTGCTGCGCCCCTTCGAAGAGGCGCAGCAGTTGTTGCGTCCTTTCTCGACGTTTGTCTCCTGTTATTCCGTAAAAAAAGGTTTAAAACAAGGTTTTATAAATCGGTTTTAAGTGTGTTTTCGACGTAAACCTTACAATAATGATTACAAAAAAATAAAAAATAATAATAAAATAGGGATTTACACCCTCGGACTTACATGTTTGACGAAACGAGATTAACCAAGTTAACGTTTAGTGATGCTCTATTCGAATGTACGACGAAAGTGCCCTCTGAGAGGAATTTAAACAAAGTTGATTAAGTTGATTGATGTGGAGTTGGTCAAATTGGTCAGTCATGCAAAACGAGGCTGGTACTCAGAAGGATCCTAGCTTACGTGGTCAAACGTTTAAGCACGTAGATGCCAAAAAGCAAGAGCGTGGTCTTAGAATGCAAAGGGAGAAGAGAAGGGCGGACACTCGCGTGAGAAATATGAGGACCGAAGGTCTCTATTTATACTAATCACATGGAGGCATTAGGGTTTCGGAGAAACTTTGGAAGTGAATCTCGAAAAGATTTGAAAACACGCAGAAAGGAACTGGGGAAGAGGCGCAGCAGCTACTGCGTCTCTTGGAAGTGACGCAGCACCTGCTGCGTCTTTTCCCAAGTGGTTTCCTCCTGCGGAAGAAAGATTTCCGCGTTTCTATTATGGAATTGCGGTTTGATCTCAATTTCCTTAATATTTTATATAATATTTCGGGATATAATTTGCCAAAGAGATTAAAAGATTGAAAATATGGAATAGAAGTATCCGGAACATTCCAGAATATTCCGACTCGGCATTTTAAAACGGTTATTAGAAAATGAAGACGGTTTTTGACCCGGAATCCAAATGTACTCTAATTACTGCCAAAACGACCGTATCGGCGCGTAGATGACAACTATGAGGTAGACACAAGTGTTTGAACTATCACTTGATGATAAACTTACGAACTATCATAAATCATTCCGCGTACCAAACATGCGGCCTAATCATCACCGGGTGGCTTGCGGGAGGTGCAGAAATGAGGTATCTACAGAGCCCCCACTTTGACTGAGGCTTGGACAAGGCGAAAGTCAAAGTATAGCCATCAGGTCAATCGAAGATTACAACCCGACGACTATGGCGACGCGAGGCGGCTCAAGGGGTCTTAGCCAAGGACCTGTCGTCGGGAACATTTTAGAGTCTGTCGACTATCGGGGAGGGTCGTTTAAAGTCCATTAGACTACATAAGGAGGCTCGCCAGCCATAAGAAGAGACCATACCTGAGATTCCTTGAGACTCCAAAGGAAGGCAAAATGTGAAATCGAAGAAGCAGCAGGACGTCGGCAGGAACTGCTGGGGAAATCTAATCGGGTCGGTTTTCTAACAAACTTCGGGAAAACTTGAGGTCGATGTTGATCTCCACGTGTTAAGAGGGACAATTGGCTGTCCGGAACTCTCGCTGGGGGAACGTAATCGAGACTGATCTCCACGTCTTGAGAGGTACAATTGTCTATCCAGAACTCTCGCTGGGGGAACATAATAGAGTTGTGTCGAAACACCTGTCAGAGGGTACTCGCTCGTTGTGGCAAGAGAGGTCTTGATAACGTACCGCAACAGTTTGCAGTCGGTTTGAAAATGCGGCTCCGGACGAAGGATAACATCAAATGGACCAAATATATGGTATATGGTATTGAGGAAGAGGCGCACCAAAAATGGGCCCACAAATAACAAACTTATAACGAATCTTCGAAAAATTATTTGGAGGGAAACTGAGGAAGAGGCGCAGCACCTTCTGCGTCTTTTCCTGAGCGTGGCTTTGTCTGGGTAAGAACTCGATAAAACACGGGTTTTATTCTTAATTTCTAAACACAAATTCATCAAATACTCTCTCTATTTTCAACCATTTCTCACCAAAATTTGATCAAAAGCTTACATTTGCCATGACTAATCGAGGTATGTGTATTATCTTTGCATTAATCTTCCGCATTTGATCAATTTGGATCGACAAATTAGGGTTTCCAACCCTAAAAAATGTCGAAAATTTAGGGCTTTTCCCCTAAATGATTTTGCCTTGCAAAATTGACTTTGTAGATGGATAATTGGCAATATAAGGATCATAACCATAGTTCATTTCGAATTTTCATTGAGTTTTGAGCATTTGAGTGAAATTGAGACGGTCTCATAGCTGAACCGTAAACTGCTTCGAAAATAGCCTTAAGATTGCCCGTTTGTGATGAAACTTGGTATTTAAAATCCTTGTATGATGGGTAAACTTCCTACCACTTCGGAATTTTGATTTGTGACGGCTTTTTCAAGACACTTTTCTAGGGCATAATCATCGTTATAACGAAATGCTGTCGAAATTCCGACTCGAACCCATGATTAGGCTTCAATTTAGACTTGACTTGACCCATATAACCACATGAGCGGTCGGGTTTTTGGGAAAGAGACCAAAGATGGCGAGAAAAGAGCAATTTCAGAGCTTTGGAAGCACGAACATCCCCTAACTAAGGCTTGTCGTCATTTGACGCGGCCTAAATTAACTTTAATTTTGCAGGTGATGAGGCTTCTACGTCAGAGAGGGGTCCCCTGGACGTGGACACGGCTCTTGACCCCTCTCATATGCTTGAGGAGGCGTTAGAGCAAGCTTTCACTGCTGCAGTGGCAGCTGCTGAGGACGAGGTCGTCGAGGAGGAGGTTGTTGAGGAGGAGGAGGCCCCGAGGCGGGCCAACGTCGGACGAGGTGGTCACCAGCTGAGGGGAGCGCCCGAGTGGGCTGAGAGCTGGGACAGTAGACACCTCATCTGGGCTGCGGAGGGTCACCTGTCCTACAGGACGGTGAAGAGCTTGGTAATTTGAACTCAGCACTCTTTCATTTATCTTCTTTTATTCTTACTCGCTATTCCTTTTTTCTTTCATTCGAGCTAAAGATAGCTCTTGCTTCGAATCAAAATAAGAGGCCGGGAACATCAGGTCTTTCTCGGGCTACACGACGATGATGGAGTCTTACGGGAAGTTGTCGCCGGAGGAGCGGGCTATCATTGAGCAGGGAGCGTTTGGTGCCTTGGTACGAGCTTGGATGGTCATCAGGGGAAGGAAGATTCGGGCTAACCTTAGCCTGGTTCGAGCTTTCCTTGATCGGTTTTGGGACACAACCTCTACTTTTCACATGCCTTTTGGCGAGGTCGGGGTCACGTTGGAGGACTACGGCATGATTTCTGGCTTACCGTGCGGGACTGAGGCTGTGGTGTGGCCGGAGACAGCCATGAGGGTAGACTCGGCTGAGGCTAGGAGCTTGATCGGCTGGAACCTGATGCCGAAGGCTACTGCGGATCCCGGGTTGGTGCCTAGTTCCTATGTTCGGGATTACTTTGCTGGGAAGAGACCGGTAAATGGTGGTGATCGATGGGAGGGAGACGGCTCCTCCTCCTTGCACTGCCGAGCAGAGAGCTCGTTTGTGGCTCTGGTGGTTCTTGTCTTCGATCTACCTCGGAGACAAGGGAGAGAGGCTATCGACGAAGCTTCTTCCCTTCCTTTCTGACCTGAGTGGCCTAGGCCATTGGGACTGGGTCACTGCTGGTTTTGCGGTCCTCATTCGCTATATGAGGGCCACGGTTCATCCGGAGCTGATAGAGAAGGGGACTTCTCCTGCCACTGTTGGCCCTAGACTGTTGCTGGAGGTATGAAACTTTCATTTCATATCATAAAAGATCATTTCCTTTTCGAATCACGAAAGAACATTATTGATTATCTTGTCTTGCAGGCGTGGGTGTACTCCTACTTCCCGAGTCTTGTGCCCAAGAGGACAGAGCCAGTGGAGAGAGCTTATCCCGTTGTGAGGGATTGGGTGATGTGTCGCACGAAGAGCCAGCGTTCGTTTCACGACATCTGTCGACGGGACGTGAACGCTCTATAGTTGGAGGGCGAGTACCTTCGACTCATCCTTCTTTGCTTGTTTCTTCATTGCTTTCTTTTAGAACTAATCATAAGAATGACCTCTTGTTTTCTTTTCATAGTGGGTGCCCAGGCCTTGGACGGACTACACTGGCGTCCCTCCTTTTGTGGCTGAGGTCCTTCTACCCAGAATCTTGAGCCGATTGCTGCTGAGGACGTCGATGGGTCCCGTGTGGTACTTGGGCGAGCATTTGACTCGTCAGATCTCTCGTGATGTCCGGACGGTCCCCATCGATCCTCCTCGGACGATGTTCAGGGAGCCTTCCGATGCTGAGAGGGAGGCAGACTTGGCAGACGTTGGTAGCGACGCCCTCCTTCTTCTTGGTGAGGACTACTCAGTGTTCCTTTACCGGAGGTTGGCGTACTGGCCAGTTGTGGTAAGTGCTTTATTCTTTTTCGATTGACATGAAAACATGATGAATGATCATCAATTAATGAAAACCATTTGAATTTTGCAGGAGGTTGAGGTGGCGGGCATGAGCCACCAGTGTACCTCGAGACCCTCGAGTACACTAATGCGTCGGGGATGACGACGATCTCCGATCTTCGGGACTTTCACGCGGCGGTGAGAGATGCTGGTCTAGACGAGTGGCAGCATCTGATCCGGAGGGTATGCTCCCCAATTTAATCAGCTTTTGTATAAGAATACACTTGTTTAAACTTCTCCCATTATTGAGAATCCTTGTTTATTGAAATGTAGGTTGCGCCATCCCGGTTCGTGGCTTTATGGAGGGTAGCCAACCGGCTACGGGCTACTGCCATCGAGGCACTTGCTGGCGGTCGAGGATGTCAGGTATGAACCTTCCGTTTACTTCATCTTTGAATTTTCTAACTTTCTTTATGTTCGAAATGATTGACATGAGCCAATTCTTATCGTTTGCAGAGGGAGCGTGACTTGGAGGGAGAGCTAGCCCAGTCCCGAGAGGAGACGGCTCACCTGCTGAGGTAGCTAGAGGTCCGCGACGCCGAGATCGCTGCTCTCGAGGCGAGAGTTACCGAGTTGGGCGGCGACCAGCAGTAGTTTGTTGTTGGCTGTACTTCACAGACTTTTATACATTTTAGGACCTTCATTTTGCACTTTATACACGTTGTTTCGGGCTCGAGCCCCCAATTTGGTGTATATATTCCTTTTGGTTGTATATATGATGGTTGTACGTTTGTACCTGCAGGTTAGCTTTGAACAGGTTTGGTAGATAACGGTTTATGACGTCATGCTGCCGACATTTACACAGAAATTGCACATAAAACACATATTTGTACACATGGCCTAAATTAGCGCAAGACAAAGACTTGAGAAAATGCAAAAAAATTATCGAAAATGATCGGACAGTAGGGAGGGTTACCCCCTAAAAAAAGATGAAAATAGAAACATATAAGTTTGAAATGTGATATGAAACGGGAGTGAAATGATTCCCCAAAAAAAGAAAATTAAAAAGAAATGGTTAAGTTTGAAAATAAGTAATTAAATTGGTGAAATGATTCCCCAAAAAGAAAATTAAAAAAGAAATAGGTAAGTGTGCTGAAATGACGAAAATGTCGATGTCGCCTCGAAATGCGTGCCCATGGAATTAGGAAACTCGAAATATAGTAATTCGACAAAATTACCAAAAATAATAACCCATGTGAATAGGAAATTATGCTTTAAGGATTTAGGAAATATTCAACGCGGAAAATCACAAAAGTCCAGCTGAGGAAGAGGCGCAGCAGGAGTTGCGTCCCTTTGAAGAGGCGCAGCAACTGTTGCGCTCTTTCCTAAGTGTGTCCGTCCTGACAGATTTTAGGAAACAGCTTTTAGTATAAATATAGACGTCATTGGAGGTTTTATTCACATATTCTTCCGTCTTTCTCCGTCTTATTACATAAAAACTCTCTAATTAATTATATATCATGAATACTTTAGAAATCCGTCTCAAAGAATGGACGAACGAGTTCTCAAACGTAGAGAAACATGATATGGGTGCCTACAACTTTGGATCAATTTTGAGCTTGAAGCTAATTAAGGTTGTTAAACCGTTCTTGGATGCCTGTCTCGAGTATAGGGACCCGAACTATCACGTATTTGCCTTTCCTAGAGGCGCTATCTGCCCATTCCCTGAAGAAATTGCTGCAATTGGTGGTTGGGACCCGGAACATTTACCTGTTATACCCTCTACTTCTCAAGGGTATAAAAACAAATTTAGGGATTTGCTTGGATTGACAAGAGCTGAGGTTGACCGTCTTGTGACCTCTAAAGGAGTCCGAATGATGGATTTCATTGATCGATTCATAAATAGGACAGATCCTACTATCTCCTATGTTGCGAGGCGGAGGGCATTCGGGTTTTGCCTATTGCATGTTTATGTCCTTCAAGGGCATGTTGATGAGGATATGAGAGGTGACCCTCGCTATTTGAGCCTAGTTGAGCAGATGGAGCTGCGCAGGAGCCCAGCTTGCCTATGTTTAGGAGAGATCCTGTTGGGGTTAGATAAGGAAAGCCAACCGCGACCTTCCTTATTTGGGAAGTCCCATCATTTTGCAGGTAAAAGAACACAACTTTTCTTTCTTTTTTTTTCTTTTTTTTTCGTTTACTAACACCTGCTTTTGGTAGGTTTGTCTTATGGAGCGCTTACGATTGATCGAGCACCCAGTTAATGTTCCTGCTTATCATGCTCGCTCAATTGCAATGAGGACTAGGCTTTACATGGTGGACTTTACTCGAGTCTGCAATTACTGGGAGAACAAGCTGAAGAGCGAGGATGGTCCCTTGATCAGATGGATCGTACCATGGTGGCATCTCAAATCTGTTACTGGAGTATCGTCCTTGGACCCTACCCGATCTGTGCGCATTCCTGGCTTGGAATTCATGGTATGCATCTTCCCAGAGAGGCTGAAGAGGCAGGTTGGATTGAATCAGACGATTCCGAAGCTTGATACTATTCCTCAGACTGCCATGGTGCTTACTACTGAGAGCCGAAGAGAGTTGGCCCTCAAATGGGCTCAAAGAAACATGTGGTTCCTAAACTCTTCTGTTAGTGCACTATGGGTATCAGATTCCTACTTGCAGTGGAGGAAAGCTACTACTCCTGAGGAGAACGAGAGACTAAGGAAACGCGAGCCTATTGACTACAAGGTTCGTGATGTAGAGAAGAAGAAAGAGAAGCACTTGACCGAGGGAGAGGAAGAAGCCGGATTTCGAGTTGTTCATCCATCGAAGAAACCGAAGACTTCTCCTGTCGTGGAAAAGGTGGTAGATAAGAATGGAAAGGCTAGACCACGAGAGAGACCGTTGGTGATTAGGTCCGAGATAGCGCAGGAGCGTCCGGCTCGTGGTCGAAACAAGAAATATGATAAGAATGACAAAGGCAAAGGGAAAATGGAAAAATAGCCTAAGTCTTTGATATTATTTATTATTATAATTATCATTTGCAATATGGTGGGGTTTTTAGAATCCTAGCCTATTTATTTTAGCATTTATTTATTATATGGCAAATTATTATTATTATGGAAAGAAATGAAATAAAAAAGGTTAATTGATTATGAAACAGTTGTGATTTTCTTTTATTATTCTTTTTTAATTCCATATGCATATGCGAATGTCCTTCTATTTACATTTTAAAAAATGATGAGTTGTATCCTGTGAAGGATTGCCTACGTATTCATTTAAAAATGAAATCAAACCCTTGCGCGTAGTTCAAGTAAATGTAAAAGAATAATTGTTCTAAGCAAGAGCTTGTAATGAACTAGAAAATAAACATGAGCTTTACTTACTCTTAAAGCACAATACAGTTTATTTGATGATATGAGGATGACGATTTGTCAAAATGCAAGAGCAAGGTGACATTAGCTTATTTCAGCTGGCCAGGGGCCGTTTATATTCCGTGCCATAGGAGCAACACGAGAGGTTACGCGAGGCGCGTTTTGTTCCTATTCTAGGCATAGTAACTTTTTAGTTGGTCGAGGTTTGTTGGGTTGGCGAATTCATTCCCATCTAAGTCTGTGATCCTAACTGCACCCCTCGAGAGTATGGATTTGACCAAAAATGGTCCGGCCCAGTTGGGTTTAAACTTTCCTCGCGGATCGACAGGTAAAAGAGCTCTAACTGATTTGAGAACCAAGTCTCCTTCTTTGATGTTCCTTGGCTTAACCCTTTTTTTGAAGACTCGCTTGATACGTGCCTGATACGTTTCAACATTATGTAATGCGTGCAATCTACGTTCATCCAGGAGGTTGAGTTCCACATACCTATCCCTCTTCCAATCGGCTTCCGAGATTTGACTTTCGAGTAAAATACGCAAGGACGGTATTTCGAGCTCGACTGGTTGCAGGGCTTCCATGCCGTAGGTCAAATCGAAAGGGGTGGCCCCAGTGGGCGTCCTAACAGATGTGTGATATCCCCACAAGGCAAATGGTATCTTGCTTGGCCAATCTCGATAGTTGTCAATCATTTTCTTGAGGATTGTGAAAACATTTTTGTTTGCTGCCTCTACTGCACAATTAGTTTGTGGTCTATATGGCGAGGAATGGTGATGTTTGATCTTGTATTTGGCTAGCAATTGCTCAGTCTCGGCCTGGAAATGGGATCCATTGTCACTGATGATCTCATGTGGGCAACCGTATCGACAGATGATATTGGTTTGTATGAATTTTGCCACGTTCTTGGCTGTGAGACTAGTATACGAAGCCGTTTCTACCCATTTGGTGAAATAGTCGATAGCCACCAAAATGAAACAGTGACCTCATGTTCCGGTTGGGGTGATCTTTCTAATGATGTCAATTCCCCAAGCAGAAAAAGGCCAAGGAGATGTCATGGTGTAGAGTAGCGAGGGAGGGACATGTTGCACATTCTCGAAAATTTGGCAGTTATGACAATGTCTGACATACTTGATGCAATCGGATTCCATTGTGGTCCAATAGTATCCTAAATGCGTGATTTTCTTTGCCATCATTTGTCCACTCATGTGAGGGCCACATTCTCCGTCATGGACTTCTTCCATCACTTTCCGTGCCTGTGAATGATCAAGGCGGCGCAGGATTACGCCAAGAGGCGTTCTATTATATAATTCTCCTTGCATGAGGACGTATTGGGAAGCTAGTAGGTGTATAGCATGTTGTCCTCTCTTGTCCATATCTGGTGGATAGGTGCCATTGAGTTTGAAGCTCAGGATTGCTTGGAACCAAGGTTCCTCTGGGTTTTCTTCTTCATCTGTAAGTTGGTGCACATAAGCCGGTTCTGACCGTCGTTCGATGCATAAAGGCATTTCTACCATATTATCCGGCATGTTAATCAAAGATGCAAGTTTTGCAAGAGCATCTACAAATTGATTCTCTTCTCGAGGTAAGTGTACGTAGCTTACTTGATCGAAGAATTGGGCAACTTGGTCTATCCTTGTTTGATAGGGTGCTAGTCTTTCACTCCGAATTTCCCAAGATCCCGTAACTTGGTTGATGATCAAAGATGAATCTCCATGTACCCGAAGATTCTTGATGCCTAAACCTACTGCCGCTTGTAGTGCAATGAGGCAAGCCTCATATTCTGCCGTATTGTTTGTCACCTCGAAGTCGAGTTTGACAGAGAGTGGTGTATGCTCGCCTTCAAGAGAAATGAGCAACACTCCTATTCTGAATCCTCTCAAGTTCGACGCTCCATCAAAATAGAGGTCCTGGGAGTCTACATCTGTTTGGAGTATATCCTCGTCCGGAAACGACCAGGTATCTATTGTTTGCGCATCATTGATGGGATTTTTTACGAAGAACTCGGCGACGGCGCGCCCTTTTATAACTTTTAGAGGCACATACTTGAGATCGAACTCTGAGAGCAAAAAATTCCATCTTGCTCGGCTCCCATTGAGAATGGGTTTCTCGAAGAGGTATTTGACAGGCTCCATTTTGGAGTATATTTTGATGAAGTAGCTAGCATGTAATGGCGTAGCTTCTTCGTTGCCCACACAAGAGCGAGGCATGTCTTCTCGAGTGGTGTGTATTTGCACTCGTACTCCAAGAACTTCTTACTGAGGTAGTAGATAGCCCTTTCTTCTTTTCCTACTGTTTGGGCCAACATGGCACCCTGTAGATACCCAGTATCTGCTGAAACTCCAACAAACACCCGATGATTATCGGACTATAACATGTTATGGAATCGCGGCGTTTGATCGACAGTTTGTGTACAACTTTACGTCGGAAAACTTAAAACGATTTCGAAAATAAAATATCTCAAAACATTTCAAAAATTCCTAGAGTGTTTAATGCACGACGACGGGGTCGCAATGACACTAACTAGAGTCAAAACCGACACCGGACCAAAATCCGAATCAAAAATTCAAATCCCGACTCCAACAACGAGTCAAACCGAGTCAACCACCAAAAAAAAACATTTCAAACCTTCTACCTTAAGTTTTCCCGGATTCATGTTGGTCAATTACCAAACATGTGACTACAAAACCTAGGATAGAACAAATCATGATTGCGTTTGTTGTGAAAGTGACAACACAACTCGAAGAACCGCGACGTGGCTCGCGCCTCTTTGAGCAGCCCAAGTGGTCACGTCGCTCAAAACTCACACAACCACTCATTCTCCTATAAATACCCCTCAAATGCCACCCATTTGAGACTTACGCGATTGTCCGCCCCCTCTTTTCTCCCTTAAAATTCTCGCCTCGACTTATTAAGTCACAATCCGACGCGTATTTACGACCTACCGATCGTAAATACAAGCCTTACACATTGTTTGGTACCGTCATCGTGCATTAAATCACTTGACCGACCACTTCGACCACTACACCATCACTAAACTTAAAACACTCTTTGTACTTACCAAAATGGTTTTAAACCGAGTTTTTTCCGATCAAACGAGTTGTTACACTTACGTCGGTCACTTTCCATAACCAAACATGTAAGTATGAGGGTGTAAAAATCCTCTTTTATTATGTTTTCATTTGTTTCATGACTATAACATGCTAAAACATGCATAACATGAACCAAAACATGGAATAAACGAGCCAAAACTGATTTTTGGTCTGAGGCAGAAGCCCCTAAGGTCGCCAACTTGCCCGCGCCTAAATGGGGTGTTTAGACCAGAAATCAACTGTGTTTGTTCTCGTCATTTCCCTTTAATCCACTTTCACATTTGTAATCGGTTTTTACCATTCCAAATATTTTCGAACCTTTTTTATTTTATTTCACATGTTTTAACCATAAAGCATTTTTCACCCTTGGTTCCTCATACCATGACGGTTAAATCCGTGTTTCGGTGATAATATTTGGTTAATGACATTTAAAAGGTATTTTAAAACCTTTTCATCTTTACATTTTCAAACAAGTATATTAGTCACCAACACAAACTCATCCTTGGTTCTACATACCATGCCGGATTTTAACCCGGGTACGATGATGAGTATCGACTAATAACATTCAAATGGACTTAAAACAATTAGTCCATAATTATTTTCAAAACTATTCATGTCAAGTTCGTCAAATCGAACCCGACACCGAATATTATCAAAATAATGATGATTATTCGAGTCTAGTTCTTCAAATCAACAAATGCGGTCTAAACGACCCCCTTTAAATCAAACCGGGTTCAAATACCCATTTTCAACACGTTTGATAACGTTTTCTAAAAGGTCAGAACACGGCACATGAACCGTGGGCTATCCCGCGCCTAAACTGGCCCTTCATTTCTCATTTTCAAAACCAGAGGGAGGCCCCTTGAACCGCCGGCTGGCTCGCGCCTCATATAGCCGTCTGGTACAGGGCCTGTTCCCTTCCAGCATTATTCCAGGACGATCCCGACTCCGGTTAGCCTAGATATAGGACGGATCAGATGACTATTTGATTATCCAAAACCATATTTGCATAATGCCTCACTAAGACAAATGGATCATGTTATGCACCCTAAACCTAATACGGTAAATGGATGTTTAATTTCCGTATTGCATGCAAATCAATCATTAATCCAACTCGACATCTTATACTTGATACTTGGATTAAATCAACCGACTTAGAAAGCTCTCACATGTTAGGTTTAAATTATTGGATGCGCATTCATGCATTTAAACCGTTTTATCAACTTTTGCATTCAACCAACCAAGATCGATCAGTAGAGGCCGCTAACGCGGGCGGGATTGGGTGTTTGATTAAAGGGCTTCCCAATACGTACCTTCACCTCTTACTCAGAAACTTTGGATAGTGGACGACCTTATCCAGGGCGTACGAGAGTCATTCTAGAGATAGGATGCTAAAGAGGGACGATTTCCTTATCTTTAGTACCTATGTCAAACGCTGCTTTGTGCTTCGATTTGACCGAGGTATAAAGTGGAATTCGAACGGGTTCCAGGCATCCCACAAATGCTTGGTGGCGACTCCGAACATCTCTAATCGTTTTGAGACCCTAACCGAGACGAAACCGACCGATCTAAAACGATCCAGTCGAAAGCATTTTTACGCCGTCGAGCGTGGCTTTCAAAAGACCACTGCATGTCCACAGATCGAAGTGGGCTCGCAGGTGGCCCGTGTCCACAGATTGGCGACTCCGCTGGGAAAACTAGGACACTTACCTCTTTGTGATCCCTAGATGGTGAGACTCGAACGAGGTCTTGGTTAGAATGCATTAATTGATATTACGGTCACGGTCGGGTTCCTTGTCCGGGCCCACAACCTAACCCTTTTCGACCAATTGGCTCGTCTCGTCGGCGTGAGTTTTCTCATCCCCGCGTTTCGAATCCCGATTAAGTCCAGCATACCATTGACGTTACACATTTCTGTTTCGTCAAAGAGCTTTCATCAATTTCGAGCACGAGGCTAGGGCACCCTCCTTACACATTTTGTTTGGATTGGTATCCCTCTCGCAAATCGGGATTTGATTGCTTGGTGTGTAACCCACCCATTTAAGCCAAAACCCGTGTGAGCATAATGCATAATATAATGAACTGTGAGTGCTTATGTGCTACTTGATCATAAGTCATTCCGTGTCATTTTCAAACTTTCAAAAACACCTTTTTGCGCCGTTATAATGGCCATTTCAAACCTCGGTCTTTCGCCGACGCTTGCACGCCTTTCTAGGCCGTCGTAATAACGATTTTCAAACTCGGTTTTGTATAACCATTTCAACACGCCTTTCTAGGCCGTCGTAATGACGATTTTCAAACTCGATTTTCTATAACCATTTCAACACGCCTTTCTAGGCCGTCGTAATGATGATTTTCAAACCCGGTTTTGTATAACCATTTCAACACGCCTTTCTAGGCCGTCGTAATGACGATTTTCAAACCCGGTTTTGTATAACCATTTCAACACGCCTTTCTAGGCCGTCGTAATGACGATTTTCAAACCCGATTTTGTATAACCATTTCAAATCACCTTTTTACGCCGTTATAATCGCCGCGTCAAGACACGGATTTTAACCCGTTTCGCGCCGACAATGGCTCTTTCAAAACCCGAGAAAAGCACACACCCTTTTCTCGAGACACTTTCGAGATCCCGAGGACCATACAGCGTCCTCGAGACCTCTTCAAACATTTCAAACTCGATTTTCAAAACATACAATTTTGAATTTCAAAAAAAGCCGTCTTGGGAAACAATGCACTGTTTTCCGAGCCGACTCAAACTCAAAACCGTCTTTTGCAAATAAACTTAAGACGACCCTTTTCAACTGATCGACTTGCGGAGATTTCTATCTTCGGAAGCCGTCCATTAAAGCGACAAATGAATCTTTTGAAAATTTTTATTTTCGAAAACTTCAGTCCACCATTCCAATTCCGCCTCGTGTCTATCGAGTCAAAGCAAACGTACTTATGGGTCTTTACTTATGAGTCGTCTCACCACGAGACCCGTCCAATGGCGTCACGCCATCACGTTGGACTCGTGTCACAAGTTCGGTCAAACACCGTCACGTCATAAATCGAGTCAGCACCGAGGGACCACACACGGTCGCCCCCGTCTTGTTGAGTCTGATCTTTGTCTCGTCCTTTGTGTTGTCTCCGTTCAGTCTTGGAACTGTGTCGGATTGAGTTGTAATTTGAGCCGTTTTTCTGCCTCAGAGCCATGGCCCCGTCTTTAGCTTCGTCCAACAACAACAATGACAACAACAGAGATGTCACAACTGATCAGCTAGCCAGCCTGCTTACCGCTCTTAAGGTCACCCTGGATCGCGTTGAGACCCGTATCGACGCCCTGGAGAACAAAGAAACTGGGAACACAATATCCCACCTCTGACTGTAATTGAGAAGAGGCCGAAGCTCTTGGAAGAGCAGCTCCTAGCCCGGGGTAACAATATCCATCTTGAGAACAACCGAAGGTTCGAACCTGTTGGGGACCAATTACCTGACAACTTCACCCTGACTGATGTGCCTAAGTTCAAAGGAGTGGAGGACCCACTCAACCATATCCGTGCTTTCAAGGACTACATGGCCATTAAAGGGGTCAAACAAGAACTTTTTACCCGGATCTTCCCATCCTCTTTGGAACCGATCCCTCGCCAATGGTACTACTCCCTTGATCCGAAAAACCTTTCTACTTGGGATGAGATCGTAGTTGAGTTTGCCAAACAGTATGCCGACAACATCGAGATCCAGGCCAATACCCGTACTCTCGAAGTACTAACCAAGAACGACAAGGAGGGGTTCACTGAGTTCCTAACCCGTTGGAGGAGGGTGAGTACTCAATTGGTCAGTAAGCCGAGTGAGGCAACTTTGGTGGAAAAGTTTGTCAACAATCTCCGCCCAGTCTATGCCAACCTACTGAGGTATCAGAAAATCAAGACCTTCCAAGATTTGCAGATTCTTGGGACGCGCATTGAGGACGACCTCCGAAAGGGTGTCTTAGCAAAGACCACTGGCAGAGGTTATCAGGGATCCACCTCAACCGGATCTCGCCCTTACGGCCAGACAAACAAGATTGATGAGGTTAACCTCGTTGAACCATCTACTAAGAGAACCGAGCGCCCCCAGAGAGTGTTTACCAATATAGGGTCGACTTATGCAAGTGCTCTGAAAAGGCTCATGGACCAGGGGAAGTTACAACCGATCGGACCCACCCCGGATCCGACCGACGCCAAGAAATCCCGGTTCTGGAACCCCAATGCTTACTGTCAGTATCATCGAGAGAAAGGGCATGATACCGAAACTTGTTTCAAACTCAAGCACCTCATTCAAGACATGATTGAGAAAGGAGATTTGCCTTTACCCCCACCAACTAAACCGAACAACAAAACGAATCCCCTGGGAATTCACTCCATCTCTGACGATGAGCCGACCCTAGACTGCTCTCACCTCATCCTGCCAGTTGATAACGAGGTGAATACTTTGGAAAAAGATCCTTCAAACGGAGTGTTTATGTTCAGTGCTGCCACTATGCTCACTATGTTTCAACAAGTTGAGGAGGCCATAGCCAGCCTCTCTGAGAGAATCACCCGACTCGACGACGCCTACCGTCGACTCATCTTCAATCCCCCAACACCGCGCCCGAGGGAGAATTCCCCAAGCATTCAAAACTACCCACCCCAGGACGGATTGCTCCCACGACCATTCTGGCATAGACCTCACAAAAATCACCCTCAAAATAACTACCCTCAAAGTAACTACCCTCAAAATAACTACCCCCATAAAAATCGCCATCATAAAAGTATCCCTCACAAGAACTGCCCACCGAGGAACACCCCTCCAAGGTACCCTCGAGACTCCGAAATTTACGGCATCTGGAGAGATGACGTTGAGGACGTCTATATCATCCTAGGGAAGGAGAAGCGGGCGAAAGAAATTGGGCATCTCACCCGGTCCGGACGTCCCTATCAGAATCCGAACAATCCAACGGTCGTTCCAACAACGAATGACCAAGTCGTTCCTGAGGTAGACCCTCAACCAAAGGCTCCTGAGAACTCAAAAATGAAACAACTTCAGAAAGCAAAAGCCGAGATCTCGATCTGGCAACTGATCGCAACGTCTTTTGTGCATCGGCAGGCCTTGCTGCAGGCCTTGGGAAAATTAACCGTGCCCTCCACCTCTTCCCCAGAGGAAATAGTGGCGCACATGACAAGGGACGCCCCCGATCTGAATAACCCTGTCGTCTTCTCCGACGAGGATATCCCTCCGTTCGGAGCCAATCATAACCTGGCCCTGTATATCACCGTACAATGCCTCCAGAAAAATGAACCCATGGTCCTCGTGGATGACGGTTCCGCGGTGAATGTCATTCCTCTCAAGACTGCCCACAGGCTGGGTATCAAGGAATCTGATTTCGTCCCGATGAATCAAGGAGTACGCGCCTACGACGACACTCGTCGCAAGGTCGTTGGGCTAGTCACTCTGTCCGTCGCAACCGGACCACTGGAAAGACAAACCAGTTTTCAAGTGGTCGACATCGACGCTTCTTTCAACATGCTCCTGGGACGTCCCTGGATTCACGCGGTCAAGGCGGTCACCTCAACTCTCTACCAGAAGATCAGGGTCCCCTTCAACGGGAAAACCATCACAATTCCCGCTTCCCCGATCAAGACAGTCATGAGAAAGAGGACAGCCTCCCAAGCCATTGAGGAGGATGATAATGAAATGTGGGGTTTCCAAGCCGTGAACACCATAACTGATGAATTGCCGCCCTCTGATTGTGACCCGTTCACCAACCTCACGGTCAACCGTGTTATGATGCGTCAGGGTTATTTCCCGGGTTTGCCGCTCAATCCACTAAAAGACCCATTGCCTCCCTTGAAACAGGCTAAGGTCCCCAACATTCCCTTTGGGCTGGGATACGAACCTACCGACAAAGATATCCAGGAGATGAACCTCCTAGTCCGAAAACGCAAGAAGCACGGGGTTATCCTCCGTCCTTACCATCTGACTCTCAACGGATACTTTGTCCCCGAGGGAGAGTCTGAGCTCTACCATGGCTTTCCGGAGCCAATCTATGACTCTGCGGTGAAGGCTAGGTACCCGGGAGTGGAAGTCTTCCAGGACTGCTACTTTATCCCCGATAACATTGAAGCTACATCAACTTAGTCCAAGCCGTCACCATGTCTTGACGGACAAGCTATCACACTCCTATTTGGAGAAGATAACGTCAAACACCTCGACTATGAGGATATCATCAACATCGCCCTGAACGACAATCGATTTGATCCAACCGCCTTGATCTCCGATACTGACCCGAAGAAAGCCACCCAGGGCTGGAGGAAGACCGTCAAGTGGACCGATCGCCAGGGCCGCATTCTCAAGATAACAACTGGAGAAGGCCCTATGTTCAAGGAGGGAAATGAAGAAGGTTCTGAGTCTGAGTCTGAGTCTGAGTCAGAGACTAAGTCTGTCATAGCTCCTAACACTCCTAATGTCCCAGTCAAGGTCCCCTTCCCACTATTTTATCACAAAGTCGTGGCTGATTCAGAGGCTGAGTCTACTAGGGTCACCCCCACTCCCATGAAAGGTGACAACCTGGAGCCTGTTCCAGGGGCCACTTCCTCTGTTGTGTCGCCTCTGAATGACCACGAGATGTCTGTCCTTTCCGAGCTTTTCGCTCGTGTCAACTTAATGAACGCTAAGTTTTCTTATGACTCGTCTCAATTTAACTGCAATGCAATTCTGAATGACTCTGAGGAATTTGACTTGAGTGACTACCCACCTCACCTAGCCAAAGAACTCGACAAGCGGGAAACCAGAACCCCCATCATTGAGGAGACCGAACCTATTAACGTAGGAACCGACAATACACCTCAAGAACTTAGGATAGGGACGACCCTGGACCCCTCGGAAAGACAACAGTTCATTGACCTCCTCCACGAATACAAGGACGTGTTCGCCTGGTCTTACAGAGACATGCCTGGGATTGACAGAGAAATTGCAGAGCACTGAATACCCATTAAACTCGGGGCTAAACCTATGAAGCAGAAGCTACGCCGGATGCGCCCGGAGTGGGCCCTAAAAATCAAGGAAGAAGTGGATAAACAGTTCAAGGCTGGTTTTATCAAGGTGTCTGAATACTCGGATTGGGTGGCCAACATTGTGCCAGTACCGAAGAAAGACGGAGGAATTCGGGTTTGCGTCGACTTCAGGGATCTGAACAAGGCGAGTCCAAATGACGACTTCCCTTTGCCACATGTGGACATACTGGTAGACAATACCGCCGAGCATGCTCTCCTATCCTTCATGGACGGGTATGCTGGGTACAACCAGATTAAGATGGCTGAGGAGGACATGCACAAAACTGCGTTCACTACACAGTGGAGTACATATTGCTACACGCTCATGCCTTTCGACCTCATCAACGCCGGAGCAACCTATCAAAGAACCGCTACCACTCTCCTACATGATATGATGCACAAGGAGGTAGAGGTATATGTCGATGACATGATCGTCAAATCAAAAGAATGGGACGGCCACATCAGTGCCCTCCGGAAATTCTTCGCTCGTCTGCGGAAATATAACATGAGACTAAATCCTCTGAAGTTTGCATTCGGGGTTACCTTCGGAAAACTCTTGGGACATGTCGTCAGCAAAAGAGGCATTGAGATTGATCCAACCAAAATCAAAGCCCTTCAACAAATGCCTCGGCCTAGGAACGAGAAGGAGATTCGGGGATTTCTCGGTCAAGTCCAATACATCAGCCGGTTCATTGCCAAGCTCACTATGATTTGTGAACCGATATTCAAGAAATTCCGCGCCTCCGATCACACCGATTAGGACGACGACTGTCAGAAAGCCTTCGACAGGATAAAGGAAATCCTATCCAAACCTCCTGTCCTCATGCCACCTCAACCGGGGATTCATCTATCCTTATACCTGACTGTTACCAACACAGCCATGGGAGAAATGTTAGCACAAACAGTTGGCAACGAAGAGCGAGCCATCTACTACATCAGCAAAAAGTTCATTGAGTACGAGACGAGGTATACCCAACAGGAAAAGACATGCCTTGCCCTAGTATGGTCAACAAAGAAGCTGCGGCATTACATGCTCAGCTACACGGTCCACATCTACTCCAAGATGGACCCGGTTAAATATATCTTCGAAAAACCCGTACTAAACGGAAGCCTGTCTAGGTGGACACTCATGCTGTCCGAGTTTGATCTCAAGTTTGTACCCCTCAAGGTTATCAAGGGAAGAGCAGTCGCTGATTTCCTAGCAGAAAATCCCGTCAACGAAGACCCAACGACCGACACATGGTCACTTCCTGAGGAAGACATCCTTTGTGCCGACTCCGACGCATGGGACCTATACTTCGATGGTGCATCTAATCTGAGAGGCTTCGGGGTAGGAATCCTTCTAATATCACCAGAGGGAGAACATGTTCCGTCGGTCAAACTAGACTTCGCCGTCACCAACGATGCCGCTGAATACGAAGCATGCCTCATCGGCCTACAAGCAGCCATCACGCTTGGCATCAAGAGACTGAGGGTCCACGGCGATTCCTCGCTCATCATCAATCAGGTGTCCGGATCATGGAAAATCCGATCTGACGGCTTAGCTCCCTACCGAGCAAAGATCAATCAAGAGGCCGAGTTTTTCGACCAAGTCGACTACTTCCACTTGCCGCGAGAGGAAAATCAATTTGTTGATACCCTGGCAAAACTTGCCGCGCTTGTCAACATACCCGACGATATGACATCATTGCCCCTATGTGTCGAGAGAAGGAGCGAGCCAGCTCACATTTGTGCCATTATCGACGACGAGGAAAACCATGATGAACCTTGGTACCAAGCCATCCTCAATTACAAAACCAAAAACTAATTCCCTCCCAACTCTGATCAAAGAGGAGAAAGAGCCATCCATTTACTTGCATCACAATTCGTGATAAACCAAAATCAACTCTACAAAATAACACCCCAAGGAATTCTCCTCCTTTGCATTGACCATCACAAAGCCAAGAAAGTCATGGGAGATGTTCACGACGGAGAATGTGGCCCTCACATGAGTGCAATGATGCTTACACGGAAAATCATGCGGCTAGGTTACTACTGGACCACCATGGAAGCCGATTGTCGTAACTACGTCAAACATTGCCACAATTGCCAAATCTTTGCCATCATACAACACATACCACCATCCCTTTTATACACCATGACATCACCCTGGCCTTTTTCAACCTGGGGCATTGACATCATCGGGAAAGTCAACCCGATAGGCACCAAGGGGCATTGCTTCGTCCTCGTCGCCATCGACTACTTCACCAAATGGGTAGAAGCACAGTAATATGCAGTCTTGACCACCAAACAAGGGGCCAAGTTCATTCAAAACAACATCATCTGCCGATATGGGGTACCCCATGAAATCATCAACGATCAAGGCTCTCACTTCCAGGCGGATACTCGGGCTTTGCTAGACAAATATAAGATCAAACGACACCGATCGTCCCCCTATCATCCCCAAACCAACGGAACGGTGGAGGCAGCAAACAAAACTCTTGTCACCATTATCAAGAAAATGCAAGACAACTACCGCGATTGGCCGAGCAAACTCCCATTCGCACTCTGGGGGTACCGAACCTCCATTCGAACACCGACAGGCGCCACACCCTTCTACCTAGCATACGGTATGGAGGCGGTTTAACCGGTAGAGTTAGAGGTCCCTTCTCTACGCATCCTACTGAAGAGTCAAGTCCCTGAGGCGGAATTGACCCGTCAAAGGTACGAGCAACTCACTCTTCTAGACGAACGGCGGCTCAACCCCTTGCACAACGTCCAGCTATACCAACGACGTATACAACGGGCATTCAACAAGAAGGTTAAACCCAGAAACATCCAGGAGGGCGACTTGGTCCTCAAGTCAGTTCGAGCAACATTACCCGTCGATCCGAGGGGAAAATTCAAACCCAACTGGGCCGGGCCATACCTGGTCAAGAAAATACTTTCGGGGGGCGCATTGAGACTGAGTGACCTAGATGGAGAGGACTTTACAAACCCGACCAACCTATACCAACTCAAGAAATACTACCCTTGAACCATAGCAACCAATGACCTAGCCTAGTTTTACAACTAGCAAAGACCTCAACCCTTTTCAAGTCAAGTTCCTCAACGTGTTCTGATTTGAAATTGCATGTTTTATCGAGTCTAAGCTGCGGCACCTTACCCGTTTCGAATGTCCTTTGATCTGTCAAAGGCAACATCCATTTGCACTAAAACAAACCCCCTGAACTACGAGCATGGTTTGATTTCACCTCTTCAGGTGAATACGTAGGCAGTCCCTCTTATGCCTGAGGGATACAACCACAAAACCCAAATCAAATTTACAAAACATTTCAAACTACGATCATGGTTTGATTTCACCTCTTCGGGTGAATACGTAGGCAGTCCTTTCTTACGCGAGAAGGATACAACCATTCCCACAATCAAAAACAATCATTCCCACATACAAAAAACTTCCCCATCAAAAAAAAAAAGAAAAGGGAAAACCATTCCCTTTTTTCCCACAAAAATATAAAATAAGCCTTTCTCCCTTCCCCCAAGTGCAAATGTTTAAGACAATTCAAATCGAATTGCCTTTACAAAATGGATAGAAGAAACAAGTGTTCACAATTTTCGACACGGGCAATCCTCTTATTTAATTAATAATGGGAGGGATTACTATTTCAACAACAAATAAAGCTCGACGAGTCTACAACTTGTCAAAGCCAAGGTGTCAAGTAAAACACCTCACATAATAAAACTAGCACAAAACATACAATAACTAGCTAGTACAACATAATAAAAACTCACAACAATAATACAACATAATAATAAAGAGGGTAATGGAGGTCTTCACTCTTCCATTTTACCCTTGCCTTTTCCTTCGGGGTACATCTTCCCCTTATTCTTCTTGTTGGCCCGCCTAGCATGGATTTCCTCCTCGGAACGGATCCTCAACGCATCTAAGACGGCGACGGCCTCCGGTCTAGCACAAGACCCCATATTCGACCCAAGACGAGCCAATGCACAGCCTACCATATTCTTGGGGCTGGAACTCCTTCTCTTCGGTGGTCTCATCACATCGGGGGTAGCTCCATCAACATACTCCTCAAAGAAGGCACGGTTGGCCTTGCCAACCTCTCGATACTTCAAATCGACAACCTCGTCCTTACGAAATTTGGATCTCTCTTCCAAGGACGGAGCTCGTGACCACTTGACATAAGCGGGAGTCACCCATGTCGTGGCAACGGGGTTTGGTACCTCCCAAAGCGGCCGAGTGGCCCACCATCTTTCGAAGACCTCCACAAGCTCGGAGTTCCGGAAAACATTCTCTTGGACAAGAGTATCTTGTGCGGGCACCTTTTGTTGACGCCCCATTTGCCTCATGAGCCTTTCGGGATAAATGAAGGAAGCAACCTTCAAACCCACCACCATCAAAGAACGAGGACTAGCACCCGAAGTAGGCAACCCCGTGAAGGACCTCAAGTGCCACCACGGCACCACCCAACGAATATGAGGACCGCCCTCCTCCGCCAATCTCGCGGCCCAATAGGCCTCGGTGGAAGCAAAACTATCCGGGTACAACTTCTTCCTCATGGTAAGATGACGGAAGGAATAAGAAGAAGAATCAACCAGAGGCTCTACATACCTTAGCCTTTCCAATAGCCACACTTGAAGGATCCTCGGGGATCCGAAAGAGGGAGCCTCTCCACAAGAGCCTTCCTTGTCCAAAGCTTGGATAATCTCCCCAAGCACCAACCACGATGGATCTCTACCATGCTCCATTTGCTCAATCACATGAATGAGGGTCATGCTACCATAACATTTTGGCCCCTCCTTCTTCAAGACATCAACAAAGAGGTACACATGGACAAGGCAAAAAGCAAGAGCCCTTCTCCTAGCCACCGCCGAGACATTAGCATCTAATCGGTTTGAAAAGATGTTGATAAGAGCCAACATGTCCACACCATGTGGAGCAAGAAGAAAGTTGATTTGGCTTGTCGACAAGCCCAACATAGAACGGAATTTCTCCTTATAGCGCAACCGAGTCGGAGGAAGCACCGGAACACAACCCGGCCACCCACCAATGGCTCCAACTTCTTCGGCAAGAGGACAAAGCTCACCTTTCGGGAAAACGAAAACATGATGTTTCGAATCCCAAAACCGAGAACATGCTTCAAGAAATGAAGGTTGCACCTTGACTTGACGAAGCACCAACAATTGACCAACTCCCATGCAAACGAGATGATACTTTTCGGGAGGCGACAAATCCCGGCACCATTGTCGCAATGCGTTCTCAAAAGCCTCCATTAAATATTTTTGTGGAAGAAGAAGAGATTTTATGGAGATGGTTTTGTGTTTCGGCTGATGAAACAATGAAGCGCAAACGTCCCTATTTATACAAAATGATCAGCGCATTTTTCAGAAAAAAGGGGAGAGCCGGCTTCCATCGCCAGGCTGCTCGCGCCTCTTTGAGGCTTCCCCAGGATTCCCGCTGTTGACTTGTCTCTTTCAACTTATGTTTCCTCCTGACACCTCAAACCTCCCGCCAGGAAGCTCGCGCCTCTTCGGGATAATCCAGGATACTTTGTGTTTCCTCACACTCACATTTCCTTGTTTTTGCTTTTTACGAAATCCGACACGGTTTCTATGACGCAACTTTAAACATACGGATTTTTCTTTCTTTTTTAAGGGGGGAAGGGCTAGTCGCCCCGATCCGCGACGGATCGTTTTCATGTCAGTCGAAATTCCGAAAATTTTTCGCTTTTTTTTCGCAATTTTCCATCAAAAATCAAAATCGGAAATTGATAACACGACATCAATTTTCATCAAAATTCAAGCACTCACAAATTCGAGTCTTGACCTCAAAAATCAAAAATCAAATGTACTCGCAAAAATCCTTTTTAAAATTCATCCTGGCGGTTTGAGTTTGAATTTTTCGAGTCGCAAATCAATTTCAATGATTTCGATGCAATTTAATTCACAACACGAGTTAATTGCTCAAATTTTCAAATCAATTCCTTTTGAATTCCGAACGTGACGATTTGTCACGGAATTTTCAAAATTAATTTCAAATTTTCAATTTTAACTTCAAGTCATCTTGGTTAATTTTGATTTTCAATCAAATGCTTTACGTGTTTTCAATCAAATGCTTCTACGTGTTTGCGTTTATGTATATGTGCTATCTGTTGCATGTTTTGTACACTAACGATGCAGGAACTGGTGCAAAGCAAAAGGAGAATCAGCAGCCGACAGCGCTCTTCCGAAACACAACACAAAAAAGCCAAAAATCACGAAATGAGCTACAATCCAAAAACACATATATACAAACCGCCTCACGCAAAATACACTGACACGCATTTGATACGGACAACTGACCATACAAACAGGGTCGAGTACCGATGTCTATCATACAGACACTGTCCTAAAACTACCCTTTATCATACAGACACTGGCCTAAAACTACCGTCTATCATACAGACACTGACCTAAGACAACGAACTGGGGGCTATCCGCCACCTACAGAACTAAGCACTCTCTATCCTCTCAAACAGAAAAGAAAGGGAGCAACACAAGAAGCAGGGGAGCAACAACGGAAGCAGAGGTGATTACCATGACGGTAATACCTCGTTCCTGCTCCACGACAAAAAGAAAAATGGTGCCTGGCAGATTTTGGACGACGCGATGATCGAGGCTCGTAGTTCAGCGCGCTACCCCGACGTTGTCCTCCAATCGTCAGAATTCAAGGATGAAAAAGGATCAGGACAACGGATACTACCCCGATGTTGAACCCCACTCAGCTGAATTCAACAACGACCAAAAGCAACAACGTGGGATAACACACTCGTACTGAACCCCACTCATCGGACGTCCGGACCTCCGCAGGCAACGACCAACGATCGATACCCGATCATTGGCCGGGCAAAGGCGGCCAGGCATAAACACAACCAAGCCTGTAACAAAAAACAGTCGTCTTTCCCCCCCCCCCCCACCCCCCCCCCCCAGGATCGACTTCCTCCTCCAAAGCCTCAACGGCAGACCCCATAGGTCCCAAGAGATATCCCGCAATCAAAAAAACACAGAAAACCAAAAAACGTCAGCCGAAATTTCGGCATTACGATGGCATGAAATGGATAAATCCACAAAAAAAAAAAAAAAAAACAACCTGCAAAACAAAACAAGGGCAATCACGCCCAAAATCCAACCAAACAAAATAGTTCACAAAAAACGCAGAAAAATGACTCGCCCATCTTTTCAAGGAAAAGACGAGTCAAAACCACAAAAACGGCATTTAAAGAACCATACAAGGTCCGCCTACAAACCAAAATACATTCCCGACACAATGGGGTATTTTTCTGCGACTCGAAAAGGCAATTCATACGCTAATTTGAGCCCAAACCGGTCAAATATTCAAAAACGACCGCAAAAAGGCAAACGTGATTTTATCACGCCTCAAGGTGACCTAAATTACCAATAAGGTCCATTTCAAGGCAAACTGACTCAATTCAAGCTCAAACAGACGCTTATTTTGTCAGACTGATGTGACCATTATTTGCGCACATTTAGTCCCCTAATTGAGCCTATTTTGCATACTATTATAACATTTTATGGCCATTTTATCCGTCAAAACCTTCCTATTTGCTTTTCTATCGCATTTCATATGTTTTGTAGAAAAGGAGATAATAAGGCGGAAATTCCCGTCTTACGTGCATATTCGGAAGCTATTTGACGACATTTGATGGATTAGTATGAGGAAGAAGCAAGAACTGAAGACCAAGCCTACAAGAATAAAATGGAAGTGAAGGAAAGGGAAGAATAGAAGAGAAAACGAAAACTAAAGTCCAACCCGAGCGGATTCTCTGAAATCCGGCCGTCCACAATGCACGGAATCCGTGCGTCTTCTCCCCAATCCGCTCGTTTTCCTCTTCACCAACCCGCCCGGATTCTCCCAAAGACGCTCGGATTCCAGCCCAGCACATTTCCGTCTTCTTCAAAGCTTCAAAGAAAGAAGCCCTTCCTTCAAAAGATACCGGCTCCTCCCTGCTCCATTTAAAAAGTGTAATTACTAGTTTATCCCTTAGTTAACCCTAATGCATCCACCTAATTTCTACTATAAATATCCCATTTGTAAATAATCAAGGAGGGGGATCTTTTGAGCTAGAAAATCTATCCTTAGATTAGATTAGGAGTAGATTAGAATAGATTACTCTTTAATCTTTCCATAAATTACACCTTAATCTTTCCATAATTATTGTTCAAGTTTATTATTCAAGTTTATTGTTGGGTAATTGAAGATTATTGGGTTATTATTGGGAGATTGACAACCTTCCATCAATTATCAAGTTCTTCTATTATTCTTTGCATTATTATTTGGATCACCTCAAGTTTGGTATAAATCCTTTACCCTTTTTCTTAATTGTTCATTTCTTCATTCTATTATCATGTTTATACTTGTTGTGATGATTGACACCATTAATGACATGTTTCCCATGATAATGAGTGAGTAGTTACTTAGCTAGGATTAGTGGGTAATTAGGGGAAACAAACATGGGATTTATTCATGCTTAATCTAATATGTTCACATGATTAAATTGCTTGCTTGTTGTGATGTCAACTTTATGCACATGTTATGTTTGATGAAATGCTAAGCCTATGAATCCTTGCATTTACAACCATCTCTTATCTACTCAACTTGACTTGTAAAATATAAACCAACTCGAGTCTTGTTAGACCATGCATAGAAGTTGATTAGGAGGAAAGTAAGTCGACTTGTAGGTGTTGTACAATCTAATCGATTCGGCTCCGGGACCCAACTCTTCCTAAGAACCGTAAGATATAAACCAACTCGGTTCCTCCATAACATTAATTGCTTGCTTATAATTGTAAACATGTTTGTATGATCAACACCATGAATCCCCTATGACCCCATGATATCCTAGCACTTTTAATCATTTGTTTACATCCTTTATTTCATTGCTTGTTATACTTTATTGCTTGCATTAGCCTAGAACACAACTACAAACCCAAATCAACCGTGACACTAGCATAAATTGAGATAGATAGACTTAGAAACCAAAGCACACCGTCCCATGGATCGACCTCGACTTACCGCTAACTAGTTGTTTGTTGAGTATTATAAATATGTTTGATTGGATGAGTGACGACCTCGACCACATCACAGACATAAGACCGTCACAAAAGGCAAATATCCAATTTTGCCCACATTATCCAACGAAGTTCCATAAAAGGCGAATACGAGTTTTCCCAACTACAATGCAACCTAGTGGGACCCACTACCCAAGCAAATAAACCTGGCATTGCGAAATGAGACGGTTTCTCGCCTCACTCACGTTTTTCAAGCATAGGGAGCGGGAACGGGGACCAAATGCAAACTAAAAGCACCCCTATACTCCTAAACAGGTTTCTAACCTAATGCAAGCATAAATTTCACTCGAAATGGGCTCAATCAAAAACGCCCAATTCGATTTTCTAGGGTAAAATTAGCCCTAATTCATTCAAGCTAAGGATCAACAAATTTAAATGGATTCAAGAGGAAATACATACCTTGATATGACATTGTTGATGATGGCATGATTTCGAGCAAGCTAGAAGGTCCAACAATGGCGAATTTGGCTTTGTTTTGTCGAAAAAGGTTGAAGATGAAGTGAGGTTAATATGCGGACCAACCTCGCGTCTTTTACAGAAAAAATAGGGAAGCCCCTTTGGTTCGCCAGGTGGCTCGCGCCTAAACCAGGCCTCCCCTTGCTCTATTCAGCGAATTTTGGGCTTTAGCCCAATTTCCCATAATAAACTTCAAGTTTTCAATGGCGATATTGAAAATCGTCATTTCCTGAAAGACAAACAAAAGCAAATAGTGAAAACTTAAATTCGCTATTTTCAAAAAAATTCAAGCAAACGGCGATCAAAACCGCCAATTTCAAAAATAATGGTGAAATCAAATTCACTATTTTTCATTCAATTTCAAAAATAAATAGCGAAAATTCAAAAACCGCTATTTCTCCAAATTTTAAGCAACGGCAATTAAAACCGTCATTTTCAAAATAATAGCTGGAAATTGAATTCCACTATTTTCACCACACATGTCAACGGCGGCACATAAACCGTCACTTCAATTAATAGTGAAGATTCCAAATTCGCTATTTCCATCAAATGTCAACGGCGACACATAAACCGTCACTTCAATCAATAGTGAAGATTCCAAATTCACTATTTCTTACAAATGTCAACGACGGCACATAAACCGTCACTTCAATTAATAGTGAAGATTCCAAATTCGCTATTTCCATCAAATGTCAACGGCGGCACATAAACCGTCACTTCAATTAATAGTGAAGATTCCAAATTCGCTATTTCCATCAAATGTCAACGGTGGCACATAAACCGTCACTTCAATCAATAGTGAAGATTCCAAATTCACTATTTCTTACAAATGTCAACGGCGGCATATAAACCGTCACTTCAAACGTAATAGCAAACTCAAAATTTGCTATTTTCCTTCAAAATTAAAACAAACGGCGATCGAAACCGCCACTTCAAATTCAAAGAAGAACGACGAATGGTGAAGATTCCAAATTTACGATTCCTTCAAATAGCAGCAGGGGCTTCCTCGCGGAACCCGCTCATTCCGAAAACAGTGATAGTGAAAATCCATACTCACTATTTCCACAGCGGCATCACAAGTTCGCTACGTTCAAACAAGCCCATTTGACGCGGCTATTCCCATGGTCCATTAATCGACCGCCTCCTTGGCTGGCGAGCCTTTGTTCGCAAGCATTCAAGGACAGATCCCGAAGATGCCTCGGGTACATTTCCTTACCTTTGGCTGGCGAGCCTTTGTCTGCAACCATTCAAGGACAGATCCCGAAGATGCCTCGGGTACATTTCCTTACCTTTGGCTGGCGAGCCTTTGTCCGCAACCATTCAAGGACAGATCCCGAAGATGCCTCGGGTACATTTCCTTACCTTTGGCTGGCGAGCCTTTGTCCGCAACACGTCAAGGACAGATCACGAAGATGCCTCGGGTACATTTCCTTACCTTTGGCTGGCGAGCCTTTGTCCGCAACACGTCAAGGACAGATCCTGAAGATGCCTCGGGTACATTTTCTTAACAATGGCTGGCGAGCCTTTATCCGCAAACATCCAAGGACAGATCCCGAAGATGCCTCGGGTACATTTCCTTACCATCAGCTGGCGAGCCTTTGTCCGCAAACATCCAAGGACAGATCCTGAAGATGCCTCGGGTACATTTCCTTACCACAGCTGGCGAGCCTTTGTCCGCAAACGCGCAAGGACATATCCGAAGATGCCTCAGGTATGACTCCTTCCTATGGCTGGCGCGCCTTTATACGTAGTCTAACGAACTTTAAACGACCCGTACGGATAGTCGACAGACTCTAAACTGTTCCCGACGGCAGGTCCTCGGCTCGTACCCTCGAGTCGCCTTGGCGTCGCCCTTCCCAACGGCAGGTCTTCGGCCCGAATCCTTTCGAGCCGCCTCGACGTCGCTTGGGTCTCTAGGTTGTAATCTTCGATTGACCTGGGGGCTCTACTTTGACTTTTGCCCTGTCCAAGCCTCAGTCAAAGTGGGGGCTCTGTAGATACCCAGTATCTGCTAAAACTCCAACAAACACCCGATGATTATCGGACTATAACATGTTTTGGAATCGCGGCATTTGATCGACAGTTTGTGTACAACTTTACGTCGGAAAACTTAAAACGATTTCGAAAATAAAATATCTCAAAACATTTTAAAAATACCTGGAGTGTTTAATGCACGACGACGGGGTCGCAATGACACTAACTAGAGTCAAAACCGACACCGGACCAAAAACCGACTCAAAAATTCAAATCCCAACTCCAACAACGAGTCAAACCGAGTCAACCACCAAAAACAAAACACTTCAAACCTTCTACCTTAAGTTTTCCCGGATTCATGTTGATCAAGTACCAAATATGTGACTACAAAACCTAGGATAGAACAAATCATGATTGCGTTTGTTGTGAAAGTGACAACACAACTCGAAGAACCGCGACGTGGCTCGCGCCTCTTTGAGCAGCCCAAGTGGCCACGTCTCTCAAGACTCACACAACCACTCATTCTCCTATAAATACCCCTCAAATGCCACCCATTTGAGACTTACGCGAGTGTCCGCCCCCTCTTTTCTCCCTTAAAATTCTCGACTCGACTGCTTAAGTCACAATCCGACGCGTATTTACGACCTACCGATCGTAAATACAAGCCTTACACATTGTTTGGTACCGTCATCGTGCATTAAATCACTTGACCGACCACTTCGACCACTACACCATCACTAAGCTTAAAACACTCTTTGTACTTACCAAAAAGGTTTTAAACCGAGTTTTTTCCGATCAAACGAGTTGTTACACTTACGTCGGTCACTCGCCATAACCAAACATGTAAGTATGAGGGTGTAAAAATCCTCTTTTATTATGTTTTCACTTGTTTCATGACTATAACATGCTAAAACATGCATAACATGAACCAAAACATGGAATAAACGAGCCAAAACTGATTTTTGGTCTGAGGCAGAAGCCCCTTAGGTCGCCAACTTGCCCGCGCCTAAATGGGGTGTTCAGACCAGAAATCAACCGTGTTTGTTCTCGTCATTTCCCTTTAATCCACTTTCACATTTGTAATCGGTTTTTACCATTCCAAATATTTTCGAACCCTTTTTATTTTATTTCACATGTTTTAACCATAAAGCATTTTTCACCCTTGGTTCCTCATACCATGACGGTTAAATCCGTGTTTTGGTGATAATATTTGGTTAATGACATTTAAAAGGTATTTTAAAACCTTTTCATTTCTTTACATTTTCAAACAAGTATATTAGTCACCAACACAAAGTCATCCTTGGTTCTACATACCATGCCGGATTTTAACCCGGGTACGATGATGAGTATCGACTAATAACATTCAAATGGACTTAAAACAATTAGTCCATAATTATTTTCAAAACTATTCATGTCAAGTTCGTCAAATCGAACCCAACACCGAATATTATCAAAATAATGATAATTATTCGAGTCTAGTTCTTCAAATCAACAAATGCGGTCTAAACGACCCCCTTTAAATCAAACCGGGTTCAAATACCCATTTTCAACACGTTTTCTAAAAGGTCAGAACACGGCACATGAACCGTGGGCTAACCCGTGCCTAAACAGGCCCTTCATTTCTCATTTTCAAAACCAGAGGGAGGCCCCTTAAACCGTCGGCTGGCTCGCGCCTCATATAGCCGTCTGGTACAGGGCATGTTCCCTTCCAGCATTAGTCCAGGACGATCCCGACTCCGGTTAGTCCGGATATAGGACGGATCAGATGACTATTTGATTATCCAAAACCATATTTGCAAAATGCCTCACTAAGACAAATGGATCATGTTATGCACCATAAACCTAATACGGTAAATGGATGTTTAATTTCCGTCTTGCATGCAAATCAATCATTAATCCAACTCGACATCTTATACTTGATACTTAGATTAAATCAACCGACTTAGAAAGCTCTCACATGTTAGGTTTAAATTATTGGATGCGCATTCATGAATTTAAACCGTTTTATCAACTTTTGCATTCAACCAACCAAGATCGATCAGTAGAGGCCGCTAACGCGGGCGGGATTGGGTGTCTGATTAAAGGGCTTCCCAATACGTACCTTCACCTCTTACTCAGAAACTTTGGATAGTGGACGACCTTATCCAGGGCGTACGAGAGTCATTCTAGAGATAGGATGCAAAAGAGGGACGATTTCCTTATCTTTAGTACCTATGTCAAACGCTGCTTTGTGCTTCGAATTGAACGAGGTATAAAGTGGAATTCGAACGGGTTCCAGGCATCCCACAAATGCTTGGTGGTGACTCTGAACATCTCTAATCGTTTCGAGACCCTAACCGAGACGAAACCGACCGATCTAAAACGATCCAGTCAAAAGCATTTTTACGCCGCCGAGCGTGGCTTTCAAAAGACCGCTGCATGTCCACAGATCGAAGTGGGCTCGCATGTGGCCCGTGTCCATACACCCATGGCTATTTCAGTTACCGTGAGATATAAACCAAGAGGTTGATCTCGTTGGGGTGGCATGAGCACTGGTGGTTTGGCTAGTATCTCTTTGATTTGGTCGAATGCCTTTTGACAGTCATCATCCCACATGGTGTGATCCATTTTCTTTAGCTTTTTGAAGATAGGTTCACAGATCATGGTTAGTTTCGATATGAATCGACTTATGTACTGCACCTTACCCAAGAATCCTCTAACTTCCTTCTCTGTTTGAGGTTGCGGCATTTCGATTAGAGCTTTGATCTTGGAAGGGTCTATTTCTATACCTCGTTGGCTAACACCGTATCCCAGGAGTTTGCCGGATGTTACCCCAAATGCACATTTCTGAGGATTGAGCCTCATGTTGTACTTTCGTAATCTGGAGAAGAATTTGCGAAGGTTCGCAATGTGCCCCTCTCTATCCTTGGACTTGAAAATCATGTCATCTACGTATACCTCGACTTCTTTATGCATCATGTCATGTAAGAGTGTAGTTGCGGTGCGTTGATATGTAGCTCCGGCATTGATTAACCCAAACGGCATAACCGTGTAGCAATAGGTACCCCATTGGGTTACGAAGGCGGTCTTGCGCATATCTTCTATGGCCATCTTGATTTGGTTATACCCTGCATATCCGTCCATGAAGGATAGCAATGCGTGATCCGCTGTATTATCCACCAATATGTCAATATGTGGTAGAGGAAAGTCATCCTTGGGACTTGCTTTGTTTAAGTCTCTGAAATCAACACAAACACGGATTCTCCCATCCTTTTTGGGTACGGGTACTATGTTGCCTACCCAGTCTGAATACTCAGAAACTTTGATGAACCCGGCTTTGAATTGCTTATCAACTTCTTCTTTGATCTAAGAGCCCATTCTGTCCTCATTCGATGAAGTTTCTGTTTTACGGGCTTGAAACCTGGTTTGATTGGGATTCTGTGCTCTGCGATATCCCTGTTGATCCCTGGCATGTCTTTGTAGGACCAAGCAAAAATGTCCTTGAACTCGTGTAGGAGGTCTATGAAACTGGCCCTCTCGGCGGGGCTCAAGGTCATCCCTATCCTATGTTCTTGGGGTTCTAGTTCAGTTCCTACATTGATGGGTTCAGTGTTTTCTATAACTGGTCCCCCTTTCCCCTCTTGTAATATTTCTTTGGCTATGTAGGGAGGTATTTCGATTGAGCCTGGGTCTGGGTCATCCTCGTTATCATCGTAAACATAATTGCATTCAGAATAACACAAAGAGTATGTAATACCCCGTATTTTATTATCGAGTGAGCGAGTTTTTATTATTTAATGGTAGCGTAAAGGTAATGAGTCGGATTCATGTTGTAAGATGAGTCGGGTTTATAGTTTTGGGTCAAGGTGTCATAGCCCATTTACCCACTTACCCATTTACCTTTTACCACTCACCAAACCCCAAAACTAAACCCTAAATCTACCCTAAAACCTAATTCCCTTCATACCGTCATTTCTACACATCACCATCACCAACCCTTTTTCTTTCACGCCTCACGCATTATTTACAGCCAACGAACGCACGCCGGTGAGTGTGGAGGGAGTAGGGTCTGCCGTGAGTCTAGGGAGGCTGTTACTGGTGGACGAGGGTGGCTGTGCTGGCCGGAATAGTACAGGTCGACGGCCGTCATAGGTAAGGTTCTCTGTTTTTCATTTTGTCACGGTAGTTTGATCTGAGTTGTGCGTCGTTTAGGGGCTGTTGTAGTAGTTGTCGGGGTGTGGGTTGTGTTGCTGGTGGTGAGTCGAGTCGTGTGGTGGTGGGTTGAGTGGTTGTCGTCGCTGTTGGTGGTTGCAGTGGTGGTGATTAGGTGTCGGGTCTGAAATGCGGGTTTGTGTTGCATTTCAGACATAGGGTAATGGGGTGGCACCACCGTGGACTCGGGGGAGGTCGAACCGGTGGTGCCACGTGTGTCAGGGTCGCCTTTCAACGGTGGTGTCAGGGGTGGTGGTTGGTAAGGAGGAGGGGTTGTGTCGTGGTGGCAGGCGAGTTGAAAAGGGGGCTGGTTGTGGCGGCCGGGACGCAAGCAGGGGGTGTTGTTGGGGGTGGTTCTGACCACCGGCGTGGGTCGACCACGTTGGTGGTGGTGGGAGGTGACCAGGCCAGACCTGGTGTCAGGCCTGGTGGTCGGCGGTGAGGGTTGGTGGTTGTGGAGTGAGTAGTGACGGGTTGAAAGAGGGGGTGTTTGTGCGTCGGGTTGAGTCGTTGTTTTGGGTGATTTTTGTTACGGTTTCTATTTTAGTAAGTCGGAGAATATGTATGTTTCTATGATTTCTATTATTTACATTATTAGTTTTAGTTACTAAGTTAATATTAAGTAGCGGTGACGGAATAATGTATTTAAGTTTTGAGTCGGGTTGTTGAGTTGTTCAATGTTTGATTCGGATTCTTTTAATCTTATAATTCATTTAATTATCATATTAATTATCCAATTTAATTTCCGAGTCAGTTAAATAATTCAAGTCGGGTTTTGAGTCGGGTTTGTTAAAAGAGAAAAGTTACTATATCGGGAAAGTTTCCATTTTAAGAAATTCTATTTTTAGTAACTTCTATTTTGGGAACGGGAATAGTTAAGTAATTGGTTATCATTTCATTATCTTTCAGAGGGCGAATTATTGTGGATTACCACCGAGCTTCCGACTATTTGACTGCAGTTCTGAGGTAGGGAAATACACTTGACTTACCGGTGTTGTTAAATTGTGTTGAGTTGTTGTGTTACATGTGACCGAGCCGTGATCGATGATTTGTGCGTGGTTGTAATTTATGTTATGATTCATATCTTTGGAGTGTGGTTGATGAATCTGTTCGTGTTGATTATGTTATTTCATTATTTTGATAGTTGGCATGATTTCATTCATTGATATACATATCATGTTGCATTGATTATTGTTGAGCATTGCATATGCATTGGAGTTGGAGGATGGTGTGGTGGTGACGATGATGAGATATGATGTGATGTTGTGATAAGGCCCGGGCGGGTTCGCAGGACTTGCCCTGGTGTCCTCGGTGTTGGTGGCGGATCGACTTTGGTCGATATATATATAGTCTCGGGGATCGGTATGGTGGGTTGTCCGGGGTTATGAGATATGAGATATGAGTTGAGATGGAGATGGAGGTGACGGAGGAGCATGCATATCATGTTTATTGTTTCATTGTTTTCCCTACTCAACCTCGTGGTTGACCCTGTGTATTCGTGAACACACCGTGATGAACCATAATGGGAGCAGATTTGTGGTACTAAAGATTAGCGACTTGGGAGCTATGGGATGCGTGAGGACTTGGCCAATCTACCTAGAAGTTTAGACCACATAGAAGATTTTATCACTTAATTTACTTTCATTGCGGGTTGTATTTATCCTATTTTAAGTATTAGTTGGATAATTCGTAATAAACACGTAATCGTTAAGTTTTAATTTAAAGTACTTTGGTATTGTTGTACTTTGTTATTCACTACCTCGGGAAACCGAGATGGTAACAGTCCGATTTATTAGGGAATGTCTTGCTAAAGGCTCCTTCATAAACCGGGGTGTTACAAAGTGGTATCAGAGCGAACGATCCTCAGGCCTAAACCAATGAACCTAATGAACGTAGGATGTGTCTAAATAAAATGAACCCACGGGAATAAAGCGCTAGGAGCTCACGGTGCGGTTAAGAAGGCGCCCTTAATGCGTGCTCTTTTGCCCTCTCAGTTTTGAACCAGGCAACCCAAGAGAAAACGAGTGAATGGGGTAGTTAGAAGGAAAACCTTGGATACAAGCGAGTTGATGTATACCTTGAGACCTAGTGCCGAATTTATGATATTTATCTGGATGGATAATCAATGAAGCGTTGGATTGTGGTAATCGTGAGCGTGAGAATAATTGCGAATTTATGATATTTATCTGGATGGATGTGAATGACGTGTTGATAGTGCTATTATGTCTGGTAATATGTGGTTATGTGATCCCAAAGCCATGCTAGTATAGTATCGTGATAGTAATGAGAGACACCATTGAATTGCTTATTTCTAGTCGTAGCAATCGTGATTAGATGTAAGGGGTAGGTCGAGAGGCGAAGGGACTTCTATGGGATAGATGTTTACGTAAATACAAAAGTGTGAGATTTAAGTTAGGATGAGTTAGTACCGGTAGTATGGTTGTAAGAGCCTGGAACATGGAAAATGAATGATTTAGTGTTGAAATCCGTTTTGTTTGATTTTACTCTGTAATTGATCTTACTGTCATTTCCTTCCTGTTAATTTTCTACGGATGAAAATTTTATGAGAAATAGCCTCGTGAGTTAGTGTTCTTTTGGCGTTGGTTTCATGCTTATAGGGTATACGGATTAAGAGTAATGATTGTTTTAGTGGGCTGTGGTCGGGAATTTCCTGTGCAGTGATGTTTTGACCAACGTTTTTGTAAAAATCCTCATTTAATTTGTGTAAATGATTTTTGCATAATTCCAACTCTATTGACTAGAGGTTTCGCACACGTTTTCAAATTGGTAAGCCACGAAAATTCTTGATGTCTCTATATTAAATGGTAAGCTTTGCAAACTGACCCAAGTTTCGGACCAATTGCTGTCACATACTTGTTTGGACCAACTGAGTTGTAAAATTCTTTAAAAAAAAATTGAATTCTTGAACTTTCGACCTCCTTCTTTTCATCACGAACTATTAGCTCTCTGTATGTTATGAAAAGTAATGTAACTCAAGTTTTCGTTGAACGGCTGTTTATTCGTGATTTTTGAAAGTTACAACGTGAATCGTGACCTGTAAAATGTACGTTCCATGTTAAGTTTTCATACAGTTGTTTGATTAATTAATGAGCCTTAGTAATGTGAAATTATAATGTTTTACATGATGATAGTAGCACGCATGTTCAGTAGTTATAAATCTTAACAAGTGATAAAATTAAAACTTAGTTGATAACATTGTTGGCATGATAGCATGAGTAAAATTGGATAGCTTAATTTGATTCTTAATCGAGGGTGACATGTTTGTACGAGTCCAGTTGTTTGCATACTTTGTATACATTTGGCATGATGTAATGTCTCTGAGTGTGCATCTTATTCGTATAGTGGTCGGGTATACATAAACATAAAACCATATTATCATATCTTGGTAAATTTGGTGGCGTTAAATGTCCTAATATACTCGCATGAATATTTACAATAATGATGTTAAATATTTTACACAGGAACGGTAGTAATGGTTATGTCTAAATGTTCCCACATGTAGGATGTCATCTGGGTCCTAAGGTCCTTTATGTGAGTCTGTGTGCCTATAGTTATCCTTATTGCCTTCATTGTATTAAATTATTTCAGTCGAACCTAAAACCTATAACATGATAATAAACAGTGTTGTTAATTGCTATTGAATATGTTCGTTATTACAATGTCGTAAAGCACTAAAGTGATTCTTGCAAATGTGTGGGTATGATATAAAGGAAACTGTTTGATATAACACGACAGTTGGCATATTTATATTCTTGTGTTGTTACTATCAATTATATTAACATGAAGATTGTTATGATAACTATGTTGACAATTATAATAGGATAACCCTTTGATGATTCACATGATATGCATTGGTTTAAATGATAGTAGTTATAGTTACATTTAATTGAGTCTACGGGTTGCCTAAGTATTTAAGTCGTGCAAATCAGTGAAGTTTCCAAGTTGCTAATCTTTTACTATAGCTAGAATTCTACAAAGTATGCGATGGTGAATGTATGTGAAACTATTTACGCGAAATCGGTTGTTTTGCTGAAAATGAGTGGTACTAAGTTGCTGGACACAACTGAACGATATGGTTGCTAAAATGTCAAACACATGTGTGATATGGAATTAATGTTGTTGTTGTCAGGGATCATATGTTGTTACTTTTATTAGCGAGTATGTTTCAGAATTTATACCAAACAAATTGACTAATTCGTGTTGTATGTCTGACGAGTCAAAAGGTTTTGATTACGTGTTATGTTTCTATGGTTTCAAGGTGTTAAGTAGTACTTATGTACCGCATGTTTTAATACTCCTGGTGATTTATTAGTGGTAGGGCGGGTCAATTGTTCGAAATTGGTAATGGTTTTGACTTGGGAGAGGAATTTGGTGGAGTCAATGTTAGATTGTATGCTGGTTTACGTGTATTCTTGCGGTTGATATTCCTAAAGTGGTTGTTTCCTGGTAGATAATGCGAATCGTGATGATCCCGAGTTGACCAAAACCCGGTATTACAACAGATTACCCTGAAAACTTGTCATATAGCTTTCGCACACTTAAACCTCGAGGACGAATCCTTGTCTTAACACCCTTGTGTCTTAATTTGTTAACTTTCCATTTTGTAGGATGGATCCCTACAACGTACACCCGCAAGACTGTTACATGTCACTTGATGCCGACTTTAATGAGCATTGTGAGAGACTTTGCACTGCCATGGACATGTATGGCCATAATGGGCACCCTGAGTATTTAACTAATACTCAGTTAAGAGCGTATACCCTTATCGATTCTATCCCTGACTCTGGCATACTAAAGGACAGCAAACGATTTTATATGAGAGAGTTGACCACCCATTGCATGAGGCTATTCCGTGACCCCAATTACTGCGGCGGGGCCAAATACCCGCCCGAGCATACCTTTGACTTCATAGCGGGCGACACCGAGACACGAATTTTACGCTAATGTACACGATCCGAAAGTACGATGAACCACCCGTACAGGACTTCGGGGAAGAGGTGAACCAGAAAGGGAATGACATAGAAGTCACCAGAAACAGAGGAAGCGCGACCTAAGGACCGTTAGGTTAGGGCTGGTAACACCATGACCGGTCTGTTGTGAAACCGTGTAAACCTTTGGTTCCTTCTTGTTGTTCTTTTAGTTGGATGTTGTGTTTTAAGTCAAGCATGAACTAAGTAATAAGTGATACTTGTTGACAATCAGTTAATTTCATAATAAAACCTTGTTTTCAACTTTAATGTTACTGCGCAATCTTTTGGTCATGTGTTCTTTTCTGATTACATGTTGTTGACAGTGTTTTGTTACGTTGGAATATGAAAGTGAAAAGAGGTTACGAGGACGTAACCATGCTTCTAGTCGGGTAGGATTGTAAAATCTTAATGTTTATATTGCACTTGTTTGTAGATTGTAGTTTTGATCAAATTGATGATTCGTTATGGGGTACCTATGCAAATGAGTTCTACATGTTTTGTTCCTACTTCTGTTAGTTGGTTGATGTGTAAACGAAAAGTGTAGTTAAACTATTGATATTGAGATTGAGATTGGCCACTGGTATTGAGTTGTGGGGCCTTTGTGCCGAGTTACGTTTACGGTCCAGTGTGACCATGGTTATGGAGTTACTTGAGTTGAGATCGGAATTTAGATGGAAGATGACGGTGTTCTCAAATGATTATTTAGTTGTTATACATTTGTGTTCTCAGGTAATCAGTAGTCGTAGTTAGTTGGGTTAAGTGTAGACGAGTTAAACTTCGGGACGAAGTTTATTTTTAGGAGGGCAGAATGTAACATTTCGTATTTGTTATGTTTAATTGATGTGTCAAAAGTGTGTGTTAACTGTATGTACGATATACAATACCCTTCTGATGTTTATGTAGTCTAGCGGTGTGTTGGCTGTGTTAGTTATACGGGATGCCTTTATATTCGGATGACATGTTTGGTGTGGGAGCGAACTTCGGGACGAAGTTCATTTTAAGAGGGGAAGACTGTAATACCCCGTATTTTATTATCGAGTGAGCGAGTTTTTATTATTTAATGGTAGCGTAAAGGTAATGAGTCGGATTCATGTTGTAAGATGAGTCGGGTTTATAGTTTTGGGTCAAGGTGTCATAGCCCATTTACCCACTTACCCATTTACCTTTTACCACTCACCAAACCCCAAAACTAAACCCTAAATCTACCCTAAAACCTAATTCCCTTCATACCGTCATTTCTACACATCACCATCACCAACCCTTTTTCTTTCACGCCTCACGCATTATTTACAGCCAACGAACGCACGCCGGTGAGTGTGGAGGGAGTAGGGTCTGCCGTGAGTCTAGGGAGGCTGTTACTGGTGGACGAGGGTGGCTGTGCTGGCCGGAATAGTACAGGTCGACGGCCGTCATAGGTAAGGTTCTCTGTTTTTCATTTTGTCACGGTAGTTTGATCTGAGTTGTGCGTCGTTTAGGGGCTGTTGTAGTAGTTGTCGGGGTGTGGGTTGTGTTGCTGGTGGTGAGTCGAGTCGTGTGGTGGTGGGTTGAGTGGTTGTCGTCGCTGTTGGTGGTTGCAGTGGTGGTGATTAGGTGTCGGGTCTGAAATGCGGGTTTGTGTTGCATTTCAGACATAGGGTAATGGGGTGGCACCACCGTGGACTCGGGGGAGGTCGAACCGGTGGTGCCACGTGTGTCAGGGTCGCCTTTCAACGGTGGTGTCAGGGGTGGTGGTTGGTAAGGAGGAGGGGTTGTGTCGTGGTGGCAGGCGAGTTGAAAAGGGGGCTGGTTGTGGCGGCGGGGCGCAGCGGGGGGGTGTTGTTGGGGTGGTTCGACCACGGCGTGGGTCGACCACGTTGGTGGTGGTGGGAGGTGACCAGGCCGGACACAGTGTCGGGCCCTGGTGGTCGGCGGTGAGGGTTGGTGGTTGTGGAGTGAGTAGTGACGGGTTGAAAGAGGGGGTGTTTGTGCGTCGGGTTGAGTCGTTGTTTTGGGTGATTTTTGTTACGGTTTCTATTTTAGTAAGTCGGAGAATATGTATGTTTCTATGATTTCTATTATTTACATTATTAGTTTTAGTTACTAAGTTAATATTAAGTAGCGGTGACGGAATAATGTATTTAAGTTTTGAGTCGGGTTGTTGAGTTGTTCAATGTTTGATTCGGATTCTTTTAATCTTATAATTCATTTAATTATCATATTAATTATCCAATTTAATTTCGAGTCAGTTAAATAATTCAAGTCGGGTTTTGAGTCGGGTTTGTTAAAAGAGAAAAGTTACTATATCGGGAAAGTTTCCATTTTAAGAAATTCTATTTTTAGTAACTTCTATTTTGGGAACGGGAATAGTTAAGTAATTGGTTATCATTTCATTATCTTTCAGAGGGCGAATTATTGTGGATTACCACCGAGCTTCCGACTATTTGACTGCAGTTCTGAGGTAGGGAAATACACTTGACTTACCGGTGTTGTTAAATTGTGTTGAGTTGTTGTGTTACATGTGACCGAGCTGTGATCGATGACTTGTGCGTGGTTGTAATTTATGTTATGATTCATATCTTTGGAGTGTGGTTGTGAACTGTTCGTGTTGATTATGTTATTTCATTATTTTGATAGCTGGCATGATTTCATTCATTGATATACATATCATGTTGCATTGATTACTGTTGAGCATTGCATATGCATTGGAGTTGGAGGATGGTGTGGTGGTGACGATGATGAGATATGATGTGATGTTGTGATAAGGCCCAGGCGGGTTCTGCAGGACTTGCCCTGGTGTCCTCAGCTGTTGAGCTGGCAGATCGACTTTGGTCGATATATATATAGTCTACCGGGGATCGGTATGGCTGGGTTGTCCGGGGTTATGAGATATGAGATATGAGTTGAGATGGAGATGGAGGTGACGGAGGAGCATGCATATCATGTTTATTGTTTCATTGTTTTCCCTACTCAACCTCGTGGTTGACCCTGTGTATTCGTGAACACCTGTGATGAACCATAATGGGGAGCAGATTTGACAGGTACTAAAGATTAGCTGACTTGGGAGCTATGGGATGCGTGAGGACTTGGCCAATCTACCTAGAAGTTTAGACCACATAGAAGATTTTATCACTTAATTTACTTTCCGCTGCGGGTTGTATTTATCCTATTTTAAGTATTAGTTGGATAATTCGTAATAAACACGTAATCGTTAAGTTTTAATTTAAAGTACTTTGGTATTGTTGTACTTTGTTATTCACTACCTCGGGAAACCGAGATGGTAACAGTCCGATTTATTAGGGAATGTCTTGCTAAAGGCTCCTTCATAAACCGGGGTGTTACAGAGTAAGCAGAACCTGATTTATTCATACTAAAATTGGAGAAAAGTTGAAACAAAGAAGCCATATGTTCGGTAGTCAGTGGCGGTAAAGCGACAGCTGTTGGGACATTTCCCGAACTACTGTTACTATTTTATGCTAAGCTAGGAGAAACAAGGGGAGTGGGAGTGACGACAGAAGGAGACTCTGTAGGGACTTCTCTAGACTCTAACTCTGACTCTGACTCTGACTCTGACTCTGACTCGAATTCATCATCTTCTGGTTCTCCTTTGAACATCTCTCCTTCTCCCGTAGTGAGCTTGAAGAGTCTTCCTTGGTTGTTTGTCCACTTGATCGACTTTCTCCATCCTTTCTGTTTATTCAAGCTAGTTTCTGTGATTAATGCGGTACGGTTGAAGTGATCGTCTTGAAGTATCATGGTAATGATCTCATCCTGCGCGGCTCTAACAAATCGATCTTCCCCAAACAGTAAGCTAACAGCTTGTTCATCTAAACAAGGTGCTTGACGAGTTTTGACGGTAGGAACCGTTTCGGTGGGAATAAAGTAGCAATCGTGAAAGATCTCGATTCCAGCCAGTTGCTTTCCTATGTAGTGCCAAGGCTCGGGAAACCCATGGAAGAGTTCTTGGCTTCCCTCCCTAACGAAGTATCCATTTAGGGTAGGGAGGTAGGGTCGCATTTGGATTCCCACGCTCTTGCGGTTTTGGAATTGAGTAAGCATTTCTAGGGCTTCCTCCTTGGTGGGTTTATATCCTAGCCCTAGTGGTATCCTTTGTGAATTGCCTTCTTTGTAGGGTGCAAAGGTGTTTCTTCGGATAGGATTCAAAGGCATTCCCGGGAAGTATCCCTGAGATTTGAGTATGTGGTTGACCACTAAATTGGAGTAAGGATTGAAGTACAAGGGTGCCAACTCGCTTTCTATGACGCTTATGCTATGAAAGCCCCCAAGTTCATGTACTGGATCCGCGAGTACTTGGTTACTTGATCTCTTTTCTATTACCGCTTTGATGGGTGACGAAGTGATCGTCACCACTTTACCATCTAGTGGGATCTTGATTTTCTGGTGGAGGGTGGATGTTACTACTTTGGAAGCGTGAATCCATGGTCTTCCCAGAAGTATATTAAAGGATGCTTCAATGTCCACTATTTGGAAGTTAACCTTTCGTTCAATCGGCCTTGTGGCTATGGTGAGGTTAACTAGTCCTACCACTTTTCGTCGTGTACCATCATATTCGCGAACACCATGGTTGGTAGGGGTCCAATCCGACTCTTTCATGCCTAATTTGTATGCCGTTTTTAATGGTATGACATTGACTGCCGAGCCATCATCTACCAAAGTCATTGGCACATTCTTCTTCAAGCAAATGACAAGATGTAAAGAGCCAAGTTGTGATTAGCGCTAAAAGGTGGTAAATCTTCATCTGAGAAAGTAACAGGGTTACTTAGCTTAGGTGACTCTTGGAAGACGAAGTTGACCACGTCATCGGGTGTGGAGTTATGTGCCACATTTAGTTTGGCCAAGGCTTGCATTAAAGCTTGGCGATGTGGGAACGAGCTTGCAACTAGTTGCCAGTGTGACACCCCCATACTCCAAGTGCCTTACCAGGACCACTTAAGGCATGGAAGTGCTACCATCTCGGTTACCCGAGGCAATGATAATCATCAGACAATAAAGAAACATACTTAAATAGTGAATAACGTTTAACGTGATTACATGCCGAAAACCAAAACTGATAAAGAGATACAAGTTCTCCAAAACTGTCTACTATCAAAAGACTATAAAACTATCAGACACAGCGGAAGACTTCTAAACTGCATCGTGGTGACTCCTCCCAGTTATCCCATACGCATCAGCTCATACCTGCTCAATAACTGCTCACCACCTCCGAATGGATCACCACAGTTTTTAAAACATTTAAACGGGGTCAGTACTAATCACACAATTTATATAAACCAGCAACACAATAAACAAACATCTCAAACGGTCACACACAGAATCACACCCACTCCAATCAATCTCCGTCACCGACTGTCCACTGGACCAGCCCTGCCAGTGGGGGACCGCAGCCGTACCCACCAAATTCCCGCTCATCGTACCGAGCGATAACCCTGTCCCATTAATGTGCACATCCCCTCCCGTGGCGGGTTCCACGGAGGGCGAAACTAGGGCGTGAAGCCACTCCCGCAAGTGACTCCACTCAGCCGAGAACGCATCTCGAGAACCAGAGACAAACAATCACAATCAACAACCGTCACAATACGAATACGATATTATTCAACAACCACAACACATCAACAACACATTATGGGACTAATACTGAGTAGGGAAACTCTACCTGGAAAGCAACACAATCAGACGGTCTCAACAGCTGAATCAAAATTCCTCTTCTACGAATCCTCCTCCTAACATATAATCACATAATTACTAACAATCACAATATTCATCAAAAACTCCCAATCCCCCCCCCCCCCCAAATTAGGGTTTAAACAATCTTAATTAAGTACTATAAAATTGGTATGTAGGACTTACCCTTGACGCAAGGACCACAAAGACACAAAGGACAAAGAAATCCGACCTCTCAAGCTCCGGGATTTGCCAATAATGCGGATGAAGCGAATTACGTAGTTTCAATCTTCTTTTTGAGTGAAATAGGTTTATAAAAGTGTTTAATAAAGATGATGACATATTATATATACTAATCCGCGTTATTAACAAAACCCGTCAAAACATAACCCGTCAACCGAGCTACTCGATCGAGTAGCTGAGGTACTCGATCGAGTGCCCCCTTACTCGATAGAGTATCTACGTTACTCGATCGAGTACCCAACAGGTCAGAAACTCTTTTAAACTGCAACTCACCCTTACTCGATAGAGTAAGGCCTACTCGATAGAGTACCCAGAGACTCATAAAACCGTAGTATTACAGTCTTCCCTCCTTAAAAGGAACTTCGTCCCCGAAGTTCAACCCATACATAAAAACAAACATACTAACTCGACCAAGACACAACAACATAGCTAAGAACTCAATCGAAAACCCAACCTATAAAACATGAACTCGTAACACCAACTCCACCAACTATTCCTACCCCCATAACATGGCTCACGATATCATATCAACTCCATTATATCTCTCTCGACACTAACTCCATACACCACTGCTAGCTCCGTAACATATCATCCACTTGAAAATCCAATATCAAGACACTCATAGACATCAAACGGAATGTTACATTCTACCACCCTTAAAAGGAACTTCGTCTTCGAAGTTTACTTACACTCATAAACATCATCATCCAACTGCCAAGACTATCGAACTCATAATCATCATCATCCAACTGTCAACACTATCGAAATATTCTCACATTCCTAAACATCGAACTACTACAAGCACGGTCATGACCTTTAATAAAATCAAAACAAATATCCGTCCTTTATGCTACCCCAACACTCTACTTCCAATTATACTACCATATGCACAACCATCAAAATCTCTTTTATCGCATCCTACTCCTCTTAAGATAAATGCTACGTCCTCGTAACTCACTAATACCAAATCCTAGCTATATCTTCTCATTATCCCCATCACCGCCGCATGTCAAAGATAACCACCTATAATCTGAACACTCGCCATGCATAAATCTAAGGCTCTCTTACTTAAACAATTCTCATACTTCAATTCACTCGTCACACCACCTAACATATACCTCAAAATCTGTAGCTTAACCAAAACTTCAATTGTTCCTTATAACTGACAAAACGACATAATCCTCTATACCTGCACCTATCTCCATATTCATAACTCACGATCCACAATTATTACATACACTCACACTAGATTCTCAACTTCTTTTCTTTCATTACCGCAAAACTCATACAAAACTTAACATGACACTAATACCCAACACCCTACACTCACTATCTCAACGAAAGATTATGAACCACCTGCAGCTTTCAGATCATTACGACACATGTTTTACGAATCACTTGCCATTACCATGTCTACTAAAGCCTTATCTAGAACAAGATCAAAATTACTGTAACAACCTCTCACAACCGTGTCCCATCAACAGAATATCACTATACCATGACAACAACGAAAACATATACGACTCTATTTCATATCATACTTTACCCTCATTTCCAAACTTAACCTGGTAAAGAAAACATCAATAATCAAGACAACTGTCTATCTGCAAAAACTGAAACTCGCAGGGAGCAACATCAAACAAAACAACAATCTATGTATAACTGGTATGTACTTTCGAAACTCAAATCATAATCATCCCGCCTACTCCACCACAACCGGTGACTGCATCGCAACACCGCCACCAACAGCCGCACCGCAGTGCGAAAATACCCGCATCACAACATGAAGTACCGTGTTAAGGCATGGAAGTGCTACCATCTCGGTTACCCGAGGCAATGATAATCATCAGACAATAAAGAAACATACTTAAATAGTGAATAACGTTTAACGTGATTACATGCCGAAAACCAAAACTGATAAAGAGATACAAGTTCTCCAAAACTGTTTACTATCAAAAGACTATAAAACTATCAGACACAGCGGAAGACTTCTAAACTGCATCATGGTGACTCCTCCCAGTTATCCCATACACATCAGCTCATACCTGCTCAATAACTGCTCACCACCCCGAATGGATCACCACGAGTTTTTAAAACATTTAAACGGGTCGATACTAATCACACAATTTATATAAACCAGCAACACAAGTAAACAAAAACAGCTCAAACGGTCACACACACAATCACACCCACTCCAATCAATCTCCGTCACCGATCGTCCCTTTGGACCACCACGCCGATGGAGGACCGCAGCCGTACCCACCAAATCCCCGCTCATCATAAAGAGCAATAACCCTGTCCCATTAATGTGCACATCCCCTCCCGTGGCGGGTTCCACGGAGGGCGAAACTAGGGCGTGAAGCCACTCTCACAAGTGACTCTACTCAGCCGAGAACGCATCTCGAGAACCAGAGACAAACAATCACAATCAACAACCGTCACAATACGAATACGATATTATTCAACAACCACAACACATCAACAACACATTATGGGACTAATACTGAGTAGGGAAACCCTACCTGGAAAGCAACACAATCAGACGGTCTCAACAGCTGAATCAAAATTCCTCTACTACGAATCCTCCTCCTAACATATAATCACATAATTAATAACAATCACACTAATCATCAAAAACACCCAATCCCCCCCCCCCCAAATTAGGGTTTAAACAATCTTAATTAAGTAATATAAAATTGGTATGTAGGACTTACCCTTGACGCAAGGACCACAAAGACACAAAGGACAAAGAAATCCGACCTCTCAAGCTCCGGGATTTGCCAATAATGCGGATGAAGCGAATTACGTAGTTTCAATCTTCTTTTTGAGTGAAATAGGTTTATAAAAGTGTTTAATAAAGATGATGACATATTATATATACTAATCCGCGTTATTAACAAAACCCATCAAAACATAACCCGTCAACCGAGCTACTCGATCGAGTAGCTGAGGTACTCGATCGAGTGCCCCCTTACTCGATAGAGTATCTACGTTACTCGATCGAGTACCCAACAGGTTAGAAACTCTTTTAAACTGCAACTCACCCTTACTCGATAGAGTAAGGCCTACTCGATAGAGTACCCAGAGACTCATAAAACCGTAGTATTACAGTCTTCCCTCCTTAAAAGGAACTTCGTCCCCGAAGTTCAACCCATACATAAAAACAAACATACTAACTCGACCAAGACACAACAACATAGCTAAGAACTCAATCGAAAACCCAACCTATAAAACATGAACTCGTAACACCAACTCAAGCAACTATTCCTACCCCCACAACATGGCTCACGATATCATATCAACTCCATTATATCTCTCTCGACACTAACTCCATACACCACTGCTAGCTCCGTAACATATCATCCACTAGAAAATCTAATATCAAGACACTCATAGACATCAAACGGAATGTTACAGCCAGACTGAAAGATCAGCCTTTGTCTTCTGTAGTTGCTTTAGCAAATGGTCAGTAGAGGTATCTTCGTTATCATTTGGTGTGACAACGTTGGTATTGGTGATTGGACCATTGGCAATGGGCCCATTTTGAGAAACATTTTGGTATGGACGCCTTGAACGAGTAAGATGGTCCACATCTTGATCCTCACTGTTTTGGACTATTTCCTCACTGACTTTAACTAGGTAGTGTTCAGTGAGGTATTCATCCTCATCATCGTCGGCCCATACTCCATTGACAGTAGCAAGTTCTCTCAATCTCATGATCTCGGCCTCCAATTTGATGATTTGGTCGATTAGTTCATCAACTACGGCTATTACTTCTTGCATTGTAGCATTTCGAGAGAGATTTAGTGGCGCACGTTCTTCGTGTGTTGCACTTGGATCACATAAGGTTGCCACTATGCTTTCTAATTCTGAACTTGCCTATTCACACTCTTTGCCCATGCTATAAAGTTGGTGATGGTAGGGGAAATGGTAGAGTAGTTCCCTTCTTCTTCTATTGCATAGATCTCATCTTCGACTGGAGAAATGACGTGTGAACAATCTAAGGTAGATTCTTCACTTGTAATCATCAGAACTCCCAGAGGATTCTGAATATTGTTAGGTTTACCTCCAGGCGGTATTGGTAGGCGACCGTCTTCAATCATGTCTTGAAGCACATGTTTTAGCTTGTAACATTTTTCTGTATCGTGTCCCTTACCTCTATGATATTCGCAGTACGAATTCTCATCCCAGGATTTTGATTTCTTTTCTGGTTCAGGTCTAGGGCCTATGGGCTGAAGCTTACCCTGTTTCATCAATCTCTTCAGAGCATTGGAGTAGGTATCCCCAATATTTGTGAACTTTATTTGTGGGATACTCTTCTTTGATGGTTCGAGAAGGTTAACCTCATCAGTCTTGCTAGTAGAGCCATAAGAACGACTTGTTGAACCTTGATATCCATGACCTACCGTTTTGGACAAGAGCCCTTTACGGATGTCATCTTCGATCCTTGTTCCTAGTACGGTTAACTCCTTGAAGGTCTTAATGTTTTTGTATCTCAAATGATTTGCATAAATGGGTTTTAAATTGTCCACGAATTTCTCCACGAGGGTAGCTTCATCTGGACACTCGACAAGTGGGGTACTAGTCTTCCTCCACCTACTTAGGAAGTCGGTGAAGCCTTCTTTATCGTTTTGGGTAGGAACCTCTAAGGTGCGCATATTGACTTGGATCTCGGCATTATCCGCATATTGCTTAGCAAACTCGATCACGGCATCATCCCAAGTGGCAATCTTCTTGTGCTCTAGAGAATAAAACCATTGTTTAGGAATGGTATCGAGAGATGAAGGAAAGATCCTTAGGAACATCTCGGGTTTAATGCCTTTGATAGACATGTAATCCTTGAAAGCACGGATATAGTTCAAAGGGTTTTCACGTCCCTTGAATTTCGGGATATCCGTCATCTTGAAGTTAGTTGGCAATTTGGAGCTCACGGCCTCGTACTTGCGATTGTTTTCCCTATAGATATCATCCCCTTTGAGAAACATCAGTTGTTCCTCCAAGTATTGGAGTCGCTTCTCAGCTGCAGTCGGATCTACGGGAGGGTTGACCTCTTGTGCTCCTATAAAAGGTGGTGGATTTTCATGCGCGAAGTCATTCACAAAATCATGAAGTATTTCATCTTCTGCAGGAGGCAACCTAGTTTCTTCAGCAACAATTCGGCCCTCGTTCGTGTTGAGGCGATTATTCACTTGGTCTTGGCTAGTTTGGAGACGAGCGAGCGCGGCTTGGATTAGATCATTACCATTCGGTGGTTGTCCATTGACACTTGCGTGACTAGTTCCAGGCATCTTGAAAACTGGATAAGAGATCTGTAATACTACGGTTTTTTGAGTCTCTGGGTACTCTATCGAGTAGGCCTTACTCTGTCGAGTAAGGGTGTGTTGCGTTTTAAAATAGTTTCTGACCTGTTGGGTACTCGATCGAGTAGCTGGGTTACTCGATCGAGTAGGGGGGTACTCGATCGAGTACCTTGGGTACTCGATCGAGTAGCCGGTTTACTGGGAGTTTTTCTCGGGTTTTGTTAATTATGCGATTAAGGTATTTAAACATAGTCGTCATTGTTTTAAATCACTTTTACAAAACCTAAAACCCTGTTTAAGAGAGAAAGCAACCAGTTCATCTTCCTAATCGCATTCTTAGCAATTCCCGGAGTTCAGACGGTCAGTTCTTGCCGTTATTCGTATCGTTGAGTTCCTTGCGTCGAGGGTAAGCTTTTAATATAATTTTTATTGTCTTTCCTTTAAATTGGTTAAACCCTAATTTAGGGATTTGGGGGTTTTTGTGTAGATTGTGATTCGGTAGTGTTTGTATGTTTGTATGATAGGAGGAGGTTTTGTAGAAGAGCCTTTTTGATACTGTTTGTAGAGACCGTTTGATAATTATGCTTTCGGGTAGGATTTCCTACTCGGTATTAGTCCCATAATGGGATGATTGTTGATGTGTTGAGATTGATTGTTTGATATAGTAATTGTATTGTGACGGCTGTGATTGTGATTGTACATTGTTGATAGATTCAGACGGTTGTTGATATTGTGATTGTGATTGGTTGTCTGTGGTTCTCGAGATGCGTTCTCGGCTGAGTGGAGTCACTTGCGGGAGTGGCTTCACGCCCTAGTTTCGCCCTTCGTGGAACCCGCCACGGAAGGGGATGTGCACATTAATGGGACAGGGTTATCGCTCGGTATGATGAGCGGGGCTTAGGTGGGAACGGCTGCGGTCCCCCATGGCAGTGGTGGGTCCGGTGGGACGATCGATGATGGAGATTATTGGAATTGGTGTGGTTGTGTGTGTGTGTGATTAAAGTTGTCATCTGTTTATCTTATTGTTGATGTATATTGAGTTGTGTGATTAGTAATCGACCCCGTTTAAATGTTTTAAAAATCGTGGTGATCCATTCGGGGTGGTGAGCGAGTTGCTTAGCGGTATAGCTTGGATACGCGTGGGATGTAGTGGGGATGGAGTCATCACATGTCGAGTCTTTAGTCTTCCATTTGTGTTTATTAGAACAGTTCCTTTCAGTTGTTTTATAGTTTGAGAACAGTTGTATTTTGCTTACAGTTGGTTTTGTAATGTAATCACTTAAACTTATTTAATAAAGTATGTTTCTACATTGTCTTATGATTATCATGCCTCGGGTAACCGAGATGGTAGTATCCTTATACCTGAGTGGTCCTGGTAAGGCACTTGGAGTATGGGGGTGTTACAAATGGTATCAGAGCGACGATCCTGAAACCTGTAACCAATGAATCTAATGAATCTAGGGAGTCAATTAAAATGAACCCGGGGTAAAGGTTGTAGGAGCTAATGCAAAGACTTGGGAGACGTCCTAAAGTCGCGAACTCGCCCTACAATTTTGAACCGGTCACCATGGGATATGTGTCGGGATCGTTATGTGCTTATTGTGTGCTGTGTGTATTTATGTAGTAGTATGTTGTATGAATTGATGGATGAAAGATGATAATGACGTGAATTGTATGTTGGTTGATTGTAAAGCATGAAAGTATAATTATTGATACATGTAATTTGACATGTTATAATTACGTAAGGAAAAGTGTTTTGTCTATATATATATATATAAAGCGATGTGTAAGTATACATGTTTTTGTTGTCGTGTTGAGTAAAAGTACAGAAGGTTGGGAGTGTGAATTGAACATGTGCTGGGTGAATATGTTGAACGTATATGGTGGGTGAATATGTGGTATGATGGATGAATTAGTGGAAAAAGATGAATCATCGTGGTATGATAACATGGTTCCGGATTAAGCAGGTTATATAATGGAAGTTATTTTATAGTGTTGTTATGTTAGTAACATGGAATAGGATTTGTAATGTATGAGTGTGATTTGTCTTACGAAAGGCTATAGAATAAAAGCATGTGGGTAGTGCATGATGAATGTTGTTGCTTTGTTTTCGAAAATAATAATATGTGATTGGGGCTACTAGTTTCATGAGTATTGGGTTGTTTTCGTTTAACTTGGTTGTTGTTTAAGTTGTTTGGAAGTAAAAATCAATAGTTGTGTTTTTCGTTTATAAAGAGGTTGTCTTTAAACTGTTATAACTTGAGATGCATAAATGATTTTGATGTAATTCTAATTGGAGGTGATAGCTTGTCCTTTTACGATTCTAACGATAGGTCACACGCCCAAAACGACCAAGAAATGAGTGAGTTATGACTGTTTTACGAAAACTGGACAGTGCTGAGAATTGGGGTACTCGATCGAGTAACTAACGTACTCGATCGAGTGCCCCCTTACTCGATCGAGTACCAAGGATACTCGATCGAGTAGCCCTGGTGATTTGTTTTACGTTCTTCTGATCTTGACCTACTCGATCGAGTAAGTCCCTTACTCGATCGAGTAGCCCGTACTCGATCTAGTGACCCCTGTTTTGGGTCATATGCTTATCTTTTGACTTCGTTGCATATTATGTTTAATTCAAAGATGTTATTTTACTTTTTTTTTTTATGCATTGTTTTACTTGTATGTTGGTCTTGATACGTAAGTTACCCAATCTTATGGTGAAGTGAGTGACACCTATGGTGAGTAGGAGTTCGGTGGGAGGACATAAGTTATATGTGTTGTGATAGCTAGTGGAAAAAGAAAAGGGAGATCGTTATGGTTTATTGAGACATAGAGCATGTTTTGTGAGATGAGATGAGCGATATGTTTGTACGTTGAGTAATGCAAAAATAATTAAATGTGGGCAAGGGATGATGTGAGTTTATGGAACGTGAGAATGAAAAGATTTAAATGAGGAACGCAAATGGTGGCATCTTGAGATGTGTAAAGAATTATGGAGGGAGATGGCTAGAAATAGTGTCGAGTAAGAACATATGTAATGAAAGGTCGTTTGGAAATAGTGGTATATAGCGAACTTAATGGGACATGTCGCGACGTGGATTTGCAGGTAGTGACTGAGTTTGGAAATTTGTGTTATCAAGAGACGAAACTACTGTGTGATTTCCTTGGGTAATTAACGGTATTAAATGAATTCTGATTTCTAGAGATGTAAAAAGGGAGATGCAATTGTTTGAACATTAAACGTTGATTCTATGGATAGATTAGTGGCAAGTGTGAGTGATAGCATAATAAGAGAAGATCCATGGTAAGAAAGAGTGAGATGATGTCGGTAGAAAATAATGGAATTTGAGTTTTGGAGCAACGAAGGGGTAACTGGATTTCTAAAGAGTTAGCTAGAAGGAATAAGGAGTTGAACTATTAATTGGTATTATTGAGTGTAAAGAGAAAAGAAGGATAAAAGTAAGCTGAGGAAAATATTCACCGGAGTTATGTGATATAAAGGTAAGGAATCATTGAAATGTGTGATAGCGTCACGAGGATGTTAGCTAAAGGTTATATAGGAGTTTTAGGACAACATGATTGATAATGAGTTTCGAGGAATTAAGGGAGCAAGAAGTTGGTGGAGTATTGGCACGATACGAGGTATTTGGTGGAGAGTTGGATGACAACACAAATAAGATAGTATTGGGAATAATGTGGAGGTAATTTTGTGGATGGGTTTGATGTTCGTTATTTGGAATGATAACCAAAGATAGGAGAAAAACCGTGTTATTTTGATATGAGTGTAAGAGATTTGATATACGAGCAGTGGTGGTATTATGGTGTTGTCACTAGTGGTTAAGAGTGATGGTATATTAGAAAGGTAGCAATTCTAAAGAGGTTGATTTGGTAGGGACCTGATTGTTGTGTATGATTTTGAGAGGGTATAAGATGTGGTTAGATGAGGCGGATGCTAATAGTTGAATAGTAAAGGTATGGTTATATTTGGCAGGAAGTGATGGTTGTGCGAATGGGGGAATATGTTATGAGGGGCATATGAGTTAAACTCGGGCGACAGGTAACCTTTATCGAGTGGTAGCTTACGTGGTCAGGATTGACTAGTTGGTTGTGATTACGGGTCTATGATATGTGTAAATGTTTGTGTGAGGTTCTGATCTCACAAGAAGTGGTATGGTGTGATAATTATAAAGTTGTTTTATGAATGTTCTGTAATATATATGTTGGACACGGTAATTTAATTGAATGATATCCAAAAAGGTAATAATTTGATTAATCTGACATGGCTAGTTATAATTTTATGTGTATTAATAACATATGTGTATTCCGTGAAATGGTAGAGATGATGTTCATGAGATGCTTATCTGTTTATTCATATAATATGTTGTGTTGTGATTGAGTAAAGTGGATTTGAGTAAGTTTTCTTGTCCGAAAAGTTATTTCCGAGTCAGTATTTATGGAATTGTATGTAGTTGTGATGTCTATCGATGTGGTTGTGGTGCCTCGGGTGGTGATCCGGGCTCGATATTCAGTGTTGTGATGCGGGTATTTTCGCACTGTTGTGTGGCTGTTAGTGACGGTGTTACGATGCCGTCACCGGTTGTGGTGGAGTAGGCAGGATGATTATGATACGAGTTTTCGAAAGTACATACAAGTTATACATAAATTGTTGTTTTATTTGTTGTTGTTTCCTATGAGTTTCAGTTCGAGAAGGAGGGTAGAGTTTAATATAAAGAGCGTTGTATATGTTTTCATTGTTGTCATGGTATATAAATGTTCTGTTGATGGGACACAGTTGTCAGGAGTTGTTACAGTAATTTTGATCTTGTTCTAGATAAGACTTTAGTGGACCTGGTAATGGCAAATGATTCGTGGAACATGTGTTATAATGATCTGAAAGCGGCAGGTAGTTCATAGTCTTTTGTTGGGACAGTGAGTGTAGGGTGTTGGGGGAAATAGTGTCATATTAAGTTATGTATGAGTTTTGCGGTAATGAAGGAAAGAACTTGAGGATCTGGAATGAGTGCACGTAACAAGTGTGGATCGTGAGTTATGCTTTTGATGATGGGGGTTTCATATAGTTTATATAGAGAGGTATGTCATGTTGCGGTAATGTGGAAAAGTTGAAGTTTTGGGTTAAGATAAAGATTTTGAGGTATAGGTTAGGTGGTGTGACGAGTGAATTGAAGTATGAGAATTGTTTAAGTAAGAGAGCCTTGGATACATGCATGGCGAGTGTTTAGAGTATAGGTGGTTATCTATGACATGTGATGATGATGAGAATAATGAGAAGATATAACTAAGAATTTAGTATTAGTGAGTTACGAGGACGTAACATTTGTCTTAAGAGGAGTAGGATGCAATAAAAGAGCGTTTCATGATGGTGCATGTTGTAATATAATAGGAAATAGAGTGTTAGCGTAGCGTAAAAGGAGGGATTTGTTTTATGGATGATACTTATAAAAGGCCATGGCCGTGCTTGTAGTAGTGTGATGCTTCAGAGTGTGGGAATATTTTATATAGTGTTGACAGTTGGAGGATGATGTTATGAGTCTGAGTAAACTTCGAGGACGAAGTTCCTTTTAAGGGAGGTAGAATGTAACATTCCGTTTGATGTCTATGAGTGTCTTGGTATTGGATTTGATAGTGGATGATATTATGGAGCTAGCAGCGTTAGAGGATGGTAGTTGGTTAAGTATGGAGTTGGTGTCGTGAGGGATATATATATGTGGTAGATACGATATCGTGAGTCATGTTGTGGAAGTAAACATAGTTGGTGAAGTGGGTGTTAAGAGTTCGGGTTCTATGTTCGGTCGAGTTCTTGAGTTCTTAGCTAAGTTGTTGTGTCTTGGTCGAGTTAGTATGGTTGTTTTTATGTATGGGTTGAACTTCGGGGACGAAGTTCTTTTTAAGGAGGGAAGACTGTAATACTACGGTTTTATGAGTCTCTGGGTACTCTATCGAGTAGGCCTTACTCTGTCGAGTAAGGGTGTGTTGCGTTTTAAAATAGTTTCTGACCTGTTGGGTACTCGATCGAGTAGCTGGGTTACTCGATCGAGTAGGGGGGTACTCGATCGAGTACCTTGGGTACTCGATCGAGTAGCCGGTTTTACGGGGAGTTTTCTCGGGTTTTGTTAATTATGCGATTAAGGTATTTAAACATAGTCGTCATTGTTTTAAATCACTTTTACAAAACTTAAAACCCTGTTTAAGAGAGAAAGCAACCAGTTCATCTTCCTAATCGCATTCTTAGCAATTCCCGGAGTTCAGACGGTCAGTTCTTGCCGTTATTCGTATCGTTGAGTTCCTTGCGTCGAGGGTAAGCTTTTAATATAATTTTTATTGTCTTTCCTTTAAATTGGTTAAACCCTAATTTAGGGATTTGGGGGTTTTTGTGTAGATTGTGATTCGGTAGTGTTTTTATGTTTGTATGATAGGAGGAGGTTTTGTAGAAGAGCCTTTTTGATACAGCTGTAGAGACCGTCTGATAATTATGCTTTCCAGGTAGGATTTCCTACTCAGTATTAGTCCCATAATGGGATGATTGTTGATGTGTTGAGATTGATTGTTTGATATAGTAATTGTATTGTGACGGCTGTGATTGTGATTGTACATTGTTGATAGATTCAGACGGTTGTTGATATTGTGATTGTGATTGGTTGTCTGTGGTTCTCGAGATGCGTTCTCGGCTGAGTGGAGTCACTTGCGGGAGTGGCTTCACGCCCTAGTTTCGCCCTTCGTGGAACCCGCCACGGAAGGGGATGTGCACATTAATGGGACAGGGTTATCGCTCGGTATGATGAGCGGGGCTTAGGTGGGAACGGCTGCGGTCCCCCACTGGCAGGGCTGGTCCAGTGGACAGTCAGTGATGGAGATTATTGGAATTGGTGTGGTTGTGTGTGTGACAGTTAAGCTGTCTGTTTATCTTATTGTTGATGTATATTGAGTTGTGTGATTAGTACTGACCCCGTTTAAATGTTTTAAAAACTGTGGTGATCCATTCGGGGGTGGTGAGCAGTTGCTTAGCAGGTATAGCTTGGATACGCGTGGGATGTAGCTGGGGATGGAGTCATCACATGTCAGAGTCTTTAGTCTTCCGCTGTGTTTATTAGAACAGTTCCTTTCAGTTGTTTTATAGTTTGAGAACAGTTGTATTTTGCTTACAGTTGGTTTTGTAATGTAATCACTTAAACTTATTTAATAAAGTATGTTTCTACATTGTCTAATGATTATCATGCCTCGGGTAACCGAGATGGTAGTATCCTTATACCTGAGTGGTCCTGGTAAGGCACTTGGAGTATGGGGGTGTTACAAGATCGACGACAAATCAAAACACGATCGACCATTCTAGCACACTTACTCAAAGAAAGGGTTGGACTTGTGAAGTGGGAGTGTGCCACTTGTGTCGAGTGAGGTTTGAAGAAATGATAAGGTTTGGAAATGTTGGTCCTAGTCAACTATAGTGTAGTTGTAGGAGTGGACTCGAAGTGAGGTTTTGAAATGGGCTTTGAGGCCCAAATTTTGACTCGACAAAGTTTCAGCTAGTTTTCCGCTAATATTGGCCAATTTTTCGAAAATTTTGCATTTTAAAAGAGATTTTGATTTTACAAAATTCATCATGGTTTTGTTTAGAAAATGGTGATCACATATAGTACAAGCATTTATACAAGCATTATAACGGGATACTGAGTGCATTTAAAAGGGTTTTGGTTTAAAGGGTGGGTTGCCATACCGAACAATCAAACCCGGGATATGTGGAGAGGCTCGTACCAAACAGGAGTAAGGCCGATTCCTAGTCCATTTCCCTAAGTAGTGAAAGTCCTTGATACAAACAGAAGTAAGTACCATGGTATGGTTGACGTCTGATACCGTCGTTTTAGTATCAAAAATAATATTTATAAAACCAAATTACTAAAAGGTAGTAATAAGGGTCGATCCGCAGGGAGGCAAGATATCTGTTTTAACGGTTCGCTTATTTGGTCACAAAATGGGGGTTTTAAGTTTGTTTTCTAAACTACGAGATTTAAGGGAGAGAAATAGAGAAGAGCAAGGAAAGAGAGAAATATGCTAGGAGTCGGTCTGTCGTGGCAACTAAACTATCGGGTCAACTGAGTCGATCTAATTAATTGATAAGAAGAGCGTGGTCGTCACCTTTCGGTCCTTAAACCTACGATTATACCCTTTCGGTCTCTAATCGCTCTAGGGTCTCCCTAATTTAGCTTTCGCCCTAGTTAGGTATCACCTATTGTAATTAAGCAAGCCTTCCCTTCCAATCTTTCGATCTAGGTCAGGGGTAACTAAATTGATCGGTCTCCTGCATGCATTCATTCAACCTAATCACAATTAAAATGCTTAATACAATTCTTATCGCAAAACTAATCTAATCAAGACGATCCTAACATCACTACAACAAATCATCACTTGCGCCACGAATTATGCCACGGGAACTCATAATTCGTGGCTAAATTTTGCTTAGCCACGGGAAAAACTTATTCATTATTTTGGAAAAAAATTTATGCCACGGGATAACTTTTCCTGTGGCAAAAAGTCACTTCCGCCACGAATTAGGCTACACCCGTGGCAAATAATCATTTTAGCCACGGCCTATGTCACACCCATGGCGAAATTTTATTTAGTCACGAATTATTCCGTGGCAAATATTTTTTTAGCCACGAACAAACAAACACCCGTGGCGAGTATCTTTTCCGACTTAAATCTGAATGAAATTTAATCAAATATAATAATATGAAAATACATTTGAATATAAAAATTTAGAAACACTTTGATTAATTTAATTAATATTTTTTATTGTTTTATTTATTTTAATAAGAAATTTTAAAATTTTATAAACTTATATGCAAGCAAAGAATAGTTTATCGTCTAATTTTTGATTTTTTACAGATCACATTTATTTTTTGTAGGTTTTTCAAATTATTGATAATTTAAAAAAATTGTTTTAATATATACTCTGTTTATTAAAGTCGTGAATTTCTTTTACTTTTTTAAATTAAACTTTATAATCTTGAATAACAATCTTAAATGATCGTATCACATTTAAAGATATAGCATATCAAATTGAATAAAAAAGTTATTTACCATCTATCTTTGAAAATCCAAAATTAATATATTGTTAAACTATTTCATTCAAAATTTTATTTCCAACTTTATTTGTAGGATATTTATAGAAAAATTTGAATTTGATATAAAATTTACGGAAATTTCCCATGGTACCCTCGAACTTTGCGGATTACGCATGGTACCCCTTATTTTAAGTTTCTACATATGTTGCCCTTGTGTTTACCTTTTTCATTCCCAGAATACTCTTTGGGAAAATTTCGTCATAACGTCGTTACTCCTATAAGTAATTTGATGAGTAATTGTGTATGTTATGTTGTTATTGTTATATTATTTACGTACTAAATGTTAGTTTATTAGACAAAATAAGGATTTAGGTATTATTAGATGATGAATTGATAGTGTATTAGATAACAAAAAAGGCGTCACAAGGCATATGAGTAGCGGCGTTATGACGGAAGTTTGTCAAAGGGTATTTCGAGATCGAAAAACGTAAATACATGGGTACTATATGTAAAAACTTAAAAAAAGGGTACCATATGTCTGTCAAAATTCGAGGGTACCGTAAAAATTTTACGTAAAATTTAACTATTTGAGAAAAAAATTGGGAAATTTTTTTCATTGAAAATGAGCGCATCACACGGAAAAATATATAAATTATAATAATTTAAAGTCACATGTGCAAATAATGTGAAAATTTTAAGAAAAGAAACGATAAATCATAACAAAGAGAAATCAGTTTAGGAAAATAAGTGATTCTTTTGTACAATAATCTTTTTCGTGGTTTTTAGGTAAAAAAGTGACTATTTTTTGGTTAATAGTGATCACTTTGGGGAAAAAAGACCTTTAATTATAAAAACCAGTCATTATTTTACCACAAAATGGTCTCATTTTTCATATCGCAGGTATAACGGTTATACAATAGAATTTGCGAAGAAAAATATACGAAAATATGAGTACATGAGAAATGAAAACAAGTATGTCAATAAACAAAAGAAATAAAAAAATGTTAGGAAAACAGAATTAATTTTACTTTTTGGAGAAAATGGTTTACTGATTTGGGCAAAAAAAATGATGTCAAAAATCATTAATCAGGAGGTTAATGTCGAAAATTTAATTGTTTCGGCCAAAATAATATTTTTCCCACAAAAATTGTTAAACATGTAACATTTATGTAATTAAATAGTACTAAAGGTAAGATTTGAAAGAAAAAAAATAAACTTAAAAGGATTCAGAGTGCTAATTATATCAACAAAGGTAACATTTAATTTCGGTAGCACATCAAAATAACTCTACGGTTAAGCGTGCTCAGGTGAGAGTAGTGTTGGGATGGGTGACCTCCTGGGAAGCCTCTTTGATGCTCACAAATGCAAGACCCGTGAAACGAAATAACGTTCAAATGAATCAAGTTAACTAGCGAAACAATTACCTAGATTGTCACGGTTCCGTATATGATAAAATACCCATTGTGAAAAATAAATAAATTATTTTACGTTTTATTTATTTAATTTTCATATATATTATTTGCCACGGAAATTATTTTTTCGCCACGGGAAATTTTTTTGGCCACGGGAGTTATTAGCCACGAGAGAATCCGTGGCCAAAAATTCAATAATAGCCACGTTCTTGTTTTTCCCGTGGCTATCTCTTTGCCACGGCCACTTGCGCCACGGAAGGTATTCCCGTGGCAAAATGATTTAGCCACGGAAATTTAGTACTTGCGCCACGAATTTGGCCGTGGCCCAAGTGCTCATTTGTAGTAGTGCATATTGCTACTACGGCTTCTCTAATCCTAGCATATCAAAGGGGATTAGCTACGCATAATTAAGTAATGAAGCATAAAAAAAGAATTTAAGGGAAGAAAATACCAATTGAATTAATAGCAAAAGTTGAATCCGCGAAATAAAGGAAAGAGGGTCGAAACCGGAGAGGAGCTCCAGTCCCGTCTAATGTCTGTGTTTGGCGTGCAAGCCTATTTATAACAAAATAATGACTTGCTAAACCTAAATAACAAAACAGGCCAAGCCCGTCAAAGATTGTTACTCGATCGAGCACTTAAGGCTCTCGATCGAGAACAATTCCTCTCGATCGAGGACTTCTCAGCGCGTAATTCCTGCTTCGCGCACTGAACTTCAAACGGCTGCCATTTCTTCGTTACTTGTCCGAATCAAGCGATTTTTGTGGCATTGGAAAGCTAAGAGGATAATCTTTCATATCCAACTAGAATCACCTTATTATCTTTTGTAGAACTCGAGATATGGCTCCTCAAAATAGGAACTAGTAATTTGGAGTTCTTGTTTTGCTCGCCTAGATTCTTTACTTCCGCGCGCATCTCAAATCAATAGTTCCCAAGCTCCAATTTAACTCATCTCCTAAATGCATGCCTAGGGACATGTTTTAGGCTTGATTTACTCCTTTCTGGCTCATACCTGCAAATATGACAAGAGAACCCAAAGTAGACTATTCGGGGCATATTCGTAGCAAATTACTACTAAAATAGCATAGAAATGTGTGCATAAATGGCCTATAAAGACTATGTAAAATGCACACATCAAACTTCCCCAAACCAAACCTTTGCTTGTCCTCAAGCAAACTAAATGCAACTAACTAATGAGCTAAATGGAAAGGAACAAAAACTAGGACAAGCTGAAACCGTTTACTCAAACCGATTTAATGCAAAAGAGTCAACTACTAATAGCGCAATAACAAAGCAAACGAATTTATACATATCTCATAAATAGTTGAACTTTTGACCTTGCAAGACTTTCAAAATTGGACTCTCCCGGGTCACTCTCTCTCAATTAAGCACAAGGTAAGCATTATATGTAAGAGAGAAAGAAAAATAGACGCTCACCTAAACTACGACCCACATAAACATGCATGCAACTAATATGATAGACAATTCTAGCTACCGTACACATACATTCCAACCAAACGAGGTCCGTTACAGCCGAGAGCTTACAAAATTATGGTAAAGTGAGGCACTGGGTAAGAATAAGCAAAATATTTTTCGGAAATGTGAAGGTATAGGTGATCAAGCTAGCACCCTAACAGAACCAAATGGAACATATCCATCTCTTATCCATCAAAATTAAGCAGAAGTGCTCTTCATTTGGCACAAAACTCACTGAAAATACTCCTCATATGATTATAATAAAGCATAGGAGTGAAACATCTTTCTTTTTTTCTTTTTTTTCTTCTCTTCTTTTTTTTTCTTTTCTTTTTCGATTTTTTTTCTTCTTTTGATTTTTTCATTTTTTCCTCCTTTCCTTCATAAATTACCAACTCCCACAACTTTAGATATAAGACCAAACTTGGCACAATAAATAATATACCACAAAACAATCTAAACTAGCTTGACAGGGCAGGCTAAATTTGGATGTAGTTAAGGGACAAAAGGCAAATTTGGCTAAATGTAGAGTTATATGGGTAAAAATGAAAGAAAAGGTAATGTAAGCATCTCCCTGCATGTGACACCAACCACTAACCCGAATGTATGTAGGCAATAAGCAATTGAATTTCATAAATGTGCAAATTGATGATACATGATATGCAAGGAGTACTACTCTCAATTCCTATATGGAACTGGTCATAGATGTCACCAGTTTATAAAGCTCTAAACCTCAGAAAGTTATTGTAGTTTGCCAAAATTTCAAGTCAAGTCTAATTGTTCAACATATTTAGAAACGAAATTCGAGAAGATGCTTTGAAAATTACTAAAAGTCGTGAAAAATTTGCAAGGCTTAAGTGAAAACAATTCTAGCATAGAAATGTTCCATTCCGACACAACCTAAATGCAAAATTAAACGTGATTTTTTTTTGAATTATTGTGAAATTTTTAAGTTTTTATGGGTTTAATAATTTTTCGAAATTAAGTGCAATGTATACGGAAATGCAAGAAATATGAATGCAAAACGAATGCAAATGCAGACTCAAAAGGATGCATATACCCTCCCTAAACCAAAACAGACAATGTCCTCATTGTCTTCACAGCTAACCAACAGCAGCAAAAAGGGAGATGGGGTACGCAAACCTAATACATGTTCCTAAAATACAGTAAATGAGATGGAAAAACAAGGGAAGGCGGTACTCACAGGACGGATTCCCCAAACTAGCATCAAACTAAGGGGACGAGTAGCCAGCGTACTACTCAGTAAGTGCGCACGAGACAAAAGCAAGGCAGAAGAGGTGGTTACGGCAACAGCAGGGTCCGTAGTCCGATTTGGTATTTTCTGGGCTAATATAAACAGATAGAAAATTAAGGGAGAGGGGGTGCACGAAATTGGGAAGTAACAAGAGGAGGAAATAAGGCGAAAAGAAATAAGAAAAGTCGAAAACTCCCCTATCTTCTCGATCGAGATGTTCTTCCTCCATAATCCTCTCGATCGAGTAACAAAGTTACTCGATCGAGCCTTCACTAAGGTCTGCTTCCTCGATCGACCAGAAAGGCCTTTCGATCGAGGCCTTGACTTTCCAATTTCCCCTCGATCGAGTAGTAAGCTACTCGACCAAATCCTTTATCAGCTACCTGCAAAACTAAACACAAAAATATATCCAAATACCAAAAAATTGTTTCACGCAAAACATTGTCTTAGAATTGCCTAACAAAAACAGAAATGGTTTTAAGTATATAATTTATTACAAATTGCACGGGGTTGCAAACCCGGCTTAACGAATAACGAAATAAATCGCCCCTCCTCGAGGCCTTTGACTGAAAGCAGTTATTTCAGCCATTAGGAGCTTCACAACCGTCCTCCATATCACAGCAGTATCGAGACAATGGCCTATCACAGCCTCCATCACGACTTTATCTACCCATTGTCGTGCTTTCTTCCTAGGCGGGATAGAATCTTTCGATTCCCTTCCGGGTCCCGACTTGTTAGACTGCATAAGAAGAAATAAAACGATTTTCCTCCAAATTGCTCCCGAGTTGGGGCGGAGGCGTCAATTCAAAAACAGCATATGAATCAACGGAAGGACTAAAACTAGTCGTACTAAGGTCAATAAAAGGAATGATAGTACCTTCTATTGGAGCGGTATGACCTTCGTTAGCCTTCGCATCGTCAATTGGGACAGAATCGGATGAATAACCATTGATGTCCGCAGCTACTGTGGTCGATCGAGACTCTTCTTCACCTAATCTGCTCGATCGATCAGTGGTAGCAGGTCGATCGAACAACTTCTCCCCACCAGCAGTCGATCGAGAGCTTTGAGGAGCTCGATTGACCAATTTTTCTGCTGGGATTCCCTTGTCAAATATCGCAATGAAGTAATCGTCCTCGGAGTCTGAGTCGTACACATCAAAGTCTGGCTCGATTGTTACTTGAGCGACCTGGTGCGTAAGACTCTCAATTGAGGCGTTCCTCGTTTGTTCCACTTGAAGAGTGAGTGTCGCTAATAGCGATTTTAACTCATCGAACTCTTCATTGTTGACAGCGTGAAGCGAGGGTTGGTTCTTTGCGGCGAAAAAGGATAGGAGGGCTCTTGGAAGCCACTTTGATAGTACGGATGTGGCGTATAACTGCACGGTGGGAGCGAGGCAAAATGACTTTGTTTATACTGTCGATAAGCATAAACATCGTCAAGATCTGCAAGGCAACAAATCGCATCGTGTCCCACGACACCACATCTCTCACAAAATACCTCCTGAAGCATCGCCAATAGGACCTGTAAGACCTATCAAACAACACTAGAGAAGGAATAAGAACTGTCTCAGGAAATAAAATTCCCTGAGACGAAGGGGAAATAAACGAAACAAAAACAAACAAATAGGGCAATTGCCTCCCCGGCAACGGCGCCAAAACTTGATACCGTCGTTTTAGTATCAAAAATAATATTTATAAAACCAAATTACTAAAAGGTAGTAATAAGGGTCGATCCGCAGGGAGGCAAGATACCTGTTTTAACGGTTCGCTTATTTGGTCACAAAATTGGGGTTTTAAGTTTGTTTTCTAAACTACGAGATTTAAGGGAGAGAAATAGAGAAGAGCAAGGAAAGAGAGAAATATGCTAGGAGTCGGTCTGCCGTGGCAACTAAACTATCGGGTCAACTGAGTCGATCTAATTAATTGATAAGAAGAGCGTGTTCGTCACCTTTCGGTCCTTAAACCTACGATTATACCCTTTCGGTCTCTAATCGCTCTAGGGTCTCCCTAATTTAGCTTTCGCCCTAGTTAGGTATCACCTATTGTAATTAAGCAAGCCTTCCCTTCCAATATTTCGATCTAGGTCGGGGGTAACTAAATTGATCGGTCTCCTGCATGCATTCATTCAACCTAATCACAATTAAAATGCTTAATACAATTCTTATCGCAAAACTAATCTAATCAAGACGATCCTAACATATTGCTACTACGGCTTCTCTAATCCTAGCATATCAAAGGGGATTAGCTACGCATAATTAAGTAACGAAGCATAAAAGAAGAATTGAAGGGAAGAAAATACCAATTGAATTAATAGCAAAAGTTGAATCCGCGAAATAAAGGAAAGAGGGTCGAAACCGGAGAGGAGCTCCAGTCCCGTCTAATGTCTGTGTTTGGCTTGCAAGCCTATTTATAACAAAATAATGACTTGATAAACCTAAATAACAAAACAGGCCAAGCCCGTCAAAGATTGTTGCTCGATCGAGCACTTAAGGCTCTCGATCGAGAACAATTCCTCTCGATCGAGGACTTCTCAGCGCGTAATTCCTGCTTCGCGCACTGAACTTCAAACGGCTGCCATTTCTTCGTTACTTGTCTGAATCAAGCGATTTATGTGGCGTTGGAAAGCTAAGAGGATAAGCTTTCATATCCAACTGGAATAACCTGATTATCTTTTGTAGAACTCGCGATATGGCTCCTCAAAGTAGGCACTAGTAATTTGGAGTTCTTGTTTTGCTCGCCTAGCTTCTTTACTTCCGCGCGCATCTCAAATCAATAGTTCCCAAGCTCCAATTTAACTCATCTCCTAAATGCATGCCTAGGGACATGTTTTAGGCTTGATTTACTCCTTTCTGGCTCATACCTGCAAATATGAGAAGAGAACCCAAAGTAGACTATTCGGGGCATATTCGTAGCAAATTACTACTAAAATAGCATAGAAATGTGTACATAAATGGCCTATAAAGACTATGTAAAATGCACACATCAACGTCAATCGCTATCCATCCTTAGGCCCAAATAAGAATTTGGACCGTCTAGACGGGACGATTGGTCAAATGGATTGGGTTGGGCCTTAGGAAGGCCGAATAAACGGTATAGGAAGACCGAGTTATGAAAACCAACAACTGTCTTGTACAAACTATTCCATAACCTTGTTCAAGTTTTACCCTAGCTACACGTAAGTGTATTAATCCCCAGCGGAGTCGCCAAACAGTGGACGCGGGCCCACGGGGGTCGCTCGGGTAGAAAGCGAGCAAGCTTTTGCATTTGTGGAGTCGCCACCAATTTATTGTGGAAAATTGGAAACCGTTCGAATACCTCGTGCCATGTCAAGACACAAAGTAGTGACATGAACACCAAGAACTCGTTACCCTTAGCATTATATGCCTAGAATGACTCTCGTGGATGCCAATGAACAGGGATGTTCACAGAGATCTGGAGTAAGGGGTGAGGGTACGTATTAGGAAGTTCTTTTGATCGAACACCTAATCCCGCCCGCCTCGATAGCGGCCTCTCATAATGATTAGGGAAAATCTTCTATACTCGATATGTTGAAGGTTATATGCATGCAATGCAACATCCATAGATTAATCCTAGCATGTGAATTAATACTAAGTCGGTAAACACGTAATTTAACATGCATTAATGTCAAAGTAGAAATTTAATGTTGATTACATGTGAGAGCATACAAACAATATGGTAAAGAAATACAATAAAAATACAATAAAGAAAAATTAAAATAAATTACAACGGGTTAACTGATCTACGTCGAAAATACATTTAAAACGGATAATTTGGGAAAAGAAAGAATAAATAAATAGACGAATAGGTTATTAGGGGATAATACGAGTAAAGGTTAATTAAAACGTAATTAATAAACTAGGTCAAAGCAGAAACGGGAGTTCAGAGACAGAAATCAACCCGGAACAGGCGCAGCCGGAATTGCGTGTTGTTAATCTTCGTGGGTGATTTTAATGCTTGATTATTGATAATTGACTCGGATAGAAGTTATTTAGCGTATTATTTACATATGAATTGGTCATAAAAACAATAAAAACATGGATAGAACTAATTAGAACGAATTATTTACGAGATTAAAAGATTAATTATGAGAATTAAAAACACAAATTAAACTAACTAATTGAATTAATTATTAAACAGGTTGATAATGATGAACTAATGATAGTGACGATAAACAAAAGATGAAAATATATCAATGATGAATTCCAGAGACTCAACATGGATAAATCAAACCTCTAAAAATCCGAATTGATTTTATGACGAAAACCGGCAAATATGAATTATAAGGGATTTAAGTCGTGATTTTAAAAGATGAATTAATTACTAATGATTAATGATTTACATGTTCAATTATTATGCTAAAAATACCGTGTTAATGAACAATGAACAATTGAAAACAAAGACGAAAACGAACAGACAAACAAAAGACGAAGGAAGAAGAAAGGAAGCAGGAACTGCGGCAGCCTCAGGAAGAGGCGCAGCAGGTGCTGCGTCCCTTCAAAGAGGCGCAGCAGTTGTTGCGTCCTTTCTCGACGTTTGTCTCCTGTTATTCCGTAAAAAAGGTTTAAAACAACGTTTTATAAATCGGTTTTAAGTGTGTTTTCGACATAAACTTAACAATAATGATTACAAAAAAAAAAATAAAGAACAATAATGAAATAGGGATTTACACCCTCAGACTTACATGTTTGATGAAACGAGATTAACCAAGTTAACGTTTAGTGATGCTCGACTCGAATGTACGACGAAAGTGCCCTCTGAGAGGAATTTAAACAAAGTTGATTAAGTTGATTGATGTGGAGTTGGTCAAATTGGCCAGTTGTAACACCCCGGTTTATAAAAGAAGTCCTCGTCAAGACATTCCCTCATAAAACGGTCTGTTACCATCTCGGTTTCCCGAGGTAGTGAATAACAAATTAAACTCCAAGGCAATTTATATAATATTTTAACTTAATTATTACAAATCCTCTTTTCAACTCAAATACATATGAAATGCTCAACAGTAATTAATGCAATGCAAAATGTATATAAATCACTGAACTGATAAATCATAAAGTCATGCCAATTACCCGATGTTGTGATATCATACTCAATACGATCAAATCAGTCAATCACCTTTCCGAATATAAATGATAACGTAAATCAACAACCAGGAATCCAGTCAACACAATTCAACAACGTTAATAGAGTAAGTGTATTTCCCTACCTCAAGTGCCAGCAATTCCAATTAAGCAGTTAAGCAGTCCAGAAAGTAAAGCAATGAATTTGATTATCGATCCTTCACGAATCCGTCACCTAAAACAATTATAATATTTATAATTACTAATTACTAAATATAGACATCTCCCAAAATAGAAGCTTTCCCGAAATACATTCCCGACACCAACTTATGCCCAATTGATAGTTAAAATAACCCAATTAGTATTTGACCCAACTTCCCAAAATAGAAGGTTGCCAAGGTAGAATTTCTTAAAATGGAAACTTTCCCGATATAGTAACTTTTCTCTTTTAACAACCCGACTCAAGATAATTAATTATGATTAATTATTATTTTATTTTAAACAACTCGGAACTAAAATCAAAAGCTAATTAAAGGATTAAACGAATTATAACAATTATTTAATAAAAACCCGAATCAACATTTGAATAACACAACACCCGACTCAAAAACCCGTCTTTAATTATTTTAATGCACTCGGGGATTAATTAATTAATTAAGAATACGACCCATTACGAAATATAACGATTAACTATGAAAACCCGTTTCAAAATAACAACTCGAATAACCCGTCATCACCCCCGTCCCTTTACACACGCTCACCCGCCACCACAGGCCACCACGTGGCCGTGTCAACCGCCACTCACACACCCACTCGCCCCTGACCACCAACGGCCACCCCCATGGGGTCGACTGCCGCCGGCGAGTCAAACCCAGGCCGCCATTTGGCCTGGTTCACCACCACGGCTCACCAAACAGCCATTTTCTCAACTCCCCACCACCGCACCTATTAACTAACCCCTGCCCAAACCCCCACCGGCTTACTCGCCGTCAACCCACGAACATAGGCACCATAGCACCACCGTTTCGACCTCCCCCTAGTCCACGGTGGTGCCACCCAAAACCCCCCTGTCTAAACTCCCCTGAAAACCGTATCTGAAACCCGTTTCCTACCCCCTTATCGACACCGTCTCTCTCTGCCCCTACAACCACCTAAGACCACCCTAACCACCACCAAAGCACTCGTCACTAACCACCCTTTACGTATACCCAAACACCAGCCACCATTATCCCCTCCCTAAGACACACAACAACCGCCAATAACTCGACATAAAACAAAAACAGAGAAGGGAGTTTAAATCCTTACCTTGCCGCCACCACAACAGCCACCACGGCCACCCACGGCCGTCGACAAACACCTCTAGCTCATCCTTGCTGCGCCTCCAAAACCTATGCTCTCTCTCTCTCTCTCGTTTTGCGTGAGGGTGAAGTTTTGAGATGAGGAAAGGAGGGAGGCGGCTGAGGTTAGAGGGAGGCGGTTTGAGGGATTAGGGTAGGTAGTCTTTAGGTTTAATTAGGGTTAGGGTTTTTAGGGTTAATTGGGCTGAAACTGTTATTGGGCCAGCTCCACTGGTTTAGCTCACAAATTCGAATTCTTATAAACCCGTCACAATTAATTTATATCGATACAACGCGAGTTAATTAAAATAACTTATCATAATTATCGACTCGACAATTTACCCGACTTAACTGGTAATATAAAATGTATAATAATTAATATAAAATAATATCCGTTTAATTAATTATATTATATAAAAATACGGGGTATTACAGTCTTCCCCCCTTAAAATGAACTTCGTCCGAAGTTCGCTCCCACCCAAACCTCGAAGGGTATTGCATATCGTACTTACGGATGTCACGAATTTCTAACACGGTTAACACCCACTTGACACATCAATTAAACTTTACAAACACGGAATGTTACATTCTGCCCTCCTAAAAATAAACTTCGTCCCGAAGTTTAACTCATCTTTTTCTTAATCCAATTAACTACAACTAATAACTACCTGCGAACACAAATGTATAACACTATATAATCATCTGAGAACACCATCATCTTTCATCTAAATTCCGATCTCAACTTTAAGTAGCTCAATAACCATGGTCTCACTGGACCGCAACGTAACTCGGCACAAAGGCCCCACAACTCATAACTCAATACCGGTAGTTTGACTATACTCTCCTTTTACACATCAACCAACTAACAGAAGTAGGAATAACACATATAGAACTCATTTGCATAGGTACTCCACCACGAAACATCGACTTGGTCAACTATAACCTACAAACCAGTATAAATTAAGCATCAAGATTTTACAATCCTACCCAACTAAAATCATGGTTACGTCCTCGTAACCTTCATTATTATAACCAAGTTCTCAACCTACCGTTAACAACTGAAAGAGGATAAAAGATTCACAACTCCCGCTCAAGTTAACTAATCCCTACCAAAGACAATCCATATACAAGTTCTCTCAAGGAAGCTACCGTTACCAGTAAAATCATTAGTAATTATTCATTTCTCTCATCATTGTAATCTCATACCTTAGAACATAGGGAATCACTCAACCTAAGAAAAGAATTAGGCTCAAACTTAATAAATCGCTTTATGAAAATTTATAACCTAATAGGTCCAGTCTGACTTTCCTTTATATAATTGTACAGGTTTAGGTCAAGACACAGAATCATCAATAAAATGAAGACAACTAGCTTCGTAGTACTTATCATCTTCGAAATATTTTAATCCTCACAACAAAAGGGTTTGGTATTTATTCATGAATGACGAAAGCACCTTGATTGGTAATTTTTACAAACTTATTGGTCGATTCAAACAAGCGAGTAAACAACGATATTGGAAAGTTAACATACAAGACTATCATGCATAAAATTTCGTTCTTGGTATTGAATATATTTAAACTGCACCAACACAATGACATACGAGATTAATGTATTTAACTACACCAATTTTACAATATTAGTTACCTGTCATGCTAATATTATCGTACCATGTTGACACACAACTCACTTAAATCACCACATTCATTTCCCGTTTGGACATTCGTAATTAACCACACCCACCAAGTCGCTATATGAATGAACAACATGACTAAATTATCCCGCTACTTGTGACTCCGTTCTAGTTTCATTCCTCCAGACTAGCATTTATCATGAAACCATACCACCAGACATTGGCTGGAAATCTCATTCTGAATTTATACTCACACGACAAAATTTAACTTCAATTTCAAAACTTTTACTTTCCTACTGGATGGTGAATAATTTTCTTAACATAATCTTATAACAGGGCCGTCATAGAATCCATTTACAGCTTACTACGAAACTCAAAATCAGATAAACTTAATTTAATTCAATTCCTTTAAACAAATCAAGCTTAGGTGTCGACTCATATATCGTAATTTACAGGTTCATCTTATTCATTTCAGTCCTATCCTTACTAATGAACGACTATCATTGGAACCAATGCATACCATGTGAATCATCAAAGGGTAATCCCATTATAATTGCTAATATAATTATCATAAGCAGTCTTTATTAAAATATAATTGATAGTAGTGACTCGAGAATATAGATATGCCAAATGTCGTATTATATTAAACAATTTTCTTTATATCATGCTCCTACAATTGTAAGAATCACTTTAGCATTTTATGACAATATAATAACGAACATATTCAATAAGGAATAACGACACGGTTTGTTATCATGTTATAGGTTTTAGGTTCAACTGAAATAATTTAATGAAATGAAAGTAATAAGTATAACTTTAGGCACACAACTCACATGAAAGTCTTTAAAACTCAGATGACATCCTACATGGGTGGACATTTAGACACGATCATTACTACCATCCATGTGTAAACATTTAAACGTAATTATTGTAACTATTCATGCGAGTATATTAGAACAATCACATTACTTTTAATACCATCAACTTTACCAAGATATGACAATATAGTTTATATTTATATATATATATCCGACCACTATGCAAATATGATGAACATACTAGAGATATTACGACATGCCTACCATTCATAAAATATGCTACAACTGGACTCGTATAAAGTATTTCATCCTTGATTAAAGATCAAATTACGCTATCCAATTTTACTCATACTATCATGCCAACAAGGTTATCAACTAAGTTTTAATTTTATCACTTGTTAAAATACATAACTACTGAACATGCGTGCTACTACCGTCATATAAAACATTATAAATTCACATTACTAAGACTCATGAATCAATCAAACAATCGTATGCAAATTCGACATAGACGCACATTTTAAATGTTTTGATTCACGTTGTAACTTCCAAAAATCACGAATAAATAACCGGTCGATTAAAACTTGATTCATATTACTTTTATAAAACACGGAGATTAAAAACACAGGGAAAAAGAATTAGGTTTAAAGCACAAGAGTTCCATTTTTAAAGAATTTTACAACTCAGTTTGCTTAACTTATTATTTAATATTGAGACATCAAGATTTTTAGGGACTTATCAATTTGAAAATATATGCGAATTTTATGATCGAGGGAGTTGGAATTATGCGAAAATTATTAATACAATTTAAATGAGGATTTTATAAAATCATTGGTCAAACATCACTGCACGGGAACTTCCTAACCACAGTTCACTAAAGTATTTATTACTCCTAATCCGTATATCATATAAGCATGAAACCAACGTCAAATGAACACTAACTCACGAGGCTATCTCTCATAAAATTTTCATCGATGGGTAATATACGAGAAAAAGAAATGGCAAAAGAAGGTCAATTAAAGAGTAACATCAACCAAAACAAGTTTCATCACTAAGTCTTTCATTTCCTATGTCCCAATTCTTACAACTATACTATCGATACTAACCCATACCAACTTAGATCTCACACTATACTTACGTAAACATATACCCCATAAAATCCCTTCGCATCTCGATCTACCCATTACATCTAAATCACGATTGTGATGACTAAAGATATGAAATTCTATCGTGTTTCTTATTACTATCACAAGACTATACTAACATGGCTTCGGGATCACATAACCGCATATTACTTAGTCATAGTAGTACTATCAACACATCATTCATACAATTTACTTACCGTAGCGTTGTCCTGCAATAATCAATGTATCAATCAATTAACACTTAGGCAACGATATATGAATTTCCTGTTCATCCTCAAGCAACTATTCTACCCTTTCTCTCGTATACACTCATGGTTTCCGGTTCAACTGAGAGGACCACAGGTTCGGTGTGAGGGGGCCCCTAACTCATACCTTACCTTAGTGTGCTCCTAACAGTTCTATCGCGGTGTTCATTTTAATTAGACACATCCTAGGTTCATTGGGCTCATTGGTTTAGGCCTGAGGATCGTTCTCTCTGATACCACTTTGGAACACCCCGGTTTATAAAAGAAGTCCTCGTCAAGACATTCCCTCATAAAACGGTCTGTTACCATCTCGGTTTCCCGAGGTAGTGAATAACAAATTAAACTCCAAGGCAATTTATATAATATTTTAACTTAATTATTACAAATCCTCTTTTCAACTCAAATACATATGAAATGCTCAACAGTAATTAATGCAATGCAAAATGTATATAAATCACTGAACTGATAAATCATAAAGTCATGCCAATTACCCGATGTTGTGATATCATACTCAATACGATCAAATCAGTCAATCACCTTTCCGAATATAAATGATAACGTAAATCAACAACCAGGAATCCAGTCAACACAATTCAACAACGTTAATAGAGTAAGTGTATTTCCCTACCTCAAGTGCCAGCAATTCCAATTAAGCAGTTAAGCAGTCCAGAAAGTAAAGCAATGAATTTGATTATCGATCCTTCACGAATCCGTCACCTAAAACAATTATAATATTTATAATTACTAATTACTAAATATAGACATCTCCCAAAATAGAAGCTTTCCCGAAATACATTCCCGACACCAACTTATGCCCAATTGATAGTTAAAATAACCCAATTAGTATTTGACCCAACTTCCCAAAATAGAAGGTTGCCAAGGTAGAATTTCTTAAAATGGAAACTTTCCCGATATAGTAACTTTTCTCTTTTAACAACCCGACTCAAGATAATTAATTATGATTAATTATTATTTTATTTTAAACAACTCGGAACTAAAATCAAAAGCTAATTAAAGGATTAAACGAATTATAACAATTATTTAATAAAAACCTGAATCAACATTTGAATAACTCAACACCCGACTCAAAAACCCGTCTTTAATTATTTTAATGCACTCGGGGATTAATTAATTAATTAAGAATACGACCTATTACGAAATATAACGATTAACTATGAAAACCCGTTTCAAAATAACAACTCGAATAACCCGTCATCACCCCCGTCCCTTCACACACGCTCACCCGCCACCACAGGCCACCACGTGGCCGTGTCAACCGCTAGCTCACACACCCACTCTGCCCCAGCCACCAACGGCCACCCCCACTGGGGTCGATCGCGCCGGCGAGTCAAACCAGTCGCCATTTGGCCGGTTCACCACCACGGCTCACCAAACAGCCATTTTCTCAACTCCCCACCACCGCACCTATTAACTAACCCCTGCCCAAACCACCACCGGCTTACTCGCCGTCAACCCACGAACATAGGCACCATAGCACCACCCTTTCGACCTCCCCCTAGTCCACGGTGGTGCCACCCAAAACCCCCCTGTCTAAACTCCCCTGAAAACCGTATCTGAAACCCGTTTCCTACCCCCTTATCGACACCATCTCTCTCTGCCCCTACAACCACCTAAGACCACCCTAACCACCACCAAAGCACTCGTCACTAACCACCCTTTACGTATACCCAGACACCAGCCACCATTATCCCCTCCCTAAGACACACAACAACCGCCAATAACTCGACATAAAACAAAAACAGAGAAGGGAGTTTAAATCCTTACCTTGCCGCCACCACAACAGCCACCACGGCCACCCACGGCCGTCGACAAACACCTCTAGCTCATCCTTGCTGCGCCGCCAACACCTATGCTCTCTCTCTCTCTCTCGTTTTGCGTGAGGGTGAAGTTTTGAGATGAGGAAAGGAGGGAGGCGGCTGAGGTTAGAGGGAGGCGGTTTGAGGGATTAGGGTAGGTAGTCTTTAGGTTTAATTAGGGTTAGGGTTTTTAGGGTTAATTGGGCTGAAACTGTTATTGGGCCAGCTCCACTGGTTTAGCTCACAAATTCGAATTCTTATAAACCCGTCACAATTAACTTATATCGATACAACGCGAGTTAATTAAAGTAACTTATCATAATTATCGACTCGACAATTTACCCGACTTAACTGGTAATATAAAATGTATAATAATTAATATAAAATAATATCCGTTTAATTAATTATATTATATAAAAATACGGGGTATTACACCAGTCATGCAAAACGAGGCTGGTACTCAGAAGGATCCGAGCTTACGTGGTCAAACGTTCAAGCACGTAGACGCCAAAAAGCAAGAGCGTGGTCTTAGAATGAAAAGGGAGAAGAGAAGGGCGGACACTCGCGTGAGAAATATGAGGACCGAAGGTCTCTATTTATACTAATCACACAGAGGCATTAGGATTTTGGAGAAACTTTGGAAGTGAATCTCGAAAAGATTTGAAAACACGCAGAAAGGAACTGGGGAACAGGCGCAGTAGCTACTGCGTCTCTTGGAAGAGGCGTAGCACCTGCTGCGTCTTTTCCCAAGTGGTTTCCTCCTGCGGAAGAAAGATTTCGGCGTTTCTATTATGGAATTGCGGTTTGATCTCAATTTCCTTAATATTTTATATAATATTTCGGGATATAATTTGCCAAAGAGATTAAAAGATTGAAAATATGGAATAGAAGTATCCGGAACATTCCAGAATATTCCGACTCGGCATTTTAAAACGGTTATTAGAAAATGAAGACGGTTTTTTACCCGGACTCCAAATGTACTCTAATTACTGCCAAAACGACCGTATCGGCACGTAGATGACAACTATGAGTTAGACACAAGTGTTTGAGCTATCACTTGACGATAAACTTACGAACTGTCATAAATCGTTTCGCGTACCAAACATGCGGCCCAATCATCACCGGGTGGCTTGCGGGAGGTGCAGAAATGAAGTATCTACAATATCCTAGTCAGCTCTAGTCAAAGTTTCTTATGCTAGTCAAAGTTTGTTAAAAGTTTGTTAGTGACTCTAGAACCTTCTAATCGAAATATCTACAAATGAAGAACATGGAGTGTTGATGTTGTGATGCTGTTAGACGAACTGCTGTCGTACTAGTGCATCCATGCTCCTGACTCACAACTATCTACCTTCTCTTTTCTACCTTCTCCTCTAATAACTGGTTAAAATATAGTATATTTGGCCTCATCCACTTGTCATCCGACCCCACCTGATATATATTAACATAATCGGAGAGGACAAAGGGAGAAGGTGAGAGGGAGAAGCTAAGGTCGATAGTAATCCTATAATTTCAAATGTCGAGATGGAGAATATAACAGCGTGTAATGGTCTGCCTATTACTCAAACCGTTTTTTAGCATTAAGTGCTTTTTTGGATACCAAAATAGAAGGAAAAGGAAGGGGGTGGAGAAGGAGGGAATAGGAAGGGAGAGGAGAGAAGGGGAGGGAGAAAGGGTTATATGTGTTTGGAGATAAATTTCCTCCAAAATTTTGCTATGGTAGAATGATTTTGATTTGGGTTGAAGGCGTGAAAATAGATCCACCTAATTCCCCACCCCTTACCTCGTTTGTTATCTAAATAAGGGACTTTATATCCCTCCCTTTCCCTCTTTTTTCTTCAAATCCCTCCTTCCAAATAAACCCTTGTCAGAAGAGGAACAAATATAGCAATTGTTGGATGAAGAACAAATATAGCAATTGTTGGATGAAGTAATTTGGTGACATTAATTTGTTCGATCGTAGTATGTAGCTATTAATAAACAGATAGTCTTTAATTGGTGATTTCTGATAATTTTATTTTCCTTTTTAATAATAAGAACTAGTTAGCTACACATAAATTTTTATAAATAATTTTGATAGACAAGTGACGACCTTTAACCTTATGACAAAATACTTGTTACCTCTAATTTTTGCTAATAGACTCCTTTCATATTAATCAAAAAGTTATTTTTGTTTGAAATCTTACAAAAAGTTGGAAAAGGTCAAATAGATTATTACTCCATATAGACTATAGAGTCACCGAGAAAGGAGAGTATTATCTTAACGATTTTTCTAAAATGTGCCATAAGATACATTGGAATTTGAAAAAATATTTAATTATTTTAATTTTTTATGATATTTATCATAAAATTAAAACTTCTTAATATATCCCTGTAAGACACATTGTAGAAAAATGGTTATCCTAAAAATGTGAATATAATTTTTGTTATTTGTAACGTTGATCTTAAGTCCACCCTCTCCGGTTGGTCCAATTTGACAATTTGAAGTCACAAGTGAATTGACCTCGTATAATACACGTAGAAGTTATCTGTCAACATTCAACAATGATTACTACTCCTTATTGTGTACGTCGTCCTACAAGTCCACCAACTTGGACACTCATTTATCTCGTTCTTGGTAGTTTCAGGGTGGCCCGTCGGGTGCGTCCGATTGTGGGATATGTACCCTTTGTGTTAATTTATAGTCACTCATCGAAAGTTAATGATAGTTTTGTACTACACTTTGACTCTTCAAAAAAATTGTACTCCCTATCTCCTCCGTAATGTTTTAATTTTGTAAGATATATATATATATATATATATATATATATATATATATATATATATATATATATATATATATATATATATATATATATATATATATATAGGCGGGATCTCGTGAGTTTGATTCTTATGGTGAGTTGTGAGTTTGGAAAATCTGGACCATTGAAATTAGAGAAAATGGACTACTGGAATCAAAACAAAGTCGACTCATTAAAAAAGTCATCTTCTCAACTTCCGTCATTTACACTTGCACAATTACTATCTCTCTCCGAAATTTTATCCCCCTTTTTCTCTTGCTAATTTCCTTAAACAAATTGCATTAATTTTGCACATTTGCTTTCTTAATGATTCGAAAAATCAATTCCGTCGAGTGTTAAAATAATCAAAAAATCAATTCCGTCTCGAGTCTTAAAATAATCAAAACATGTTCGATTCTTTTATTTCAACAAAATCATGATGTTGATCGATGAATGAAGATGGAGAAGAGCAATTAAAGGTAAGCGAGAGATGCATAAGCGAGAAGACTTCAATAGCCGAATCGAAATCAAGGACGGAATGAAGAAACTTGAGAAGACGCGCGCAGACCGCGAACTCGAAGAAAGGAGAACTCGAGCGCACGCATCTCGATTAGGATCCGAGAGCAAGGATGACTTCTCTGTAAGTTTTTTTGCGCCGAGTTTATGTGTCAAGTTGTTCCACCACCGCCTCCGTAGACGACGGATTTGGTTGTGTTTGTGATTCAAAGTTTTCCGTCCCCGGCGACGTTGGGCGATCGTAGGTCTTGGGATTCATTTAGTTGCGTCTCGGGTTGTTGGGGGATTAGAAAGTAAGTATGGGTTTTTGAGATGGAAATATTCATCTAACACTCTCAACTACAAACAAACACATACATACCAAAGCAATTCAACATTCATATAATGAAGTTCTTGAAGTTTTATTAAGCTAATGCTCTCCGAATACGATTTGATTCCGATCGTCACACTCGAGAGAAGAAGGCATACACAAGAATGTTCCGATAAACATGGTACGTCGGACGTGTTTGTCACCCTTCGTCTAATTCTAGTCCTTGTATTGTAGAAATAGAAACAACCATTTATAATTGAATGAGGAGTACTAACTATACAAGATCAATGCCGGCACTTGATGATTCTTTGGCCTCACGAAAGAAAGGTACAATTAAGGCTCTTAAATTAACGAAACTAATGAAGGGTTTATTCACCTTGGAACTGAATATAATTCATCTCGTACAAACCGTATATTTCGGGTTTTTTGGCGGGAGTAGTTTTTGGTTTGGGATGGGCATAGATCGATAATTTTCAATCTTGTATAGATGATGAAAAATACATAAAACTTCAAGTGTTTTTAAAAAGATGCATGGCTCGTATACTCACTCCGTACATTGTATACTCACTCCCGTACATTGTTTCTGCACCATCTTGTCGATGTCCTAATAGCCAATAGGATTATTCTTATGTTCACTACTTTCAAAGTAGCATAATGAGAAATTTAGAAAAATGTAAGAATAACACCACAATAACAGTACAATAACATAAGAATAGCACTACAATAACACCAGAATAATAGTATAATAACACCAGAATAACAGCACAATAACACGTGGTAAAAAAGAGTGGAAAATGAAAGTAGTAAAAAAAATCAAAGTGACACCAAAATAACATCACAATAACAGCAGAATAACAGTAGAATAACAGCACAATAACACGTAGTAAAAAAAGAAAAAAAATCAAAGTCGTAAAAAAATTCACACTAACAGCAGAATAATATCACAATAACAGCGGAATAACAATAACAGCACAATAACATATGGTAAAAAAAAAAGAGAAAAAAAATCAAAATCGTAAAAAAAAATCAAAGTAACAGCAGAATAACAGCGGAATAACAATAACAGCACAATAACATGTGGTAAAAAAAAAAAGAGAAAAAAATCAAAGTCGTAAAAAAAATCCAGGTAAAAAAAGCACAAAGCATAATAACACGAGGTAAAAAAATAAGAGTAAAAAAAAATTTCAAGTAAAAAAAAATCCGGTACAAAAAGAAAAAGAAAAAAAGGTAACATAATGAGTAAATTAAAGAAAAACATAAGAGAAAACAAAAATCAAAGTGGTAAAAAAAAGCATAATAACACGAGGTAAAAAAAAAAGAGAAAAAAAAATGAAAGTAAAAAAAAAGTAACATTAGAAAAAAGAGAAAATAAGTAAATGACAATGGTTTTATATGACATATAAGATTTGATCTTGACCACTCATCTCTAATATAATCTAGTGGCTGAGATTTCCCCAACTCACAACTCACTATAAGAACCAAAATCACCAAATCCAATCTCTCTATATATATATATATATATATATATATATATATATATATATATATATATATATATATATATATATATATATATATATATATATATATATATATATATATATATATATATATATATATATATATATATATATATTTTATTAGGTAAGAAAAATAGGTTGATCCTCTAGGGGTAGGAGCATCCTATCTCATCCTTTCGAATGAGGGAGGTAAGTTGAAGCCACTGGCTATCAAACCATCTCGAAAGAGTTGGACATGAATATCCAATAGAAGCCATGAAGTCAGCAACCTTGTTGGCTTTACGAAAGCAATGTTTAATTATCACTTCATCGAAAAAATGAAGGTCTAATTTCACGTCCTTGATAATACTAGAAATTTCCCAAGGAATTTGCCAAGTACCTCGAATTGAGTTAATAAGACATAAATTATCACCCTCCACAATTAACATTGAGATTCCTAAGTATTTAGCTGCTAAAATACCTTCTTTTAAAACGAGAGCTTCCGCAACAAGGATACTATTGGATCCGCACTTTTTTGCTCCCAGCAAAACGACTTTACCATTATGATCTCTTATAGAATATCCTAAAGCGGCTTTATTACCTTCTATTCTCGATCCGTCAAAATTTAGCTTTAGGAAACCGTTTCTAGGTTTTTCCAACCAAATTTCTTCCTTACTAGAGTTGCTTCTAGCTGACTCTTCTATCTCGGGATTGTTGAGATCCTTAAATCTAGTCCCATTCCAGATCTTAGTGCTATTATTACATAAAGTAATAAGTTTGCTGATACTTAAATTAACATTATTAAAGATAATATCGTTTCTATGAAACCATGCATTCCACCAAATAAAAATAATCATAATGAAATCATCTTTTGGAATTAAATCTTTGAGATAATTAAGTTTCGTTAAAAAACTTTGACTTATAATATTATCATAATTTGACAAAAACTCGTTGAAACTAATAATGTTCAGGTCTTGGATGACAGAGCCAATCAAGGGACATTCGTAAAAGAAATGATCTTTGTTTTCAATAGGATTGTTGCACAGAACACAATGAGGTGGGAGATCAATATGACTTTTGAGAAGTCTACTTTTGGTTGGAAGGCCGTCAACACAGACTTTCTAAAGAAAAAATTTCAATTTGGGAGGAATATTTAATTTCCAAATCCACTGAAATTCACATTTGTCAAGAGCTTGATCGAACAAACCTTGCGCTAACCAAGTTGTTGTTTTGGTTGAGAAATTTTCATCTACGGACAACCCCCAAATGAGGGTATCTGGAATTCCATTATGTGGCAGTGGAATGTTAGTAATCTGATTAACAATATCGTTATTCACTAAACTGGATAATTTACAAACATCCCATTGTTTGTCTGAGGTTATGAAATCTTTAACCAAAATATTAAGATCACGGTTACTATCATCATCAGCCATACTGCTTATAAGTGGGTGTGAAAAAACCCAATTATCAGACCAAAACTTAATGTTGCTACCATTACCTACCTGCCATCTCAGTCCTTTTCTAAATAAAGTCCGAAGACTCATAAGTTTACGCAATTGCCAAGAAGAGACCGAATTAGGCTTATGATCAAAGAGTGAACAATTTTTCAAGTATTTTTTAGTTACCACTTTGACCCATATACTTTCCTTATCCATAAGAATTTTCCATAAAAGTTTCATTTGAAGAGCTTTATTAGCTCCTTCAGAAGATTTAATTCCTAAACAACCAACCGACTTTGGTAAACAAACTTTATGCCAACCAATCAAATTAAGAGAAGACTGGGAAGGATTCTTATTCCAAAGAAAGTCTCTATTAATTTTATCTAGTGTATTATGGATCGATGAAGGAAGGAGGAAGCTTTGCATCTGAAAAGTTCCCTTCGCGACTAAATTAGCATTGACAAGAACTAGTCTACCTGCTTGGGACAAAGAATTCGCTTTCCATTTCGATAATTGAGTGCAAGAAGATTGAATAATGTTCTCGAAAGTATTTTTAGTCACTCTGCTATCAATTATAAGACATCCTAAATACTTACCCAATGAGCTTCCTCGTTCATGTGAAGAATGCCTCTAAAGGATTCACGAAGAGAACGCTCAATATTTCTAGTGCATTGAAAAGTGGATTTGTCAAAATTAACAAATTGTCCAGAAATCGTGCAAAATTTATCTAAAATAGACTTAATAGTTCTACAACTCTTGTTAGAGGCTTTAGCGAAAATGATAGTGTCATCCGCAAAAGTGAGAAAAGGAATTTCTCTACCCCGGATCCAATTCTAATACCAATATCACAGAGCTAACATCACTATTTTTTTGTAGTGATCTTGCTAAAATCTCGGCGCATATAATAAATATATATGGCGAAAGTGGGTCTCCTTGTCGAATACCTCAAGTGGGTCTAAAAACGTCTCCCTGTGTTCCATTTACTAACACTGAGTAAGAAACAGTGTTTATACATGCCATAATCCATGAAATCCACTTAGTATTAAAACCCATTTGCTTAAAAGTTTCCTCGATAAAATTCCATTCTAGTCTGTTATATGCTTTCTCCATATCAAGCTTGATTGAAATCCAACCTCCTTTGCCTTTTTTACGTTTAAACGAGTTGAAAATCTCGTGTGCTAGAAGAATATTATCTTGAATGGAGCGATTAGGTGTAAAAGCACCTTGAAACGGGTGTATAATCTTATGCAAGACACTTCGAAAACGATTAGTCAAGATTTTTGCAATAATTTTATAAATTGTTGAACAAAGACTAATCGGGCGAAAATGGTTTGCTGTTTGAGAATTTTCAATTTTAGGAATCAATGCTACGAACGTATGATTTATTTCTTTTAGTAATTTCTCATAATGGAAAAATGCTAAAACTGCTTTAGTGACAGAATTTCCTACAATATCCCAGTATTTTTGAAAAAACTCTGCAGGAAATCCATCGGGACCTGGGCATTTTTCTACGGCTATACTAAACACAGTTTGTTTAACCTCTTCCCTACTAATATTACTCGTAAGAAATCTGTTATCTTCGTATGTAATTAATCCACAAATAGACTTAAAATCCTCATTCTTGTCGAAATTACAAAGATGATTTTTCGCAAACCTAAGTTTAAACTCCTCGGATATTTCTTGCTTAATAAGGTTTTGATCAGTAATACAAGCACCATTCTTATTTATTAACTGTTTAATACCATTTCTACTACGTCTAATTGTTGGAGTTAGTGTCCTCCACAATAGTGCGTTTACATAATAAATCACATTAAAGGAATATCATCAGATATTTAATTATTTGATCCTCGTCAGTTGATTAACTAAATCAATAACGGTTGGCTAACTAGAGTTTGACGTTATTGTCGTGAGACGGCGGTGATCAACTGACCCCTTTCGGTCACACCTAAAGCAACGAACCCCAATTGATAACTAATTAATTGTATGAGATACAATTTATTTAGTCCCTTGATTTATAGACTGAAAGGTTAGTCGATTATTTTAAAGATATTTCGAGTTTCGAACTCGAGGCACGACAGTTATTATTTAATTATGCGATAATTGAATAATAAATTTTGGGAGACGGGTTTTAGTTAATTAATTGTTAATTCACTAAAAACTGTACTACTTGATTAATGTGATTAATATTAGTACGTAAATGATATGTGTATTGGTGCACGTATATTTACGGAGTGTTTTAGACGAAATTAATCGGGTAACATTTAAACATAAAACGATGTTTAAATAAAATTTACACGTATTTATGCGACAAATATAAGAACCAAAATAGACCCGTAAATGGGACATTGGACCGTGTAAATGGAGTGTAGTGGATGATTATAATCATAATCATTTCACTTTACTTATTTTTCTTCCGTAAGTTGTCATAACATCATTATGCATGTCATAAAGATTGGACAAAAATTAAGCAAGTTCACTCCCTCACTCCACCCTCTTCCATCCGGCCTACTCCCTCCTTTCATGCCAACTTTTGCTCATTTTTCCTATACACTTGAATTCACTTTTGCATGTGAATTATTAAGTTGGTTCCTCTCTCTAAAATAATAAAAACCATCATCTACTAAGTTGTTAGTAACCAAAAAAATAATTACTAAGATTGTTAGTATTATTTACATATTATCAAGGGTTAAATTTTACAAGTATCTAGTTAATACTTGTAAGATTATTTTGGGTTTTGTTCTTGGGTGCAACTTGAAGGAGACTTTCTTTTTGAAGGTTTTTCTAGGAGGATCATCCATCTTTATTTAGCTCAAGAACAAACTAGATAGGTGATCTAGTTTGTGCCCATTTTTACCATAAATATCAATGTAAGGAAATTGTTTTTATATTTGCATGCATGTTACATAGATCACTAAATGAACATATTATGAGATAATTTATTTTTAATTAGAGAGTCTAATTAGGATCTATGATCTTTCAAGTGGTATCATGAGCTAGGCTTGTAATTTGCATGTTGATTTTAAGCATATTAATAAATTATGAGATAATTTATAAAAAAACTCAAAAATTGTGTTAGAAGTGGTTTTAGCAAGAAACCTTTTTGGGCATCCATACCTACTGATCTCAAAAGGTTTTTGGTAAAATTTGGTGATTTATGAAGTTATTTTGCTATTTTTAATGATTTTTGGTAGAAAACCGAGTCAAAAATAACGTATTTTGGTTAAGAGTTAACTAAAACTAGTTAAAGTATATTCGGTTCATGAAATTTTTATGGTGTTTCATGCATATTTTCTACAGATTGTATCTAAAATTTCGAAGGTTGGTTTGAAGTTTTGCATGTTTATTGATTTTATGAGATAAAAGTTGATAAAAGTGAAATAAATTAATCATATACTTGAAACATTTGTTCATGCCCTTGATAAGTTTATGTACATTTAAAAATATTATTTAAAAGTGAAAAGTAAAATTTAAAATGTGATTTCACCTTGTTTTGATGTTTATTGGTTTTAGTAGTTAAAAACCGATAAATATCGATCTTTTTCTTCATAAAACTTTATTCGATTTTTCGGGAAATGTTTCTGACCTTTTGGTGTTATTGGGAGTGTTCCAGAATACTTAAAATTTTTTGTTTCAATTGTTGGGTCATTTTTCAATTATTTTGGATTTATTACTTAAAAGTTATGATTTTACCGATTAAATTAGCAAAATATCACCAAATCAAACGAATTATTCATCATTAAATTAGTGAGGAATAATTTTGAGGTCCAAAATAGTTTGGATAATTAGTTTGAACTTAAATGACAATTAAGAGTTGATTATTGATTTTTACAAATTAAAAATCGATTAAATCCACAAAACCGAGATGGATACCAACGATTGTGAAGATAGGGAGATTTTGGCATCATTTTACAGCATTTTAAGCATTTTTATTTAAGTTGAATGAATGATTGTCATTTATTTAAAGTATTTATCTTGTTGTACCTAGTATGGCCTAGTTAATTTTTAATCGTTATTACCCGAAATTCATGGAAATAGCGATTTGTTTGTAATTAAATACGATCTTGTATCGTTGGTTTGTAATTAATTAATAGTTTTATTTATTTTATTAATTAATTTATAATAGGAATAGCTATGTAATTCAATTGTAATAGTTATTTTTACCGGCGTTTCCAAAAGATGGATTACATCGAGACGGAGTCTATTTTTGGAAGGTGTTCCAAATCCCACAAGAAGGAGCCAGTTTTGGAATGAAGAGGCAAGGTACCAAGGAGTTAGTTTCCGATATGTAATAGTCTAGTTTATTTTAACTAGGTGGCCATACTAGGATTATTCAAAAGCTTGCTTGTTTATTTTCGTGCATGCCAAAATCGCCATTCACATGCATTTTATTTTCGCGTTTGTCAATTCACGTCATTTACATTCACCGACTTAGTCCACTTATAGGGAATTTATGACTAAATTGACAAGATCTCTCACATAACTAAAATTGAGATTAGCCTTACCAATTAGTAATACTTATGAATCCCTTGTTCATTAGAGCCACGCTCGCCCAAGCGGGGTGTTCTCTTTTTACCTTGGGTAAGTAGGGTGGTAAACGGTTATCACGCTCCAAAATTGGTTGGACTCAACGGGGTATAAGACGGTCTTGTATTCCGGGGCTAGTAGATGAATTTACGGAAATTCGTCAACCAAGAGTTCTCGAGGTAGAATTAGTCAACCGTTGACTTACCGAATTTACACGATTATGGGATGTTTCGCCCAAGCGATGCTCATTTTTTTTTAGTATTTGGGTCTTAGAATCATTTATATAATTTAGTGGGAGATCATTATATAAATGCTAAAACTTGTTAAACATGTTTTCACAAGTAATTTTAAAACAATGGATCTTTCACTAATCGTGGCATGAGTTTGAAAAAACTTGGTATTATTATCTCCAAAATTAGCTTTGTTTATATGAGCTTTTTGTTGCCGGTAAACACGTTTATAGTCAAGGAGTGCATCGCGCTTTTTCAACCATCTCAATTGCGCGACTTCTAAATTGGTAATATGAGATGTGCCTAGTTGATTTTGAATATTTTCTAATTTTTTTTAAGCAATTGAAAGTTGTCTAAAAATATTTTCAAAAGTAGACTGGTTTCATTTCTTAGCCTTTTGTTTTAGAAATTTGCATTTTTGGGAGAGACAGAACATATAAGATCCCTGGAACTGATATTGCCAACAAATTTTTTTTTTTGTAAGATGTACATAACATGGGCGTCTAAGGCCCCGAGCAATCAGAGACGCGGAAACCGGGCCTTCGATTTTAGTCACCGTATTTACAAGTTTTATTGATAAAGTTTAATACAATGCACGAAGTATAGTATACTTGTGTATATATATTTGGGGCCTCATTTTTTTTGTGGTATATTGGATCTCTATTTATTTTAAAACGCCCTTATATATATGTTGGGATTCTTTTCGTCTCAGTGTACTGCTCATTTTTATGCATGTTTAAAAACAATTACAAATATTTACTAATACGGTTATATAACTAATATACTCATCCGTACTAGATATTTACTCTAACTCATTAACAAAAAGTAGAGGATTGATATCTACCTTCTCCCTTTGCCCTCTCACAATCGATTAAGTTAATATATATTGTGTGGGATCAGATAATAAGTGGACAAGGCCAAATATACTATATTTAGATCGGTTACCAAAGGAGAAGACAGATAACAATTCTCCATAAAGTATAGTTTACAAATTACACTCGTTTGTTGAACTTGTTTTTCCGTTGCAAAGTACAAGTACACATGATTTTGGAGTATCTATTAGTATCATGTAAAACAGTTTTACGATTGTAAAATCATATTCTAGGTAATAAAAATCTCGATGTCCTTCTCATGAAAATATAATTATTAGTGGAAATTATTTTAGTGGAATTATCGTGTTCAAATTATCTTTCTTCTATTAAAGCTAGATCATTTATGTTGGACCATATAGATATATATTTAAGTTTTGATAATGACAAGTGAGTGCTTCGTTTAATATATACTCTTGCTCGTAATCGTTTGTTTAGTCTTTGTTAGATTGAATTAGGTTTACAAGTTAAGCAAATAATGTTATAGCATCCTTGGTTATAACATTGAAGATTTGTGAAACATCGTTCAAGTAATGTTATAGCAGCTTGAGCTATAACATTACAGATTCCTAAAGCGTATCATATTGATTGTAAGAAGTTTCAAGTATGATGATAATCACTGAAGCAAAAGGCTAGATCAAGTCTATAACAAGCTCAAGATGAAGAGCTTATGATCAAGATGAAGAGAAGATCCTATTACTGAAGATCTCCAGGAAGATTAGCTAGTATAGGTCTTCATCTAATAACGGTACTTTAAGAATTAATATTGGAAGGTAATGTTATAGCTATTTCACCTATAACTATACTTACCAAGCTTAAGGTTATAGTTGTTTCTACTATAACATTGAGTAGCAATTTTATGGCACGATTTTAATAGTTTTAAAATAATTTTCAAAAGATAAAATTCTTCAAATGTGTTTCAAAATCATGTGTGTATATGATAAAGATGAAATTTGGGTTGTTATAATGAATAATTTGCATTTCTCTATTGGTTAGTAAAACGGCTTATGGGTCGTCATGCTACCTAGGGTTTGCTAGATTACTTAACTTAACCCTAATCCAAGGAATTGATTTTCGACCTAGCTGGACACGGCCAAGGGTTCGGCCGCACGGCCTTGAGCCGTCTTGGTTTCGTGAGTCCTCTAGTACAAGTAATCTATCCAATTAAATCTAATAATATTTTTACAATATATTCTTATATCTTAAATATATATTTGATTTAATTTGTTTACTTATCTGAAAATCATGGAGATTAAGTTAAGGTAAGATGAGATTTACTTTTATCTTATTTGCCTAATTTAAATTATCTCATGGATTAAATTAAGGAAGAGATGAGATTTATTTCTTGCGAAATAATCTACCTATCTCACGGCATCTATTATGGTTTCTATCCAAACCTTAATCTTCCTCTCTACTATAAATACACATGATGGTTGTTCATTGAAAATAAGCTTTTCGAAATACTAAAATCCCTTGCAAACAATTTGAGTTTAATTTTAATTAGTTATTTTTATTGTTTTGCATTTGAAAATCTTTACGAAAAGTCGTGCTCTTAGAATTGCTTATTATTCTTAAGGTTACGTTATAAGATAATAGTACTTCATATTGTTTCTTACTCGTTCAATTGTGTGAACACTTAGAAGAACAATCAATTGCTTTCTTAGTAACTTAAGATAGTCAAAACCGAATATCTAGTGATATTCAAATTGAGTTATAGCTAGAGTTAGCTATACGAGTTGGGTTAATAATTTTGTAATCCGGAGAAAGGTACTAAAATTATTAATCGAGAATAGTGAACGTAGGCTTCGATGTGTGAAGCTGAACCACTTCAAAACCGTGTGTCTTTACAACTTTTATTTCCGTTCATTTCATTACGTTCATAATCACATAGCTAATTAATTAAAGTTTAATCAATAAACTTTAAGTAATTAGTTGCTTCGATATAAAATAAAAAGTGGGCATAAGTTTTTAAATAATCAATTCACCCCCCCCCCTCCTCGAGTATTTCGACTGTGATAGACTCTTCAATTGGTATCAGAGCCTCGTGCTCTTGATTGCCTAACCGCAAAGAGGCTGATCCGTCTATCTTTTTATCTTTTTATTTTATTTTAATTCCGCTTCCTTACACGTGTAAAATGGATTCCAAGTATCTTAAGTGTCCTATCTTTGATGGGAAGAATTATGGACTTTGGAAAAACATGATGAAACACTACGTAAAAGGACATGATTGGGAGTGTTGGACGATTATTAAGAATGGACCACACAAAATTTTGGTCGCATCTTCGGAAGGCACTACCTATGAGAAAAAGGAAGAAGACTATATTGAGGCTGATTACAAGAAGACTGAGAAAAACGCGAAAGTGATAAGCATGTTACAAAACGGCATGACATCGACTGAATTCGATCGTTTTTCTTGTTGCACTTCGGCCAAGGAAATATGGGATGGTCTTGAGTTGGCCTATGAAGGAACGTCGGCTGTTATAAAATATCGTATTGACCTGCTGATTCAAAAATATGAACTTGTAGATACCCGTATCCGTCGATATTGGAATTTATAGAGAACCCGACAAACACCCGATGATGATAGGACACATGTATTCTTTAGTTGTCATTGTCATTATTTGGAGCTCGTTTTACGAGGTAGAATGGGCGTCGTCGATGAAGTATTTTATTAATTTAAATGATATTTAAATTAATGTTTCTTAAGTGAGTTCATTTTATTAATTTAAATGATATTTAAATTAAAGTCTTTTTAAAGTGATTTCAATTTATTTTATTTTATTTTGAATTTATTTTCTTAAGTTTATTTTATTGAAAATAAAATAAATATTCGATTTGAAAAATCATTTTATGAATATATTTGATTTGAAAAGTCATTTATTTTAATGGGTTAATTGATTTGAAAAATCGATTTTAAAAGCGAAGAAAACTCGTTTCAACCGTGTGTTTTTGAGCTCGATTTTAGCTCGGTTTTTGAGCCCGTTTCCTTTACGAATTGGCACGAATCTCGAGTACACTAACCAACCTAGACCAATACCCATCCACCCTTGTTCGAACCCCCTATCCACGGCCCAAATTCTCGTCCCAAAACAGGCCCCAAACAGCCCGCAACAAACGAGCAGCCTCCTGTTTTGGCAGCTCAAACCCGAGCCCAAAACCCGCTCCAAACACTACCAAAACCCGTACCCATTAACCCTAACCCATACCCTAGTATCCTACCCATATTATCCTAGCTTAATCACCAAGAAAACCCCTCTCAAACCCTCACAAAAGCCGATGGACAGCAGCCATACGGGATGAAGCCCGATTGCCCCTCCCTCTACTTTAACCTATTTTAACTCCTTATAAATACCACCCCTTCACCATACATTCATTCCTCTAAGTTCTCCATACATCCTACCATCACCTAGAAGCTTTAAACCTCAGAAACAAACCCTAATTGCCTCCCAAAAACCCTAAACAAAACCGACACACAAACTGAAACTGTTTGTGTGTCCTCCTCGAAAAGCAACTCGTTCCTCCATCAAACCTCCATCAAAACTCGATTTTCTTGTTCCTAATTAACCACATAACATCCATCTACACATTAGACAAAGATATATGAGCCAAATTGCCCTTGAGAGTACACGAAATCCCTCGAAAAACAGAGTGAAATAACACTCTGTTTTCGCGGTTTATTCTTGTCTGTCCAGTTCTGTTTGTGCTCGTTTTTCGTGCCCAATAACACAAAACGAGCAGGGGTTGCTTTAAGATCCCTATTCTCCTCTCTTTCTAGTTATCAAAACATCTTTTAAATCGAATTTTCGTCGTGAAACGAGGGAGATATCATCGTTTGAAAATCGCTGTCCAGAAAGTTTCCAAAACGCGTGTTTGCTTTATTCTTCGTCGACGACGGCCTCTCGAGATAAAATCTACCATCGATTACGACCCAAGACGGTGTCAACGATACATGTAGGTTGAGGGTGCATCAAATCCTCCTCTTTTCCCTTTTATTTCGTTTGTTTTATGTTTTTTTTATTGTCTTGTTTTTGTTTGTTTTTTCGTTTGTTTATCGTTTGTTTAACTAATTATGAAACTAGTTAGTCCGAGTATGAGTTAAAGTACCACCATGAACACCCGCGTTGACTTGAGATGGGAAAAGAAACCGCTACTTCAGTCGGTCGTACACCCCCGTCTCATTTACATATCCTCGTGTTCAAGGTAGGGCATAAATAAACGAATTTCTAACTTCGCTCTTCGCTTTTGACCCCTTTTGTTATTTCGGCCAAGTCGACATACCCTAGGACCCGTTGTATTTTAGTTTAACCTCTGATTGTTAGCATGTAACTCGTTTAGATGACATTAGATCAATTTAATAACCTAATTAGACACATTAGGGTACTTCGACATAGCTTTAAAAATCGATTAACAATTCTATAACCTAATTGAATACATCTTTCTTATCACTTGATTTCTCGCTAGCATAGGAGTGCGTGATTAGCACCTTCCTATTAACACTCGACGAGTAAGCATTAATCTTATGATATCTGACCTAATTGGACCCTTTAGGCCGTGTGGAATAACACACTCGCGCGTTTCTTCTCAATCGATCAACTTGTTTTCTAACTCGTTTTCTAATCCGTTTCGCAATCATTCGATCTAACCAATGAACCTAACTTAGAAACTAGGTTGGCCTTGTCTTGGCCGTGAGGGTGGTCGTTGGTTTGGGCCGTGATTGGGTCGTGTCTCCCGTCTTTCTCATTTCGTTTTTCTTCCCTTGTTTATCATTTGTTCTTTGTTGTTTTGTAGCTTGTAATTTATAGTTTGTTTATCGAGTTGTAATCTTCGAGTTAGTTTTCTTTTATTGAGTCAAAACCTTTTCAAAAAACCTTAGTCTTGTTTGGTTAGACGGTTGTTCCCCAATGCTTGTAGGAGCGTAGTAAACCGCATGTTGTCTAAAGCAACATGGCCCGGTTTATGCTAATGCATGCTTTGGTGCATAGCCCTATGTCTAATTCGATGGGATTAAGTGAAAGCACGCATTACGAGGAGTGACCCAAGGCCGTGTGTCATGTAGGCCGTGAGTCACCCCTCTTGTGCACGGTTTTCTAGGCCAAATGGCCGTGTGAGTTGTCGTGTATTGCGTTGTATGTAGCAATTGTATTTAGATCGAGTTGTATCTTTAATTTGTTGTTGTGTCGGCATGATATGCCTGGTTTGTAATAGGTAGATCCCAACGGCTCCCCCATTCCCCCTAAGCCTTGTTTGCTTTCGTTTATATGTTGCTTAGATCAATCAACCCACATGCTAAATTACAACTTTGACAAAGTTAGTTTAGTTGCATCTAAAACGACATAGAAATTGTTGTCATATGATAGGGTTAAAACAACGTTTGCATATCATACATCGTAGTAGCTATGACCTTGTTTGAAATCCATACTTGACTTAGTAGAGGCCGTTATCGACGGGCGGGGTTGGGTGTCCTTATGGGCTTCCCAACACGTACCCTCACCCCTTACTCAAGATCTATGGTTTGTGGATCCATCTAAATACCATTGGATTACGAGAGTCATTCTAATCGAGTGATATAGGGTACAAGTCTTTATCTTTAATCACTCGTAGTCGATTGGCTTTATGCTTTTCGATGAAAGGTGTAAAGTTGACTTGAACGGTTCCAAGTTCCCAAAAAACTTGGTGGCGACTCTAATATGTCTTAATTCGATTCGAAAGAACCTCGAGTCGATTATGCCTAGTGTGGATCCCGCGGACGCAGTTCCCGAGGGCCTTGTCCACAGTTTGGCGACTCCGCTGGGGAAAAGAGGACTAGTTACACTTTGTTTCTAGGGTCTTTTCCTCCGAGGTGAAACTTCAAAAGAAAGTGTTGGAAAGTAAAACATTACTCATAGTGCTACGATTCATGCATAAACCCTTAAGGACTTGCCCGGGCCGTCCCAGCGTTTCTTCGTGATGCGTGGGGGGCGACGTCCCACTATGCTAGGAAGCTGCACATTGCTCGCTTCCACTTCACCTCGTGTGGTTCTTGATGGTGGGGACGATCTTCTAGGTACTCTACCTTAAGACACCTTGCTCTATAAGACCGCAAAAGGATGGAGGGCATAGACCTTCTTGTAGAAGACTTGCCGAGACTTAGAGATGTCTAGGAGCATACATCCTTGTAACATGAGAATGACAATGTGCAAATTGTTTTCCCGAGTCTTTTCGAAATTTCCCATGTCCTTTTCAAAACCGAACTTTTGAACAACTTACTTTCAAAATAGCATTATTTTAAAAACGCGGAATGCTGCCCAAATAGGACTAGAATTTTCGGCCCAAAATGAGCTTTTATAGCCGGCATGCTGCCCATTTCAAATCTCATTTTCAAATCAATCCTTCGTTTTTCAAAATCAATCCAAAATGCCTCTCGAACCTCAACCAAGCATGAAATGCGTCAAGTCGTGTCCGGGTCATGGCCGTGTTAGGCCGGGTGTGTTTCGTTCTAAGAGTCTAGAACACGACCCTGTTGGGTCACCCAAGCTCACCTCTTGGGCTTTGAGTCATGTTGGTCGACCATTTGGTCTAGGATAGTCCACAGACACGTCCAAGCTAGGCCCTTTAGGACGTTTCACCCGAACCTAAGGACTATGTTGGTCCAACCACGGGTTTAGTCACACCGAGTCCGGTTTAGAATCGTGCTATGACAGTTTGAGTCATGTCGTTTTGCCGAGTCTAAAATGAACCAAGGTCTAAATCCAACCGTGAGTCGAACCTTTGGTTAGTCAGTCTCAAGTCGAGTCTTTGTTTGAGTCAAGTTGGTGTCGTGTCCTTAAGTGTGCAGGGCCTCTTACATTTGAATATTGACTCAGTACGGGGTTTTCTTGTAGAAAGGCCGCCAAAAACCCGGCGTCAAGCAATGGAAGATGCTATCAACAAGCTCACCGAGGCCGTGAACCTCATGATGACCCGAATGGATGCAATCGAATCTAAGCTGAATGAAGATTCCCCTCCATCTACCCCACCTCCGACTGATCTGGAGAAACGGTTCAAGTTCATCGAAGACCGTTTGAAACTCTCCCAGGGGAAGAACATCCACTATGAAAATGCTAGGGCATATGCCCCAGTTCAGGATAAGTTGCCCACAAACATGGTACTCACTGACATCCCAAAGTTCAAGGGCACCGAAGATCCAGTCCACCATGTTAAGGCCTATAAAGGGTACTTAGCACTGAAGGGAGTACCGCGATATGCTCTCTCGAAATTTTCGCCCAATCTCTCGGGTGAACACCCAAAGGCGTGGTTCTATAATCTTGACCTTAAGAACTTCCCCACTTTCGAAGATATTACGGTGGAGTTCGTAAGCACTATCGACAATGTTGAGATTCAAACCAACATAAGGACTTTGGAAGTAATGACACAGAAGGAAAAAGAGGGCTTTACTGAATTCCTCGCAAGATGGCGCGCTGAAAGCGTGAAACTAGCTAAGAAGCCTGATGAAGTTGAAATGGTAGATAAGTTCGTAAAGAATCTACGACCTGTTTACCGTAATGCTCTGAAGTACCAGAATTTTGGCTCTTTCAAAGAATTGATAAGAATCGGGATAAAGGTAGAAGATGATGTCATAAGGGCAGAGGCTGAAAAGCCGAAAGGGTACCAAAGGGCCTCATCGTCTAAGGCCAAGGCCCCAGCAACGACCCATATTGATGAAGCCATCAATCTCTTAAAAGGGCAATCGAAGAAGTCGCAGCGCCAAACACCTAGGGCATTCACCGATATCGGATGCACTTATACATATGCTCTCCAAAGGCTCATAGCCCAAGGAAAGCTGAAGCCTATTGGTCCGACTCCGGACCCTCCCGCTGATCAATAAGGTAAATGGTATAAACCAAATGCCTATTGTGCCTTTCATCAAGGGAAAGGCCATGATACTGAAAGGTGTTATAGACTAAAGCACGAAATTCAAGACATGACTGAGAACGGAACGCTCCCGATCCCAGCTGTTAAACCCAATAACATCACCAATCCATTTGGCGATCACTCCAACTTTGTTTCTGTCGAAGACAATGTCGATTACTCCCATCTTATCCGCCCATGTCACTTGAAAGGGGTGTTTATCGGGAAGATATTGGTGGATTGCTTTGAATTCTTGCCAAACCCGAAGAATGAAATTCAAGTCGGGAGTCTTGCTCTAGAATGTACTCCTCTCGTTAACGAAGTTAATAAAAGACAATTCGATTCACCAACCTTCATCACTGGCGTAGATCCTCAGAGGACTACCTCAGGATGGAGGCAGACCATCAAAGGGATCAAGGACTAGAACCGAGCATCTAAGCTGACAGATGAACAAGGGAAAGCTCAAGACCAGATTTGAAAATTATGAGTCGGGATCTGTTTTCTTATCTTAGTTGAGTCGAGTCTAGGATTTTCTTTTCTTGAATTCGAGTCGTTTTTTCCGCGATGACCTAGGGTATGTCCTAGGAGTCGTTCCTTCGAGTCTGTTAAGCATGTGTCATTCCAATAAAAGTTGCAGTTTCATTTCCAAATATGTCTTGTTTCCAATCCTCAATCATTCCGAAACACGATAAAATGCACAACACACTCAAAGGCATCTCTGGGGTAGAAATACATCCCATTTCAAAATGTAAGGTACACTAGGATCCCGTGTTTGATTCCTTTACCTATTCCATGTCTGGCGGTAGAAAACCTCCATCAAAACCAATGTTTGTGACAAGCTTTTAGATGATTCTATGACGAACCCGGACTAGCTCCTTGTTTCCAATATCGATGACGGAAGGCAAGCCTTTTCCCCAACAAAATCATCCCATCTCGAAGAGAGAAGATATCAACCCGTTCTAACAAGGAATTGTTAGTTCTTACCCAAATTAGTTGCCGAAGCCCCGTTTTCAAGGTGTATCCATTTATGACTAAGAGAATGAATAGAAGATCATTTTCAAAGAGAAAAAAAAAAGATGAAAAAAGATGAAAAAATGATTGAAAACGTGATGAAAGAAAAAGAAAAAAAGATGTTGAAGTTATTGCAGAACGCTTTTGGTTGAATGTCGAAGTTACGGAAGCCAGAAGTCAAGTCAAGTAACCATAGTTGAAGTTCAATGGGCGAAGCCCAAAAGCTTAAGTAGTAACCTCTTTACCCCTAAGTCCTTCCTGAGACAGTTACAAGGGGATAGTCGGGAATTTTGAGAATCATTCCGCTTATGTTGTTATACCTAGCCTTTAGGGTCCAAACATGGAAATTTGAACCCACATCATTTTTCAACCCATTTGCACTCGTGGTTCATCAAACCCGAGACACCCATTCCAACCACATCAGCAGCCATAGCCCTTGGCCTTAGGCACCACAAAACAAACCTTCAGAATGATGGTTAACTATTCCAACTTGTTATTACCAAGCTCCACATCCCAGAAAATCACAGCCTTCTTCACCGACCCTAGACACGGGATACAACGGTACCTTACAGGCTAGAATGGGATACGACATGATACCTTAGGTGAAACCTTCGAGTGTGTACACACAATCAATATGCCAAATTTATGCACCTTGATCGAACTACGTCGGATTTGATTTCGCTCCACGCGAATACGTAGGCAGTCCTTCAGAATAAGGGATTCAATCCACTCATCAACCATGTTGTCATCTTGTCGGTTTCTTACGGGTCTTAACCAAGTCCAAATGAAGCTACCTTTGTTTGAGTCGGTCTTAGCACTCGATGTAGGCTAGGATAAGGATATAGGTTCAGATGAGTAATGTCAAGTCTCAGAATGAGCTTTATCTAATGGTTTAGGCAAAGATGCTGAGTCATATAGATGTGGGTTTGTGTTGGGAACAGAAAATATGAAAAACCCGCTGAAAAGAAAGAAGGCGTGGAAGAAAAATAGTAAAAGCCCGCTGAAAAGAAAGAAGGCGGTGGCAAGAAATGATGAAAACTCGCTGAAAAGAAAGGAGGCGAGGAGAAGAGTGACAGAATGTTCCCAACAAAAGTCATGTGTGATGTCTAAGTGTTCTCATAAAATCAGTCTGTGTTTAGTGTCTGGGCGAAGCCAACGTTGTTGCTCCGTGAGTTTAATCCACCTTGTCAATGCCAAGTGATCTTGATTCCCATGTGCCCTCAAGAGCACGCCCATGCCTTACGGTATCTCCGTCTCAAATCCGATGGCCTTGTGATTCCCGTTTGCCATCTTTTGGCGCCAGAATGGCCAATTTACCTTTCTACCTCCAACAAGTCAATAATCGAATTAAAACCCGTGCACACTTACGGTTTTATTTTCCTTTTTTGTTTTACGGTAGCGGGCTACGCCCACGTTGTTTACCGGTCATACAGAGTGTCTGAGTCGTATTTCATGCTCACCCATCAAGGTTCGATTTCAAAAAAATTTCAAACGTTCAAAATTCCGAAATTTCAAAAACTCTTTGCAAAATATGGATAGACGATCCAAATAGTAGAATCCTTGTGGGTCGATGATCCAACCCTTCGAAATTCAGTAATGTCAAATTCAAAATTCGGGTCGACGACCCAATCATTCAAAATTTTCAAATTCAAAAATTCGGGTCGATGACCCAATCTTTCAAAATCTTCAAATTCAATTTTCGGGTCGATGATCCAGTATTTCAAATGATCCAATTTCCAGATCGATGATCCAAATGTGCTTATGTGATGGTTATTGCTAGTACGTTTTGTGTTTCAAATATAGCAGGATATGCTTCAACTGGGGGATCTAAAGTCTTCGACTTTAGAGCCATTGCAAACTGGGGGCTCTGAAGCCGTTGGCTTCAGAGACCATTATCAAGATGAAAAGGATGACATCCAATCAGAATTCAATTCAATACAAGAGTATGAAATGGAAGAATTCCGTAGCTGAAAGCAAATGATGAAAGCGGCGGCAACCTCCTTGAAAAGTCCCGTCCCATTTGGGCACCTGCCAGCAGATGATAAGCTTTGGGCAAATGTCAACAGATGATGAATTTTGGACAAATGCCAGCAGATGATAAACTTTGGGCATGTGTCAGCAGTTGCCGAACTACGACGCGGGTTTGATTCCGTCAGAAACGGATACGTAGGCGCCTAAGGATAAGGCTCAACTCACCATATATGCAATTTATGGGTCGACGACCAATGACGATAATTTGACACAACAGAAGCAAGAGTCAATCCCCAACGAAGTTTCAGGTATGATCTCTTCTTATGGCTGGCGAGCTTATATACGCAAGTCTAATGGACTATAAACGACCCGAAGAATCCTCAGGTCGAGAGGGACCTGGGGTATACTTTGACTTTCGCCTTGTCCAAGCCTCAGTCAAAGTGGGGGCTCTGTAGATACCCGTATCCGTCGATATTGGAATTTATAGAGAACCCGACAAACACCCAATGATGATAGGACACATGTATTCTTTAGTTGTCATTGTCATTATTTGGAGCTCGTTTTACGAGGTAGAATGGGCGTCGTCGATGAAGTATTTTATTAATTTAAATGATATTTAAATTAATGTTTCTTAAGTGAGTTCATTTTATTAATTGAAATGATATTTAAATTAAAGTCTTTTTAAAGTGATTTCAATTTATTTTATTTTATTTTGAATTTATTTTCTTAAGTTTATTTTATTGAAAATAAAATAAATATTCGATTTGAAAAATCATTTTATGAATATATTTGATATGAAAAGTCATTTATTTTAATGGGTTAATTGATTTGAAAAATCGATTTTAAAAGCGAAGAAAACTCGTTTCAACCGTGTGTTTTTGAGCTCGATTTTAGCTCGGTTTTTGAGCCCGTTTCCTTTACGAATTGGCACGAATCTCGAGTACACTAACCAACCTAGACCAATACCCATCCACCCTTGTTCGAACCCCCTATCCACGGCCCAAATTCTCGTCCCAAAACAGGCCCCAAACAGCCCGCAACAAACGAGCAGCCCCCTGTTTTGGCAGCTCAAACCCGAGCCCAAAACCCGCTCCAAACACTACCACAACCCGTACCCATTAACCCTAACCCATACCCTAGTATCCTACCCATATTATCCTAGCTTAATCACCAAGAAAACCCCTCTCAAACCCTCACAAAAGCCGATGGACAGCAGCCATACGGGATGAAGCCCGATTGCCCCTCCCTCTCCTTTAACCTATTTTAACACCTTATAAATACCACTCCTTCACCATACATTCATTCCTCTAAGTTCTCCATACATCCTACCATCACCTAGAAGCTTTAAACCTCAGAAACAAACCCTAATTGCCTCCCAAAAACCCTAAACAAAACCGACACACAAACTGAAACTGTTTGTGTGTCCTCCTCGAAAAGCAACTCGTTCCTCCATCAAACCTCCATCAAAACTCGATTTTCTTGTTCCTAATTAACCGCATAACATCCATCTACACATTAGACAAAGATTTATCAGCCAAATTGCCCTTGAGAGTACACGAAATCCCTCGAAAAACAGAGTGAAGTAACACTCTGTTTTCGCGGTTTATTCTTGTCTGTCCAGTTCTGTTTGTGCTCGTTTTTCGTGCCCAATAACACAAAACGAGCAGGGGTTGCTTTAAGATCCCTGTTCTCCTCTCTTTCTAGTTATCAAAACATCTTTTAAATCGAATTTTCGTCGTGAAACGCGGGAGATATCATCGTTTGAAAATCGCTGTCCAGAAAGTTTCCAAAACGCGTGTTTGCTTTATTCTTCGTCGACGACGGCCTCTCGAGATAAAATCTACCATCGATTACGACCCAAGACGGTGTCAACGATACATGTAGGTTGAGGGTGCATCAAATCCTCCTCTTTTCCCTTTTATTTCGTTTGTTTTATGTTTTTTTTATTGTCTTGTTTTTGTTTGTTTTTTCGTTTGTTTATCGTTTGTTTAACTAATTATGAAACTAGTTAGTCCGAGTATGAGTTAAAGTACAACCATGAACACCCGCGTTGACTTGAGATGGGAAAAGAAACCGCTACTTCAGTCGGTCGTACACCCCCGTCTCATTTACATATCCTCGTGTTCAAGGTAGGGCATAAATAAACGAATTTCTAACTTCGCTCTTCGCTTTTGACCCCTTTTGTTATTTCGGCCAAGTCGACATACCCTAGGACCCGTTGTATTTTAGTTTAACCTCTGATTGTTAGCATGTAACTCGTTTAGATGACATTAGATCAATTTAATAACCTAATTAGACACATTAGGGTACTTCGACATAGCTTTAAAAATCGATTAACAATTCTATAACCTAATTGAATACATCTTTCTTATCACTTGATTTCTCGCTAGCATAGGAGTGCGTGATTAGCACCTTCCTATTAACACTCGACGAGTAAGCATTAATCTTATGATATCGTAACCTAATTGGACCCTTTAGGCCGTGTGGAATAACACACTCGCGCGTTTCTTCTCAATCGATCAACTTGTTTTCTAACTCGTTTTCTAATCCGTTTCGCAATCATTCGATCTAACCAATGAACCTAACTTAGGAACTAGGTTGGCCTTGTCTTGGCCGTGAGGGTGGTCGTTGGTTTGGGCCGTGATTGGGTCGTGTCTCCCGTCTTTCTCATTTCGTTTTTCTTCCCTTGTTTATCATTTGTTCTTTGTTGTTTTGTAGCTTGTAATTTATAGTTTGTTTATCGAGTTGTAATCTTCGAGTTAGTTTTCTTTTATTGAGTCAAAACCTTTTCAAAAAACCTTAGTCTTGTTTGGTTAGACGGTTGTTCCCCAATGCTTGTAGGAGCATAGTAAACCGCATGTTGTCTAAAGCAACATGGCCCGGTTTATGCTAATGCATGCTTTGGTGCATAGCCCTATGTCTAATTCGATGAGATTAAGTGAAAGCACGCATTACGAGGAGTGACCCAAGGCTGTGTGTCATGTAGGCCGTGAGTCACCCCTCTTGTGCACGGTTTTCTAGGCCAAATGGCCGTGTGAGTTGTCGTGTATTGCGTTGTATGTAGCAATTGTATTTAGATCGAGTTGTATCTTTAATTTGTTGTTGTGTCGGCGTGATATGCCTGGTTTGTAATAGGTAGATCCCAACGGCTCCCCCATTCCCCCTAAGCCTTGTTTGCTTTCGTTTATATGTTGCTTAGATCAATCAACCCACATGCTAAATTACAACTTTGACAAAGTTAGTTTAGTTGCATCTAAAACAACATAGAAATTGTTGTCATATGATAGGGTTAAAACAACGTTTGCATATCATACATCGTAGTAGCTATGACCTTGTTTGAAATCCATACTTGACTTAGTAGAGGCCGTTATCGACGGGCGGGGTTGGGTGTCCTTATGGGCTTCCCAACACGTACCCTCACCCCTTACTCAAGATCTATGGTTTGTGGATCCGTCTAAATACCATTGGATTACGAGAGTCATTCTAATCGAGTGATATAGGGTACAAGTCTTTATCTTTAATCACTCGTAGTCGATTGGCTTTATGCTTTTCGATGAAAGGTGTAAAGTTGACTTGAACGGTTCCAAGTTCCCAAAAAACTTGGTGGCGACTCTAATATGTCTTAATTCGATTCGAAAGAACCTCGAGTCGATTATGCCTAGTGTGGATCCCGCGGACGCAGTTCCCGAGGGCCTTGTCCACAGAACTTTTTAAAATGTAAAAGAATGAATCACTCGATAACATGTCAGCACGATTTTCTACTATAGTCAATGAGCTCAAAAATCTTGGTAAAATATTTAACTCCGAGGATATTGCTAGAAAAGTACTTAGGAGTCTAACCAAGAAATGGCGTCCCAAGGTCAAAGTTATGGAAGAAGTCAGAGATCTCACTTCTCTTCCTTATGCAGAACTTATTGGTGCTCTCATGGCTCATGAACTCATCCGGGATGACGATGAGGCCGAGTCCAGTAATAGTAAGAGCATGGCTCTACAAGCTTCTGCTAAGGAAGAAGAAGATGTTGAAATAGAGGACGAAACGGTTTTGTTTGCTAAACGATTTAATAAACGCATTTTCAGAAATAAGCAAGCAAAATCGTTCAACAACAACAACAAGTCCTATAATAAAACTTATGAGTCTAAGAATACGTTTGCTAACAGAGGATGCTTCAAGTGCAAAGAATCCAGTCATATGATTAAGGATTGTCCCACATGGGAGAAAATTAAAGACAAACCACAACGTGAGAAGACCAAGAAGGAATTCAAGCAAGTGATGATGGCATCATGCTGGGGAGATCTCGACACTGAGGACGACGAGGCATCAGAAGAAGAAGAAGTTGCTAACCTATGTCTAAGCAATGTCAGTCTTGACCTCTTTTCAGACAGTGATAAAGATAGCGTGGACTCCTACTGTTGCTTTCTAGGAGATTCCGATTCAGAAGAAGAAGAGGAGGTAAGCTATCTTGAACTTAAGAAAAGTGTTAAGAAATTGCCTAAAAATGCCTTAATTGGATACTTTGAGCAATCTCTTGATAAGTGTCACGAACAAGAAATGGAATTGAAAGACTTGAAAGAATAAATTCTTGATATTGCTGAAGAGAATCATCTCCTTAAAGCAAAGGCCAAAAAGCTCAAATCTAAAGTTACAGCTAATATGGCTACAACTTCAGATGTGACAAATGCTGAGAAGAAGGCTCTTGATTCTAAAGGTATAGCTAATGAAGCTATAACCTCAGACCTGAAACTCAACATTAAGCATCTTCAAGCCAAAGTTACAGCTAGTGAAGCTATAAATTTGGAATTGAGAAAAGTCAAAGAGCTTCTTGAGTCAAAGGCTACGGCTAGAGAAGCTGTGATCTCAGATCAAAAGAAGGAGATTAAATTTCTAACTCAACAACTAAAGGAATCTAAAACCGTTCTATCAAATACTAAAAGAACGCATATCGAGACGGTACGAGTTCTCAATGACAGATTCCAAAACTTTCGTGACAATTATGAAGAGACTCATCCTCCCAAGGTCGTAGAGTCAAACCATTCCAAATGCAACAAAGAGATACAGTCCTTAAAAGAATTACTCTTGCATGCTAGAAAGGTTCACGAAAAATGAGAAGGTAGGATACGTGTCCTAAATTTCCTAACTGAGCAATAAGATAATAACATGAAAATGGGATTAGGGCACGAATGCTATGGTCGTAGAGATCACTCTAAATGCAAATCAACCCCTTCCGGACAAGATTTCAGAAGAAGAAAATATTCAAATCTACCAGAATACTTGATTTGTAATTACTGTGGTCATACAGGTTATATACTAGAAAACTGTGTCAAACATGCTAAGGATTTAAGAAAAGGAATCAACTTTGTTAAAGCTTCTGACACTGTTTTCGAGGATAATGATTATACCCCATCTGAACCAAGTACAAATGAAGAACGCAACAATGATCATCGTTGGTTCTATGACATGAGCTTCGACTTTAAGAAGACCACAAATCCAAAACAGACATCTAAACCTAAAGAGCCCTTCCAAGCCCAAGCTCCCCCAAAACAACCTGAAAGGCCACATCATGAGAAACCCAGAACTCAACCAAAGACGGTTCCTAGACTAACCCATTCGCCTCCAAAACGTATATTTAGCAAAAAGGTTTAGGTCAGAAGAGATTTAGTTTTTAGAGTGACTAACGTCAAAGGACCCAACTTAGCTTGGGTACCTAAAAACTGCCTCTAATTATTTTACAGGTTGTGGTGAAAGAAAATAACCTATGGTACCTTGATAGTGGATGTTTAAGGCACATGACTGGAGATGTAAATTTATTTCTTTCACTTGAACCCTTCGATGGAGGTAAGGTCACATTTGGTGATAACAAGAAGGGTAAGGTTATCGGTGTTGGTAAAGTTGGAATATCTTCTTCTCATGCTATTAGTGATGTTTATCTTGTTAGTGGTCTCAAGCACAATTTACTGAGCATCTCTCAATTATGCGACAAAGGAAATAAAGTTGTTTTTCATTCAGATTCTTGTCGAATAATAATTGAAGGAACTAGTAGTATTGTGCTTGAAGGAGATCGTAGAAGGAATGTTTATTTGATTGATCTAAATAATATTCCTACTAACTCGTTCACATGCATGAAAGTAACAACAGATGATCCGTGTCTTTGGCACAAAAGATTTGCTCACATAAATTCAACAACGTTGAATAAGCTAAATAGATGGAATTTGGTTGAAGGACTTCCCTCAATCAAATTCGACCAAGAAACATTATGTGACTCGTGTGCCCGTTGCAAACATGTGAGATCATCGTTCAAACCCAAGAGAATGGTGATTACCAATGGACCACTAGAACTCGTGCATATGGATCTATGTGGCCCAATGAAGGTAAGAAATAGAGGTGGATCCAGGTATGTCTTCATTCTAGTTGATAACTATTCTAGATATGTTTGGCCAATCTTTCTCAATTCAAAAGATGAAACTTTCGAAGAGTTTGCAGTTCTAATGAAGCTTGCCCAAAATAAATACAAATCAAAATTAGTTTCCATTCGTACGGATCATGGCACCGAATTTGATAACCATGCTTTTATAGAATATTGTAGGGAGAATGGTGTTGGGCATAACTTCTCAGCACCACGAACCCCACAACAAAACGGTGTTGTTGAACGTATAAATAGGACGTTGGAGGATATGGCATGCACTATGTTGCTGTGTAGTGGACTACCTCGCAATATTTGGGGTGAAGCTGTTAGCACTGCATGCTATGTTCATAATCGAGCTTTAATTAGACCCATTCTCAAGAAGACTCCTTATGAGCTTCTTAGGGGACGTAAACCAAACATATCACATCTACGTTGCTTCGGGAGTAAATGTTTTGTCCATAATAATGGCAAAAATAGATTAAGCAAATTCGATCCTACAAGTGACAAAGCTGTGTTTGTTGGTTATTCTAATCATAGTAAAGCATATAAAGTCTTTAATAAGAGAACCTTATGCATCAAAGAGTATTCATGCTGTTTTTTATGAGAATAATATGTTTGATAAAGCTGAACAGGATGAGGAAGAATATTTGAACGAACCTAATTTCGTCTATCCAGAGATGATCTTCCAGAATTGGATGAGGAAGGTAAAGAAATTGAGGGCACAAACGATGAACAAGGAAGCCCTTCGAATGATAAAGGAAAGAGAACTGAGAGTTTAGTTGATGATACTAAAACCTCTTCTCAATCCAAGCAACTGGAGAATAAAGTTATAGCTGATGATGCTATAACATCAACTCCGACCTAACAAAGTAGATCTAATGTTATACCTGATTCTGTTATAACCCCTGGATTGGATTCAGGGGGAACAAGGCTTGAACCCTAATCATTCGAACAAGGTGCACTACTACAGATACAGGCTATAACAACGAGTAAAAACCGTTGTAAAAACAAAAAGCGGACGTTGTTAAAGCGGCCGTTGTAAAATGTATTTACAACGGTTTGGTTATTTACTGAAATCGTTGTCGAAAGTATTCACCACGGTTAAAAGTCGTTGTTATTGCGTGTACGCCGTTGTGGAAAGTGTTTCAAAAATTTGGTGGGAATAATATAACAACGGTTGTCATATGTATAACCGTTGTTGTAACTTTCCCTCCAAAATTGTGAAGACTTTTAACAACGGGTACATGCTACATACCCGTTGTTGAAATTGTTAGTAGCAACGGTTCTTAGTTTAAAACCCGTTGTTGTAACTTTCCCTCCAAAATTGTGAAGACTTTTAACAACGGTTCTTCGTTTAAAACCTGTTGTTGAATATTATGCGCGGTATTTGTGAAAGGTATTCGCAACGGTTTTTTTTTAGTAACCGTTGTGAAAGGTCTTCACAACGGTTTTTTTTAGTAACCGTTTTTATTACGAACTCCTAATGTTTTGAAAAATTAAATTTGTTTCATGCCATTCAAAAACCTGCATATATCAGCAGTACCATATACCAGCACCAGCATAAATCACAGCTGGGTTCATCAGAACTCAATAGATTTAATTCAACCACAACAGCAGCATCATATATATATACTTACAAGGAGTTGAATTTACATGAACTAATCATTCCCTAACTTCAACAAAAAATTTACTAATAAGCTGATCTAAACTCTAAGTATCATGCATTTCTATTTTCTAAGACGTATTTGCCCAACATGTCCCTTACCTCGTCTATATCTATACTTGAGTACTGCTGAATCTCTTGTGACGGGTTGATTACATACTGCGGAAAAAACAAAGACAAGACATTATTGTAACAACATCAAATACTGCAAAGCAACATCATGGTATATGTAGCAGCAAGCAAGACAACATCAGCTCTAATTTAAAAAAAGTAATAAACACATTATTAAATTACTAACCTTTTCTGGAATAAGGATATATCTTCACCTAATAATCTCCAACATGAACCGACAAACGTAGTATCCACATTGTATGCTATCCGGTTGGCGAGGGGCCTATTATTACATAAAAACAGACAGACGAGAGAAGGATCACATCAGAATCTTGAACTTTAGGTATTGTATTAGTATTAAACACAGATTTTTGCACTTAATGTATTGTATTTGAGCACGTACCCCTGTTATCGTAATAAAATCAGGGCCCTCATCAGAATCTTTCGTGGGTTGATCCTGCTCGTTAGCTCTTCTCTTCTCAAAGGCCCTTTTTTTAAAAAAAAAACAAAAGGAGGCAGACACTCATTTTTTTAGGGGCAAAAATGAGCTTTTTGCTATAAATAAAAATTGAAACTTAATGTTATTATAAATAAATCAGTATTATAAACTTACTTATTAATCAAGCGCTTAAAAGTCTCGCTTGGTTGATTATGTAAAGAGTCCAACCAAAAAACTTTCTTCTTTGTCGGCATGATGGCTGCTAGCACCCAATGAGTCCTACATCAAGAGACATCATCATTATTAACAAGTACATATATTAGTTATGAAAATGCAATTGTAGGGGGAAACGTAATTTTAATTTGTTTATTACCCTTTTTCATTATAAGCGGCAAAAATCAGCTTCTTGGTTGTCGCCAATTGCTGAGCAATATAATCTACCCGATCTTCGAACGAGAATTCCGGAATAAATAAAGATAAAACATAGGGGCACAGGAATCCGCATTGATCAACTGGAATCTTCTTCTCGGGGATCACTCTCAATTTCAATATCCTACATTATTACGGTATTAATTCCGGTATTTAAAACACTATCTAGTAGTCAGAATATTAGAATATGAAATTATTTATTAAGAAACTTACTTCATCCAAACAAATAGGTGTTGGACATCAATCTGGTCTAGGCCAGCCCAAATGGCTAGCATATCCCATGACATAAGTGCTTCGCACTCAACCCCTAGAATATCCTCCTCGAGCGGAATAATTATCAATTGCTCGGTTGCAATGCGACGGCAAGCCTCCTTATGCAGTTTCCTCATCGTCACCGTTCTTACTTTTTGCATGTAATCCTTCCCAGTATATTGTGTGGAGTTTAAACTCCTAACTTCTTTCAGGTCGGGGAAATAATGATTCTTTGATTTTGTGCTACTACCACCAGCCTACACATGTAGATAATTAAAATAATAAAAAATCCAAAGATAACATATCCTAGTTGGAGTAATAAAAATCAAAACGTACTTAACTAAATACCTCGTCAACCTGCTCTTTCAATGATGAGGTAGTAGTATCAGGTATGACTGGAGACTTAGGCTTATCAGTCTTTTTTGTCCCCTACACAAAATTACCATGCTTTTTATAAATACAGACAAAATATAAATAAAGGGAGCGAGGTTTTTAAAAAAATGGAGAAGTTAATTAAATACCTCATCAAATTGTTGTCTGGACGAGGTAGTTGGCATGTCCGGGGACTTAGGCTTATCCGCCTTAACCGGCTTTTCTGTTCCCTACATACAAAAAATTTCCATGCAATTTTTAGAAATACAGAAACAAAAAAAAATTAAAGGGAGGTTTTCATAAAAATGGAGAAGTTAATTAAATACCTCATCAAGTTGTTGTCTCGAGGAGGTAGTTGGCATGTCTGTGGACTTAGGCTTATCCGCCAAAGACGGCTTTTTTGTTCCCTACAAAAAAAAAATAACATATAAATTTAACATATAAAAACATTCAACAATTAAAAATGTAACATATATATAAAGGTATTTCTTCTAACCCCAATCGCTTTAATTTCTTTGAGGCGGAGACGGCCGAGCCAAGTAGATGTGAGTTTCAGGCCATTGGATGAAAATTCCAACCGCATCTCCCAGAATGGTAATGTCGTCACGAACTGGGACAGGCAGTTGAAAGTTTTCATGGCCTGGAAAGACTATAGTTATCTATACTTTTCTATGATTCGGCAAAAGTTTTTCGCCATGAACTACAGTTTCCACTGCTGCAGATTTGGTGTGCATTTCTACGAGACCCCGACCAACACGCACATATGGATTTACGGTTTTAGGGTCAGCAAGAATAACTGGCCTCTTGTTTACGGCCTGAAGAATATACACATACATTATTATATCCCAAAATTTAATAGAATTCATATAAATTTAACTAATTAAACACTTCATGCATACTTTACTGAAAACAGGGAACTGACTTGAAGGGGATGTATGCTATTTTCCATCAGCCGTCTTCTCAAGTTGCATCTCCTTTTCAGACCCATTATTTACCTAATAAAATTAACCAATGGCACCATGTCAGAAGTTATAGCATTAGAGCTGGCAGGGAACACACCCCCTGATCTTACCCAAAAAAAAAAAAAAATTAAATAAGGAAGTATTAGGTACCTGATCGGCTTTAGTTGTTACAACTTTAGAAGCATTAGGTACCTGATCTTTCTGAATCTCGTTGACCGATACTTCCTTCTCATGTATTGCCAAGGTAGTAGCGGCCTCTTGACCAATCTGTTGTACCTTATTACCCCCTTTAGAAATGATATCCTCCATCATCTTCACTTCTTCTTTGGAAAGCTTGCCTCCAGCATTCAACTTTAGTAGTACGGATGCCATTAACTGAAGCTGCGTGCCAAGAATGTAATGTGTCAGCAATTTTTATCCCAACAATAACATGTGAATTGAACATAAATGAAAATAATAGAATAAATGGTACCATGTCAGCCTTCTCAGACTTAGTCTTCCTTTTCTTCTTTATTGGGGCAGTTGTCCCATAATATTCCGTTACTTCAACCTGTAACGGGACGCCCCTCAAACGACCTGGATGTTCGGGTCGGCCGATCGCTCTAGCAAGAACGTCATTACGACCACTGGGAGTGAATTTCCCTTCTACCTCTTTCAATACGTTGTCCTATAATATATTAAATAAACTTCAAATTATATTTGTGACTAAAATAATAAAGTTAGTAATGAACTCGTCTTAATAAAATAATGCTTACTATGTTGGCCAACACTTCCTCATCATATTTGTCACGCGACCGGGATCCTTTAGGCGTGTGCCCTTCTTTATAAGTTACATGCCGATCCAAGTTGGTCACTCCCTTTGCCACCTACACATTAACATGGTAACATTTATACATGTAAATGTGTATCAATGCAAGTCCAAGTGTGATTAAAAAAATAAAGTCTCACAGGGGAATAATGCAAGCTACTTACGAGGTTCTCTTCTATCTTTCTGTAACCGCCTCGAGAACCATACCATTTCCCCTTCTTGCATGAAATGTTAGCACGATTTCTTCTGCTAACGGCCTTCAAATAATTATATAAAAGCGCAAGTATATGAGATAATAAAAAGATTATATAAAGGACTCATTAATTAAAAAAATGATAGGTAAATCGTTAAAAGGCGAGGATATTTAACCTAAAACTTCTCAGTAGTTCTCATCTCTTTGAAAAGATCCCATTGTTCCTGACTGATGGTGGGACACTTGTTTGCCGGTGGGCTCTTACGCATCTCCCCTGTTGCCTTGTCCACATACAACCAATCCCTAGCAACGTCACACCTCCACTGCCTGTGGACATCCGCTGCCTTATGCATTAAATACTTATCATGGCTTTCATCGGGTATTATAAAGGCTTCCTTTACACGAGCCAAGTATAACTCCGCCAATTTTGGATTCAAATTTCTAACATCATCTAAATGGATAGGCACAAACTGTCTTGTGCAACATCCAATCCAACTGGATAAAAAACCCGCATTTGGACCAGTAGGGAAACCCTTCGAGCTCCATGTTATTTCCATCGGGTCTTTAGCGGCTATAGCTGCAAGGGCTTTCGGGCACTTTGTAGCACCCCTCTCACCAGGCATATTATCCCCAGGGTTATTATTCTTTTGACTTGTTTTCCGTTTTTCACCCATGATAATCCTAAAACCCAAATATGAATGATATAGAAAATGAACAACTTAACAACGTACATGCAGAGTATTATCTAAAACCCTAAACCCTAATAGGAATGAAAATTTAAAACAACAGATTGAGCTTCTAAAATCCTAAACCCTAATAAGAGGAGTGAAGTAGATGATGCGGGATGATAAAGATAACAAAGAAGACGAAAAACAAACAGATGCATGAAAAAGAAAAAAGATGATCGTCTTAAAACCCTAATGACGAAACACAAAATTAAAGTGAACATACCTGATGATGATGATGATGATGATGATGATGATGATAAAGAGAACGAGCAGGATGATAAGGGAAGGAAAAGGAATCTGGGCGTCGGAAACTAGGCGACGGCCGGCAACGAGAATGTAGAAAGCGAGGAAGAGAGAAGAATAAACTCAGGATACCAACGGTTGAACTGGTGTTGTGTGTGTTTGTGTGGTATGCTGTATGTGTTTGTAAATTAGTTTTTTATTAAGACAAACTATTGACAACAGGTGCTCAAAGAAAAACCGTCGTTATATGTTAATAACAACGGGTCAATAAAAGTCAACCGTTGTCAAAACTTTATTACAACGGTTAAAATATACCCGTTGTAATATATTTTCACCAAATTTGCGCCAAAATGAAATATGTCAAAAAAATCAATGACAACGGGTAGGGGTACTACAACCGTTGTTGAAAGTAATAACAACGGGTAATGTAACTATAACCGTTGTTGAAAGTATTAACAACGGGTAATTTAAATATAACCGTTGTTATTGTTGAACCTTTTTTTAAAAAAAAAAATTAACTGTAATTCCATTACAGTCCAAACCTGTAATAATACATACTGTAACAAAGAGAAGCACCATATCTTTGCAACATTATTCAAAGCAATTTCAACACCAAAGCATCCACATCTAATAATAAGATCAAGAAAATAAGACAACACCAAAGATGCATACATACCGCATATCTAAGCTACAGGATTTACCATGCCATGCAAATTTGGGAATTTTTATTTAACAATGACCATTATTGATTTACCAATAAATTAAACCATCAAATTATTGGTCTGAAAATGACTCAAAATGTTGGTCGTCCATATCACTGTGTCCTGATGAACTATCTCAGGATCGGGGACGTTTCTTGGATGTCATAGTTTCTTTGTTAACCCAAATACCTTCACCATGGTCATCACGCATATAGATGCTTTCAGTGTCCTCATGATCAGTGTCAACATCGTCGAAATAAGATACAGTGTTAGAGTGATCCATTCCCTCAAAAACGACATCCTGATCATCATCACCATTATCGGATGGACTACTCCTTCTACTCCTTATAGACAGTACAACAGACCACTTCTTATCCATAGGATCGGTGACATAGAACACTTGTTTAGCTTGGGATGCCATTATGAAAGGATCATCGTTATTATTGCCAACCTTACCCAGATTGACCAACGTAAATCCCATCTTATCCTTTCGGACACAATGGAGGTTGTTATCAACCCAGTTACATCGAAACAAAGGCATTGTGAAATCAATGTAATCTAGTACCAATATTTCTTGAATAACACCATAATAAAGGCATTTTCCCCAAATAGGCTTTGTATCTTTTGAAGTAGCAAAGTGCATTGCCTCAAATTCAGAACTCACACCACTATTTTGCATTGTGCTCAACTCATCTTGCTCGCGGGTGTAAAAAGTATATCCATTAATGGCAAAACTGCTGTAAAAGGTGACCCTGGCATTTGGACCTAAACCAAGACGTAGTAACCTAGGAGAGATGTCATCACCAATTTGATTCGTACACTCTAAGACAATATTCCTAAACCACTCTGCAAACGTCTTCGTATGCTCGTTCGCACTCCACTTCTCGGTCTTGTTTGGGTGATCGTATTTGAGCTCATCTTTATGTTGTTGAATATAAGGTTGCACCTCATCTTCGTTGTTTAGCACATACGTGTATGCTAAATGCAACATTTCACGTGTCACAATTTTTTCAACCCGGCCCCTAATACCTTTTACGGTCATCCAGTCACTATAAAGATTCTTAGGAACGCCAATCAACTCCTCAGGGGAGAGATGAGCGTAACAATATGAAAGAGCTTCGTCTAAAATAGCGCGTTCAGCAATACAACATTCCGGACGATACCGATTAGATGTATAGTCCTTGTAGACTTTCATCAATATTTCGAAAGGATACTGGTATCTCAAGTACACGGGCCCAAGGTACAAAATCTCCCTAACCAAGTGAATGGTCAGATGAATCATGATAGTGAAGAAAGAGGGTGGAAAATACATTTCCAACTGACAAAGAGAGGTTACAACGAGGTCCTGCAATGAATCTGCGTCATCGGGATCGATGACTTTCTCGCATATGGACTGGAAGAAGAGACAGAATCTAGTTATAGCGTATCTTACCTTTTCAGGTAAAATGGAACGAATAGCCACAGGTAGTAATTGTTGCATCAAAGTGTGACAATCATGTGACTTTAAGACGGTGAGTTTTAGGTCTTGCATCGACACTAGGCTTTTGATGTTCGACGAATAACCATGTGGCACTTTAATTCCATTCAAGCATGCACAGAACTCTTTTTTCTCATTCCGTGAAAGGGTATAAGCTGCTGGCGGTAAAAATGTACGATTACCTCTCTTCTGTGGTACCAACTCTACCCTAATACCCATCATTTTCATATCTTCCCTAGCTGCGACGTTATCCTATCTTCCCTAGCTGCGAAGTTCTTGTCTTCCATTGAATGCTTTCTGCATCTTGCGATAACAATGGTCATGATACAAGAACCTAATATTTCCCATATACACATACTTACGAGAAGACTTTAAGTATTCAGACTCGATATCCTCCCCACACAATGGACAAGCATCTTTCCTATGAACTGTGTGCCCAGAAAGGTCGCCATAAGCCGGATAGTAAGATATTGTACACAATAACATCGCTCTCAAATTGAAAGTTTCGTTTTTATATGCATCAAATACTTCTATCCCACTATCCCACAACAATCGCAAATCATCTAGAAGAGGTTCCAAATATACATCTATATCATTTCCAGGTTGTTTAGGGCCGGAAATTAACAACGACAACATCAAATACTTTCTTTTCATGCACACATATGGAGGTAAGTTATAAATAGCCAACACTACTGGCCAAGTACTATGTTGGCTACTCATGTTTCCGTGTGGGTTCATTCCATCAGTGGACAGCGCTAGACGTAAGTTTCTAGGTTCATTGCCGAACTCGGGATACTTAGCGTCGAACGATTTCCATTGCATACCATCTCTTAGGGTGTCTTAGCTTTCCATCATTTATTCTTCCTGTTTCATGCCAAGTTAACATTTTTGAATCATCGGGATTCGCATAAATCCTTATGACTCTTGGTATCAATGGAAAATACCACAACACCTTAGCCGGGATCCCTTCCTTATCCTTATAACGCCACTCCAAACATTTAGGGCAATTGGTTAAGTTTTGATATAATTTCCGATACAATATGCAATCATTTGGACATGCATGTATTTTCTCATATTTCATACCCACTCCTCTTATTAGTTTTTTCGCCTCATATGTCTTAACAGGTAGAACATTACCATCAGGAAGCAACTCCTTTATCAAGGCTAAAAAACTAGTGAAACACGTGTCACTCACCCCATTTGCCCCCTTGATATTATACAACTTCACCACAGCCGACATTTTTGTGAACCTACAACCAGGATACAGAGGTGCTTCAGACACACACAACTTCTCATACATGTTGTTAAGGTCATCCCAATTACTAGTGTCATCACCTACATCTTCAAAAGCAATCGACTCATCATCATTCTCTTCATTATCTATAGACCCAACATTCAACTTCTCTACTTCCAACTCTTCCAACTCAAAAAACTCGGCAAACTCAGGATCATCAGTTAGCCTTTCGTGTACCTCAACATCATCTTCTTCAGAGTTATTCTCTTCCTCTAATGATTCCCCATGAAAAATCCAACGTGTATAGGATCGACTAAATCTCCACTTTTCTAGGTGTATTTTAACGTCCGGAAAAGCCATATAGCTAATATTACCACATCTTTCACAAGGACATGCAATACTAGAAGAACCTTTCAAATTGTTCGAAACGAATTCATAAAATTCAGCTAAACCATCCTTGTAGGTGCGGTCACTCATATTTGCATCAATCATCCAAGTTCGAGTCATTATTCTACATTCGTAATAATAGGCAACTAATTCAGAAAATACAATAATAGGGAAACAAATAAACGAAATTCAGGAAAGCAATTAAGCTAAATTATCAACAAATTAGATAATAACCTAAAAAATCCTATATCTATAAGCGTTGCTAAGAAACATATATATACCTGATTGATAAACACGATGAGGGAGAGAAGGCGGTGACAACAGTGACGGAGATGAAGACAGAGAGACGATCAGGGAGGAATGGAGGATGATATAGTAGCAGTATTAGCTTGTGTTTGTGTTTTGTAGCGTATAGCAGAATAAAGCAATCTGTTGTTCTTATGATTTTCATAACATTAATAACAACGGTTATTGAGTCTGAAACCGTTGTTAAAAAGTATTAAAAACGGGTTCTAATATTACCGTTGTGATTACTTTTCATAATTTTGCGCCAAATTATTAACAACGGTTAAAATGTATTACAGATTCAACCGTTGTTATTAGTGTTTATATTAACAACGGTTTTTCAAGTATGACCCGTTGTTAAAACCAATAACAACGGTTAACAACACAGAACCGTTATAATTAAGTTTGGTAAAATTCGCGGCATAAATTCTACAACGTGTTTTGATGATTTTCGTGAATAAGCGTTGTTAAAGGGCCGTTGTAGTTGCTTGTATTTGTAGTAGTGGTGAGACTAGTTCAGATGAAGATGTGCCTCCTGTTTCTAAGAAATGGAGATATAAGGACTCTCATCTAATGGAAACCATTCTAAGAAGTCTGAATGAAGGTGTTCGAACTCGTAGAAGACTTAAAAACTTTTGCTCGTTCTACTCCTTTCTCTCAACCATTGAGCCAACAAATATCAAAGAAGCACTTGCAGAACCAGATTGGATCGTTGCTATGCAAAAAGAGCTTCAACAATTCGAACGGAACAAAGTTTGGCATTTGGTTCCAAGACCTAAAGATCGAACGGTTATTGGTACAAGATGGGTTTTTAGAAACAAGTTGGACGATACAGGAGTTATTGTACGAAATAAAGCTAGATTGGTTGTACAAGGGTAAAATAAACAAGAGGGAATTGACTATGATGAGACCTTTGCTCCTGTAGCCAGACTTGAGGCTATTAGATTTTTAATAGCATTTGGTGCTCATAAAGGAATTAAACTTTATCAAATGGACGTTAAGACAGCATTTCTTAACGGTTATTTGAATGAGGAGGTTTTTGTTGAGCAACCTCCAGGATTTCTCGATAGCAAATTTCAAAACCATGTTTTTAAATTGAATAAAGCCTTGTATGGTTTGAAACAAGCTCCGAGGTCATGGTACGACAGATTGTCAAAATATCTACTTGAAAGTGGGTTTAAAAGAGGATATGTCGACAAAACCTTATTTCTGAAAACTGAGGATTCCGATTTACTAATTGTACAAATTTAAGTTGACGATACTATTTTTGGTTGAACTAATGATCGTTTATGTAAGTATTTTTCAGAATTAATGACCTCAGAATTCGAGATGAGCATGATGTGAGAACTCAAGTTCTTCCTTGGACTCCAAATTAAACAAACTACTGAAGGAATTATGATACACCAACAAAAATACATCAAGGAGCTAATCAAGAAATTCGGTATGGAAAATTCTAATTCTAACCCAACTCCTATGGGTACAGATAAGAAGTTGACTTTGGATGAAAACGGTAAGTTTGTCGATGAAACGACTTATCGAGGTATGATTGACTTACTTCTTTATTTAACTGCAAGTCGTCCTGATATTATGTTTAGTGTATGCGTTTGTGCTCGATTTCAATCGTGCCCTAAAGAATCGCATATGATTGCCGTTAAGAGAATCTTGAAGTATTTAATTGGTACATCTAAATTATATCTATGGTATCCTATTGAGTTTAATTTCGATCTCATAGGGTATTTAGATGCATATTACGCAGGTTGTTCACTTGACAGAAAAAGTACTTCCGGCATAGCTACGTTTGTTGGACTGTGTATTATTACATGGGAGTCAAAGAAGCAAAATTCCGTTGCATTATCTACAGCTGAAGCCCAATACATTGTCACTGGGCTGGTATGTTCTCAACTTTTATGGCTTAAGCAACAATTATGTGATTACGGTGTTAATGTTGGATGTATACCTATTTTATGCGATAACACGAGTGCTATAATTATATCTAAGAACCTTGCGCAACACTCACGAACTAAACATATAGACATTAGACACCATTTTTTACGTGACCATGTAGATAAGGGCAACATAAGACTGGAATTTTGTAGTACAGAAAAACAATGAGCTGACATTTTTACCAAAGCATTGGCTAGAGAGCGTTTTGAGATTTTACGGTTGGAAATTGGTTTAATTGGTGGCAACTAAACTTGTCACAAATATTTTATTTTTCGTATGACTGACTAGATTTGACGAGATTGTATGACTGTGTCTGTATTTTTCATTGCAAGTTTATTTGTGTTAAATGTTATATTATATTACGAGAATATTCCGTCCGCTAGTCATGTATATATTATGCTCTATTACAAACCATAAAGTCGGTAACAAATTTTATCTGTCATATCTCTTTACCAAAATTCCTTACTATAACTTTATCTTTTGCCAAAACTTTATCTAACCATATCTCACAAAAGATTTACCCTAATCATATTACCTAACCTTTGTGTGTAATTTGGTAAGTAAATAAATTATAAAATAAAAAATCCTACAAAATCTACTTACCTAATCCTACACGCCACCCTACTCCCTTTCCTAATCCTACACAAATTCAATTTACCATAATTCATATTGACTATACCCCATAAATACCCCACCTCCATCCGTCACAATCACTTCACAACTCTCAAAAATTTACGTCTCTCAATACTTTTCCACACTCAACCTCCAAAAATTAATCATCATCATGACTCCTCCTTCAACCCGCCTCAACTCACCTTCAACTCGGTCCACAACTCGGACCGGGTCATCTAAGCCACCATGCAACAAAACCTTTACCCATACCAAAACTCCCTCACCTCAACCAAACCATAAGCCTACCAATCCCGATCATAACCGGGTTGATCCTAAATTTGAGGGGAAACGACGAAAGCTTAACAAGGGTAAAAAGAAGGTTGTTGGTTTTGAGGGTTCGGTTGAAGAAACCGAGGTACTGATCAATTAAGATCGTCCTCAAAGAGCTATGTTTCGTTAATACATGCCGAATGCAACATTGTCGGGTCTTGATAAGGATAGACTTACCGCGGATGAAAGGACTCGGGTAAACCGTGTTATGCAGTATGGTATTCATGGAGGACGATCTTATTCCGAGAAGTGGTATGGAAAAGTTGAAGCTTTACAATTTATCAAGGATTTCTTAACATATCAAGAATGGAAAAAGGTTTGTTCTTTTGTTGGTCCCGTATATCCGGTTGAGGTAATTCAATTTTACTCTTCCGTTTCTATGAAGAATAACATGTTGCATGTGATGGTCAATGAGTCCGAAGTCACCATCTCCCTTACCGATTTTTGTACTATGTTTTCGATCCCTGATGATGGGATCGAAATTAACCCGAGTGTAGAATGGGGGGATGTGACGGAGGAAGAGAAGCTCAAAATTAAAAGGTCTTTTCATGATGGTGCTACGGGGTCGAGTAATATGTTAGCGGGTCCGTTTACTCCTAAGTTGAAGTTCTTTTTAAATTTTCTTTGGAATACAGTTGTCCCGAGGAGAGGTGGTCGTGATAATTTATCGAGTTATGAAATGGTTTTGGTCTCAAAGTGGCTCGAATGAACTAAGGTTAGTCTTCCTCGTCTTGTTTTTCATCGGATTATTCAAACAAGTATTTCCGTCACCGAGGAGAAATTGTATACTACCTTGGACTTGCTGTTTGGGATGTGGATTTCTCGACTTTTGAAAAATAAGGGGGTTGTCGGTCCTACTAGCTATGGTGTAATGGTCAAAGATAAGATGTGTGACACTCATCTAAAGTTCATGAAAATTGGTGCGATTGGACCCGACTTGGTGTTCTTGGCTAAGGGTAATGTGGTGGAGAAGCCTTCAGATGTGGTGTCGGTTGTGGACTAGAAATGGGACTCCTTTATGACGAGTATTTGTGAAAATTAGATGTACAAAATAAGTTGATTGTGGAGTTGGTCTCGGGTTTGGGTAAGGAGAAGGATGGGGCTTCGGTTTCGAAGGGTTCGAATAATGTCAAGGTCTTAGCTTACTTGCATGGGTTAGAAAATCGTGTTGATGCTATGGCTCGTGGTGCGGCTAGAGCGGCTAAGGAGTGCGTTCGTCATTCCGGGTCATTGGCAAATTTAGCTAGTCAAGGAGGGGCGATTTGGCGCGAAGGGAAGGCAATGCATGAGGACATGAGGGTCATTTACGAGGCTACTAAAGCCTTATCCTTGAAGGTGCTCAATTTTAAGACGTGTCTCACGGCACAAGCTAACCATGTCCGGTCGTGTTTTGATCGTGTTGACTCTCTTGAGTTTAGGACTCGTCCCGGTTATGTGAACCCGAATGTCGTGAAACGCGACTATCCTTAAACCCGTCACAATCCTTTCCTTGCTTTCTTTTTATTAGACTTTATATTTTGGATTTATGTCTAATTCGGCCCATTTTGGCTTACTCTTCTATTCGGCCCATTAGGCTTTAGTACTTGTTAATCAATTCGGCCTTTTGGCATTAGACTACTTGGTTTGTAGTAGACATATGCTATATTTTGCGTGCTTATCGTAGATTATTTTCTCGTTTTATAATCTATCTTTGCATGATTAATACGTGTCTCGATCTATATTATTCTAGTTGTTTCATGTATTTTCGATGATGTCAAGAGGGGGAAGAAAATGATCGTGACTAAGTATTTGCCTAAGCTTAGTCCTTGTCAGAACCTTTAATCTCTTAAGGTCCTTAGATGCTATACTTTGTATATAAATGGCTTGTTCTTGCGTTCAACCGTCTATGACTTTATAGTATTATGTTGAGGGGGAACTTACACTTAGTCACAAATCGTAAGAGACTTGTCATCATCAGAAAGGAGAATTTGTTGGACCATATAGATATATGTTTAAGTTTTGATAATGACAAGTGAGTACTTCGTTTAATATATACTCTTGCTCGTAATCGTTTGTTTAGTCTTTGTTAGATTGACTTAGGTTTACAAATTTAGCAAGTAATGTTATAGCATCCTTGGTTATAACATTGAAGATTTGTGAAGCATCGTTCAAGTAATGTTATAGCAGTTTGAGCTATAACATTAAAGATTCCTAAAGCGTCATATTGACTGTAACAAGTTTCAAGTATGATGATCACTCAAGTAAAAGGCTAGATCAAGTCTATAAAAATCTCAAGATGAAGAGCTTATGATCAAGATGAAGAGAAGATCCTATTGCTGAAGATCTCCAGGAAGATTAGCTAGTATAGGTCTTCATCTAATAACGGTACTTTAAGAATTAATATTGGAAGGTAAAGTTATAACTATTTCACCTATAACTTTACTTACCAAGTTTATAGCTGTTTCTACTATAACTTTGAGTAGCAATTTTATGGCACGATTTTAATAGTTTTAAAATCATTTTCAAAAGATAAAATTCTTCAAATGTGTTTCAAAATCATGTGTGTATATGATAGAGATGAAATTTGGGTTGTTATAATGAATAATTTGCAGTTCTCTATTGGTTAGTAAAACGGCTTATGTGTCGTCATGCTACCTAGGGTTTGCTAGATTATTGGACTTAACCCTAATCCAAGGAATGGATTTTCGACCTAGCTGGACATGGCCAAGGGTTCGGCCGCACGGCCTTGAGTCGTCTTGGTTTCGTGAGTCCTCTAGTACAAGGTATCTATCCAATTCAATCTAATAATATTTTTACAAGATATTCTTATATCTTAAATATATATTTGATTTAATTTGTTACTTATCTGAAAATCATAGAGATTAAGTTAAGGTAAGATGAGATTTACTTTTATCTTATTTGCCTAATTTAAATTATCTCATGGATTAAATTAAGGAAGAGATGAGATTTATTTCTTGAGAAATAATCTACCTATCTCACGACATCTATTAGGGTTTCGATCCAAACCCTAATCTTCCTCTCTACTATAAATACACATGATAGTTGTTAATTGAAAATAAGCTTTTCGAAATACTAAAATCCCTTGCAAACAATTTGAGTTTAATTTTAATCAGTTATTTTTATTGTTTTGCATTTGAAAATCTTTACGAAAAGTCGTGCTCTTAGAATTGCTTATTATTCTTAAGGTTACGTTATAAGATAATAGTACTTCATCTTGTTTTTACTCGTTCAATTGTATGAACACTTAGAAGAACAATCAAGTGCTTTCTTAGTAACTTAAGATAGTCAAAACCGAATATCTAGTGATATTCAAATTGAGTTATAGCTAGAGTTAGCTATACGAGTTGTGTTGATAATTTTGTAATCTGGAGAAAAGTACTAAAATTATTAATCGAGAATAGTGGACGTAGGCTTCGACGTGTGAAGCTGAACCGCTTCAAAACCGTGTGTCTTTGCAACTTTTGTTTTCGTTCATTTCATTACGTTCATAATCACATAGTTAATTAATTAAAGTTTAATCAATAAACTTAAAGTAATTAATTGCTTTGATATAAAATAAAAAGTGGGCATAAGTTTTTAAATACTCAATTCACCCCCCCCCCCCCCTCTCTCGAGTATTTCGACTGTGATAGACTCTTCAGTTTAAAACATTTTGGTGAAACCACCTCATCAAGTACACAATGGCCCACTAATTTAACTTCATTTAATTAAATTACACCTTTAAAAATATGAGTAATATTTATAAAATGCTTTATAAATTAAATTTTTTATTTCCAATTTTACAAATAATTTCTGTGAAAATTTATTACACGCTTTTATTAGGATTTATTAATTTTGTAGCAAGTATAAATTAAAAACTAGCTTTCTGTTGAAGGATGATCTAATCATAAATTGGTGTTGATAAGTCATGTCAGCTCAAAACAAATTACAGTTTAATAACGTGAATACTAATTGGTAAACAACATTAATTTATTTTATATTCACGCTCTTCAAATGTAAATTAATTTAACACATTCTCCCGAATTACATGGGTTAATAATTTTATGTAAAATTGTCAAATGGGTTAGTTTATAATATTGGTCATGTTAGAAATAGTTCGGGTGACTCAAATTGGAGCATGGTTAGAAAACAAGTCAAAATTGTTGTAAGCCGCGCCTCTTTTCACATTTTACAATTGCAAAAGATAATTTGTCTAAAAAATAAATCGAATTAATATTTTTTTTGATAATTATTTCATATATGATACATGAATGTTAATATGTTGGGTTGATATGCTCTACGAAGCATTCTGTATATGCGCTTGTGAATTCCAAAATTTAACAATACTATTCATTTTGTTAAATATATGAAAAGAACAAATATTTGGAAAATAAACACGTGAAATTTTGCACGGGTGTAAAATTAGTTGTCCTAAAATAGGATAGACGTACTATTGAAGGAACTAGAAACTTAGAAAGTATGAAAATGAGAGCAATAGTGATTATCCAGGAGAAAAATGGTTGTCAAATATTACAGTGGGGACTGACTATAAATTTATATAAGACTTTAATGGCCCATTGGGCTTGTACTCTTGCAGACGTTTCAGGCCACTTTGACCGTAACTTCCAACCTCCTCTATTTGTTTTTTCAAAGGTTGGTTGGATAAGAAATGCAAGGTCTCTAAAGGACCCCAAAAGAAAAGATTAGTACAATAATGATCTATATAAAGGTAAAGTATAAGCAGTGGCAGAGTCAGGATTTGAATTTAAGGGGCGAAAAATTTTAGGGGGGTGAACGACTAATTTTGTAAGACACCCTCGAATTTTTTTTGAAAAATTTAACTAAAAACTTTGAAAATTTCATCCGCCAGAAGGGCGACCGCCTCTGCTATTCCCCCTAGCTCCACCACTGAGTATAAGTAGTTTTTTACTCCCTTCGTTTAGATTATTTATTTATCTTTCGTTTTAGCATAATTATTAAAGAGATAGGAAGGGACCACTTGTGTTTAGTGTTATTGAATGACAAGTGAATCATGAATTCATGATGGGTACGAATGATCAAATCATACATAAAAAAACACTCTAAATATAGAAAGGTAAACAAATAAATCAGACAGCCGATGTTAAGACTACTTCTCTCGCAAGTAAATAATATTCCTCGTAAATATCTTTAGCTCGTAAATATTATTGTAATCTTGTATTTAGGAAATTGTAATTTCCTTCTAGCCTTCTTTTCTTTATTTTCGATATTGTTATTAGTTTAGGTAAGATTGTATCTTTCCATATCATTCGTCTTGTATCAGTATATATACCGATGTAATCAATGAAATAAACTCATTCAACCATCAATCTTTCATGGTAACAATAGAGCCACAATAAAATCGTTTCATCCATCCTCTTGCTTCGAAATTACATGGCATCCAACACACTTCAAATCCCGAACCCCGATGAACCAACTAAATCGATTTCCGTCATATCCTTCCAAAATTGCTTCCAACTCACCGATACCCTAACCTACAAATAATGGAGCTTTCAAATTCGAGCAACCATGAACAGTCATTGCCTTTTCCCGTACCTTGATGGTACTCTGCCCGCACCACCACTAACCATCACTACGACCCCCACAAAAGATGGTGAAAAACTCGAAACAAAAACAAACTTGGCCTACATGACTTGGTATCGCCAAGATCAATTCATCCTTGGTGCACTTATTGGCACCCTTTCTTCCACCGTAGCCCCTTTGATTGTCCACGCCACCACCTTTCACGAAGCCTGGACCACCCTATCCCGTACCTTCGCCAACAAATCTCGTGGCCGAAAACTTCAACTCAAAGCCCGCCTCCAAACGCTCAAACTCTGTGATAGAACCATCACTGAATTTATGCAACCCGTCAAATCTTGCACTGACGACATCGCTCAATTAGACCGTCCCATGGACATCGAAGATATTCTCACTGTTATCTTCGAAGGTCTCAACTATGATCTCTATGGCCTCATCATCGAGTCTGTCAAGACTCGTGACACTCCTATCTCTTTCGAAGACCTCAACCAAAAGCTCATCCTATATGAACTCACTGTCCGCAACAAAACCACCCATTTAACCACCTTCTCACCCGCGGCTCAAGTTGCTCAAAACCGTCCTAACTATCAACCCTATCCTACATCTTATCCGCCCAAAACCACCTATCCATCTCCTAACCTCGACTATAAACCAGCCCCCTATAAAGGGCGTTGTCACTACTGTGATATCAAAGGCCATGTCGCCTCGGACTGTCGTAAACGCCAAGCTGATTTTCATATGGTCATCTTCCCTACCCGACAGTACCGAGCCCCTACTCCTCCTCATGCCCACACAGCCTCACACGCCACCTCTTCCGACCCTCACACCGGGACTGTCGACACGGGTGCATTGCATCATATCACCCATTGTAACACCTCAGATTTATGAGTTGTTGGGTACTCTATCGAGTAAGGCTTACTGTATTGAGTAAGTTAGTTTTGCGTTCTGGTCAGTGTTCTGCCTGATGGATACTCGATCGAGTAAGGGCAACTCGGTCGAGTAGGCGGTACTCGATGGATTACCTCAATTACTCGATCGAATAAGTTGGTTTATATGGGTTTTTGGCCGGGTTTGTTAGCAATGCGTGAAATGATATATAAAGTATTTTTCATCAGTTTCTTTTACTTTTTACTTATTCTAAAACCTTTACAAGAGAAAAAAAAACGTATGATCCTTCTCTCGCATTGCTATCAAATCCAAGGGCTAGAATCGTCGGATTGCAGAGTTCTTTACACCGTTGAGATCGTCGTATTGCGGGTAAGATCCTAGTACAGTTTTTATATTAATTAGTTAGTTTTGGTTAAACCCTAATTGGGTAATTTGGGGATGTTTGGGAGTATTGTGGATGATGGTTTGTAGTTGTATGATTATATGTTGATAGGAGGTGATTTCGTAGAGGAACTCTTTTGATCCCCTACTTGTATTGATTTTTGGTGATTGCATTCTAGGTAGGGTTTCCCTACTTAGTTATTGTATACATGATGTTAAGTTGGTTGTTGGTTGTTGGTTGTTGGTGATTGGCATGTGATTATATCGTAATTGATTTGGTATTGTTGATATTGTAATTGGTTGTTATTGATTGTCTGTGGTTCGCGAGGTACGCCCTCGGCTGAGTGGAGTCACTTTCGGGAGTGGCTTCACGCCCTTGATTCGCCCCTTATGGTTCCCGTTACAAGGGGTGGACTAAAACATACTCCCTCCACTTTTTTATATATGACGTTTTGCATTTACGAGGTAAGCTTTTGACTTTAATATTTACAAAAATATATTTGTTCAAAAAATATAAAACTGGTACCATTAAATTCCTTACGAAAAACTCTTTCATATGAGTATACATATCATAATATTTAGTCTTATATTTTAAGAGATATTGAAGAGAGAAGGGAGTGTCTCGAAATGTGAGAAAGTCATATATAAAAAAATAGAGGGAGTATTTTTTAGACAAACACTCGAAAATGGACTCAAGTTTGAACGGTTTCTTGGACAGTTTAGTGAAGGAAATGAGTGAAGGTTATGACTTAATCCGAACACTAAGCAATACATTAAGCCTATGGTTCACCCAAACACTAAGCAAAGGGATTACCAAACCTCCAAGCACTAAGCAAAGGAGTCCTTCAAGCGCTAATCAAAGAGGAATTATAAGAAGAAAGCATAGTTTCAACTTAGTTTATATTTCATCAAATCTGAATTTTGTTTAAGGTTGGCTTTGCTTTTATAGACCAAGTAAAGCAATATCCACCCTACATTCAAATACTAATCTGAGGGCTCATAGAGACATACAAAAACCGTGCAAAGTTTGGTCCCAATGACCTTACACAAGCTGACATTAAAAAGCTAAAAACAAGGAAAGTAAACTAATAGGACAATGATTATTAAACATAGATTAAACTCATTTAGAAGCATCAATAGGACCGGCCAAGCTTGCATAAGAGTTGTAGATCAGCAAAAAGAAGCTTTGAGGTTGTCTTGGCTAGTTTAGGAAGGTTGAAAATGACTTGAAAGCAACCTTGTACCTTCCCCTTGCAAACCGTGTAAGAGAGGACCACCCGATTTTGTTTCATGCTTTTCTCTATGATTATTACCTTTCCAAGATAAAAGCTCCAGACAAAAATACTCTAAACTCATCATAAAAGAGTCCTAGGCCATAAAATGCCATATGTTCTTAGACGATTTTGGAGTTGGACCTCAAATTTGAGGATGGTCCAAAACCGGGTGAAATAGGTGAATGGCTCGATGGATTTGCTTCAAACTCTCCTTCTTGAAAAGGATTTGTCCTCAATTCCTCGACATTTCCATCATTTTCTTCATAATAAGGACTTAAATATCTGATGTTGAAGGTGCCATGGACTTCATATTCTCCGGGAAGATTAATCTTGTAAGCATTGGACCCAACCTTCTCAATGACTTCTAATGGACCGTCGGCCCTAGGCATGAGCTTGTTCTTTCTCTTTTGAGGGAACCTCTCCTTTATTAGATGTATCCACACAAGATCTCCGGGTTCAAAACTCTTAGATTGCTTAGGACCTTTGGAACGAGCCTTGTAGGCCTCATTGGACTTCTCAATTTGTTTCTTCACTTGTTCATGGATATAATGCATTTGTTCTACCCTTTTCTTTGCATCATAATCAACGGAATTCCTTTTGATGGGTGCCAAATCAGTAGGCATTAGAGTATTGGTGCCATAAACAACTTCAAATGGTTACTTGCTCGTGCTTGTAGAAGGAGCCCTATTAAAAGCAAACTCGGCTTGAGCTAGTTTGAGGTCCCAATCTTTCATTGAACTTGAAACCGTGCATCTTAGGATCCTCCCTAGTGTCTTATTAGTCACCTTGGTTTGGCCATCGGTTTGGGGGTGATGGGAGCTGCTAAATAAGAGCCTTGTCTTGAGTAGCTTCCATAATGTTCTCCAGAAATGACTCATGAACTTAGAATCTCTATCCGAGACAATGGACTTAGGAACACCATGGAGTTTGACCACCTCTTTGAAGTATAGCTCGGCCACACTAGTTGCATTCTCCGTCTTCTTAAAAGTAATAAAATGAGCCATTTTGCTAAATATATCCACAACCACCATGATGGAATCCTTCCCCCTTTGAGTCCTTGGCAAAGCAACAATAAAATCCATGCTTATGTCTTCCCATGGTTGATTAGGGACGGGTAAAGGAGTATAAGGACCCGTTTGGAAGTAGTACTTGGATTGTTGACAAGGAGCACACCTCTTAATCACATCTTAGACATCACCAAGCATCTTAGGCCAAATGAATTGATCTTGAAGTATATCATAAGTCTTTTGGGCGCTAAAGTGACCGGCAAGCCCATTAGAATGTACTTCTCTCACCAATAAGCTACTATAAGGACCCCTAGGTATGCATAACCGGTTTCCAAGGAACAAGAACCCATTTTGAATCAAGTAAGAGCTCCCCTTCTTGATTTGGCCGGATTGCAAAAGTCCCCATTCCTCCTTAAAGTCCGGATCTTCCTTATATTGCTCCTTCATGTGCTCAAAACCAAGCACTCTTTGCTCCATGTAGCTTAGCATGATGAACCTCCTTGATAGAGCTCCGACCACCACATTGTCTTTCCCTTCTATGTACTTGCTTGAGAAATTGAATGATTGTAAGAACTCCACCCATTTGGCATGTCTATGGTTGAGCTTGTGTTGGACATTGATGTACTTAAGGGCTTCATGATCCGAGTGGAGCACAAAGGGCCTCAGCTTCAAGTAATGACTCCAACGAGTCAAGGCTCTCACAATAGCATAGAATTCTTTGTCCTAAGTGGAATAATTGAGCTGGCACCACTTAATTTCTCACTAAAGTATGCAATAGGCTTGCACTCTTGCAATAGCACGGCTCTAATGCCAATCCCACTAGCATCACATTCAACTTCAAACAATTTAGTGAAATCGGGTAAAGCAAGAATAGGAGACTTACATAGCATTTCCTTGATGAAATTGAAGGCATTCTCGGTTTGGCACTCCATTGAACTCCCCTTTCTTCATACACTCGGTTATAGGAGCCATAATGGTGCTAAAATCTTTGATGAACCTCCTAGAGAAGGAAGCTAGCCCATGGAAACTCCTTACTTCCGTGATATTCTTTGGTATAGGCCATGTTTTCATAGCTTGAACCTTCTCTTGGTCTACTAATATGCCATGGTCAGAAATAATGAAACCCAAGAAATGGGCTTCATTTTGCATAAAAGAACACTTCTCTAGCTTGCCATGTCGTTTGTGACTCCTAAGTGTTTCAAATAATACTTGCAAGTGTTTGAGATGCTCTTTCTTGGAAGGACTATAGACCAAGATATCATCAAAGTAAACAACCACAAACCTGCCCAAGTGAGGCCTAAGCACCTCGGTCAAGAGCCTCATGAAGGTACTTGGTGCATTAGAGAGACCAAAGGGCATCACAAGCAGCCACTCATACAAGCCATGCTTAGTTTTGAAAGCCATCTTCCACTCGTCACCCTCATTGATCCTCACTTGATGGTAACCTTGTCTTAAATCAATTTTTGAGAAGAATTTTTCTCTACTAAGCTCATCCAAGATATCATCTATCCTAGGTATAGGAAACCTATACTTGATGGTAATGTTGTTGATGGCTCTACTATCCGTACACTTCCTCTAAGAACCATCTTTCTTTGGCACTAGTAAGGCGGAAACCGCACATTGACTAAGGGACTCCCTTACAAAACCCTTGCTCATAATCTCTCCAATTTGTTGTTGTAGTTCTTGAGTGGCCTTAGGATCACTCCTATAAGCGGCTTTGTTGGGTAATGTAGCTTCCGGAATGAAATCAATTTGATGTTCAATGCCTCTAAGAGGAGGCAAGCCATTAGGAAGCTCACTTGGAAACACATCTCCATAGGAACCAACCAACTCCTTAAGCTCACTAGGAAGGGACAACTCTTGCCATTCAAGAAAATCTTTAGCAATGAGGACATAGACATCCTCTTCTCCTTTCAACTCTTGTATCATTTCGGCCTCATTGATCAATAGGACTTCCCTTGAAGTATAAGTGTTATCTTTCCCATGATGGACCGAATCCCTATCAAACTCCCAAGGTCTTCCAAGTAGAAGATGGCAAGCATCCATGGGTAGAACATCACAAAGAGCCTCATCTACATAGTTCTTACCAATGGAGAAGGATACCAAGTATTGTTTATCTACCCTCACCTCGCTCGGCCCCCTTGTTGAGCCACCTCAATATTTAAGGACATGGGTGATCTTGTGTACGTAAGGATAGCTTCTCAATAAGAGTGCTAGACGCCACATTAGTACAACTCCCACCATCAATGATTAGATTACAAACTCTACCCTTAATGGTGCACCTAGACCGAAATATTTGTTGTCTTTGGTCCATCTCTAAGGGTTGGGGTTGTGTGTGCATTAACCTCCAAGTAACCAAGCTAAGACCCGCATCCGGCAACACCAACTCATCCTCCCCCGGTTCCATATCCTCCTCATCCTCATCACAAACAAGAATATCATCATCTCCCCAATGAACCACTTCAAAACTACTAAGGGCTCTCTTGGTTGGACAATCTTTAGCAAAGTGACCATAACCTTGGCATTGAAAGCATTTTTTGAGGCTAATGGTTTTTCTTTGAGAGGATTCGGGTGCTTTACCCTTGTCAAGTGTGGGATTTTTGGTTTGGGTGTTGGTTTCTTTTTGTTTGGTCTCGGCATAGGGTGGTTTAGGGGCTGTTTTGGACACGAATTTTGACCTATTGGTCTTTCCCTTACCCATCTTTTCAACCCTTAAAGCAAAGTTCACGGCCTCATCAAAGGACCAAACTTGATGCATTCTAACTCGAGTAGCAATCTTATCATCCAATCCTTCCACAAACCTATCAATCTTTTGCTTGAGTTTCTCATATATTTCACATTGCAAGGTGAGTTGTTCAAAGTCTCTAAGATAGGATTCAAGGGGTTGTTGGTCTTGCTTAAGTTGTGTGAGTTTAATGAACATGTCTTGAGTGTAGTCTTTAGGCACAAATTTTTCTTTAAGTTTCTTTTTCAACTTTAGCCAAGACTTTATGGGTTCCTTACCATCCCTTCTTCTTTGGTTCTTTAAATTCTCATACCAAAGTGAAGCATAGCCTTTAAGTTTTAAGATAGCAACTTTAAAAGACTTAGCATCCGAGTAGGCTTTAAACTCAAAGACTCTTTCTATGGTTCTAAACCAATCTAGCAAATCCTCGGGGTTTAAACTACCATAAAAATAAGAAATTTCTACCTTTAAGTCTTTGTTGAACTCCCTTTGAAAGCCTTCAAGCATGGACTCCTCTGAATCCGACATTGCTTCCTCTTCATGGTTGCCTTGACCTCTTCCTCTCCCCATGACACCACGACCTCTTCCCGTACCACGAAGTGGTCCTCCATCCCTTGTTGGTGTTGAAATGTTAGCCATAATAGCATTGAAGGAATCTATCATTAGGTCGCATTCACTTGATTTTCAATTCCGACAAGCCTCTCTTCGCTCATGGTTATTTTTTGTGTTTTTGTTGTAGTTAGGATAAAATGAACTCACAAGAAAGGCTTTTTCCAAGACTAACACAATATGTAATTGTGTTATAACCTGGCTCTGATACCAATTTGGACTAAAACATAATTTTTAGACAAACACTCGAAAATGGACTTAAGTTTGAACGGTCTCTTGGACTGTTTAGTGAAGCAAATGAGTGAAAGATATGACTAAATCCGAACACTAAGCAATAGATTAAGCCTATGGTTCACCCAAGCACTAACCAAAGGGATTACCAAACCTCCTAGCACTAAGAAAAGGAGTCCTTCAAGCACTAAGCAAAGAAGAATTATAAGAAGAAAGCAAGGTTTCAACTTGGTTTATATTTCATCAAATCTGAATTTTGCTTAAGGTTGGCTTTGCTTTTATAGACCAAGCAAAGCAATCTCCACCCTACATTCAAATACTAATATGAGGGCTCATAGAGACATACAAAAACCGTGCAAAGTTTGGTCCCAATGACCTTACACAAGCTGAAATTCAAAATCTAAAAACAAGGAAACTAAACTAATATGACAATTATTATTAAACATAGAGTAAACTCATTTGGAAGCATTAATAGGACCGGCCAAGCTTGCATAAGAGTTGTAGAGTAGCAAAAAGAAGCTTTGAGGTTATCTTGGTTAGTTTAGGAAGGTTGAAAATGTCTTGAAAGCGACCTTGTACCTTCCCCTTGCAAACCGTGTAAGAGAGGGCCACCCGGTTTTGTTTCATGTTTGTCTCTATGATTACCACCTTTCTAAGACAAAAGCTCCTAGACAAAAATACTCTAAACTCACCATAGAATAGTCCTAGGTCATAAAATGCCATATGTTCTTAGACGGTTTTGGAGTTGGATCTCAAATTAGAGGATGGTCCAAAACCGCGTGAAATAGGTGAATGGCTTGATGGATTTTCTTCAAGGGGGATGCGCACATTAAGGAACATGGGTTGTTCGCTCGATGGAGATGAGCGGAGCTTAGGTGGGAAAGGCTGCGGTCCCCTACTGAGGGTGTGGATTACTGGTTGCGACTAGTAATCTGGCAGGGCTAGTGATACGTGCATTTTACATAGTCTTTTTAGCCTATTTTATGCACGTATTTCTATGCTTTTATCGTAGTTTTATGCTACGAAATGCCCCGAATATGCTACTTTGGGTTATTATGTCTTATTTGCAGGTATGGACCCAAAAGTGGTGAAATCAAGCCATTTACCGCTCGTTTAGCATGCATTTGGAGGAAGAGATAATTTGGAGCGGGAAATATTGCTGTCTTGGGATGCGTGAAGGCGTTTCGGGAGCTAAAAGGACAAGTCAAGTCAAACTAACGAGAATGATGAGCTGCTGAAGTCAAGTTTCACTTGATCGAGTGATTTACTACTCGATCGAGTGGTTTTAGGTGCAATAATAAGTCGATCGAGTGGTTAGTTTAGTCGATCGACCAGTTCTTTTTATGCATTTACTCGATCGAGGACATTCTTAGTCGATCGATCAGGTTTTTGAGTCAAGTTCACTCGATCGAGTGATTTAGCTAGTCGATCGAGTGGCTTCGCTGACGGGTTGGGCTTTTAAGCTTTAATTCGTTAATTAGGTTTAATCCTACTCCTATTTTCTTATAAATAGGAGTTAGGGATGTCATTTGTAATCATCCAATAATCGAAGGATCACCCCACGTTACTTTTCTTCTTTATACACTATTACTGTTACTCTGTTCTTATTTCCGGATCCTTAATTTCAGTAAATTCTTCTCTCTTTTCTCTCTTTTTTTATGTTTATTATTCCCTCTCCCTATTTATTTATTGTACTTATTTATTCCATGTCTAGCTAATTCCCCCCGGTATGTTAGGATTAGGTAAGCCGTGGTAGCAATGCTTTAACTGTATTAAATAGATTAGTCTTGCGATAGAATTGTATTAGGCAATTTAATTGTTATCAGGTCGAATGAATGCATGCAAGAGACCAATAATTTTAGTTAACCCCGACCTAGATCGAAAGATTGGAAGGGAAGGCTTGCTTAATTACAATAGGGTATTGCAGTGAGGGCGAAAGTTAAGCTGTTTACGCTCTAGGGCGGTTTAAGGACCGAAAGGTGACGACCATAGCTCTTCTTATCAATAGTCTAATCGCCTTAGTATTCCCGATAGTATAAGATCTGATAGCTGCCACGGTGGACCGACTCCTAGCATACTCCCTTCTCTCTTGCTGTTAATTTCTCTTTTTATTTCCCTCGCTTTAGTCTCTAGTTAGTTAAATCAATTCAAAACCCCCACACTGTGACACCTGACAGGCCGAATTAAACAGATAGATAGCAACTTAGCCTCCCTGTGGAGATCGACCCTACTTGCCGCTGACTTCTGTTAGCAGTAATCTAGGTATTTTATTTTTGGTGTAGAAACGACCGCATCAAATTTTGGCGCCGTTGCCGGGGAGGCGACGCTTTTTATCTGTTTTATTGTGTTTGTCCTTTCGCCTCAGGGGAAGACTAAGTACCTTGAGGCTGTTCTTATCTTTTTCTTTAGTGTTGTTTTGATAGGCCTACAGGTTTATTAGACAGGCTACTGAGGGAGATTATCGAAGGGAAGGCTTGAGTACCTTCGATCCCTCTTGCCAAGATGACATCTGTCTCCCGACTAATTGCTCAGTTTGAAGCCCAAGCTGAGAAACCTGCTAGTTGGGAAAGGAAGAAATCTTGGGGATGTGGTGCTGCTGAGCACAATGCAGCTGTAGTTGTGCCGCCACATCCACCCCATCAATGGCCACCGCAACAAGACCCTCATGATGTGCAGAAAAAAGAAATCGCGGAGCTGAAATCCTTAATTCTAGAATATGATAGACATATGGATGCTCAAGTCACTGAGCTGCAGTCTGAAATTGCTCGGTTAACAGCTGGGTTGAATGATCGGCAACCAGAAGAGGTGTGCTTGACCGAGAGTGGTTTTTCCCATGAAGAACCCCGCGTTGTCCGATGCTGAAAATGATTTCTATATTTCGGATGAAGACTTTCTATCATATTTCCAGAGTGTATGCGGGGATGTCAGCACTGTACAGGAAGAATCACTCGATCGAGTGACTTATAACGGTCGATCGAGTGAATTTCCAGAAGACAATCCTCGATCGAGTAATATCTCTTCTCGATCGAGTGAAGTGCAGAAGGATGATTCTCGATCGAATGGTTTTGTCACTCGATCGAGTGAGATGCGGGAGGGAAGTAGTCGATCGAGTGATTACTCTGCTCGATCGACTGAGTTGGCCATTGGGAGCTTAACTTCGTCACTTGGGTTCATTTTGGATGACGAGTTTGACGATGATGAAGGTTACGGTGAACCTCCCCTATTCACAGCCGAGTCAGATACACTTGAAGCTGCGATTTACGGGATGGATTCCACTGAGGAAGTTGATGAAGAAGCAGCTGAGACGGTAATTGCTCCTAGCACGGATGAGGTGATGCATTCCCTTGTCAGTGATTACGTCGTTGAGAGCAACCAACCCGAGGTAGTGAGCGATAATTTCATTATTGTTTGTTTTAAAAGTATGTCGCCTCGTTTAATTTGTGCTCCTTCTTTTAATGCTACACCTTCTCATATGTGGTCGATTAATTTAGAGATTTTTCACCGTCCTCATCATTTCAAAACTGTTAATCTGAAATGGAGTCCCAACTTATTGACAATTGCTCCCGCGCTCCTTTATTATGTGGATAAATTTAGGAGCGCTCATAGGAAATTTGTTAGACTTAAACGGTTTATTATTTTAATTTCCTATTCTGTTATTCCACTTTGGTGCTACTTATGCTGTTGTGTAGCACATGCGCATTTATTTGATGATTCTTTGCGCGCTTTGAGCTGCTTTGATTATGATTAATTATAGAGCCTCAAAGAAAAAGAAGGTCGAGCTGGGACCTGACTGAAGCTAGCGCTACCCGGGAGGCAACCCGGAGATTTTATTTTGCTTTTTATTTAAATTCAGTTGTAATAAATGGTTTTTATACCATAAAACTTTCTCAGTATGCTTGTCTTGTTGGTTTGCGGGCTGTTTTCATTGCGTTTGCAGGAATTACATCGAGCATTGTAGCTAAGGGATTCATTCGATCGAGTAATTAATGTACTCGATCGACCACCTGCAGAATGAGAAACCACTCGATCGACCCAGATTCCAGTCGATCGAGCAGTTTAGATGGCCATGTTACTCGATCGACCACTGTTAGACGGACATCGAGTGTTATTGACTTGGATTAGCTTCTACGAGATGGTTTTCGGGCCCTTAGCAACCCTCCCATGTTCATGGTCGGTTTGGGGAGGTCCCCTTATTCGCGCATTTTGTGAGTTTTTCCGCTTTTACTCTCTTTCTCCTTCAGTTTGCATTTCCTTTCCATGTTTTGGTACAATGGGGGCATTGTACAGTTTGGTTTGGGGAGGTTATGCATCCATATCTGTGTCTGCATATTGTTTTTACTGCATTTCAGTTATCACGTTTAATTTTCTGCTTGCATTGTTATTTATTTCATAAAAATTCAAAAAATTCCATAAAAATTGAAAAAAATTCATAAAATTCAAGAATTTCACGTTTATTTCTGCATATAGGTTGAGTCGGAACGGTAGATTTCAATGATGATATTGCACCGCATTTGTCTTTCTGCTTAAGCCTTGCATTAAACTGTTATCTTTTAGCATTGTCTTATTGCATATCTACGAGTTTATGTTAAAATTTAGCTGAACGAATAGACTTGACCTGAATTTTTGGCAACCTACTTATAATTTCTAAGGATTAGAGCCTTTTAAACTGGTGTCATTTGTGACCAGTTTCATGTAGGATTGTGAGTAGTTACTCCTTGCATAACATGTTCATCAATTTGCACGTTTATGAAATTCAATTGCTTTTTTGCCGTCATACATTCGGGTTAGTGGTTGGTGTCACATGCAGGGAGGTGCTTACATTCCCTTTCTTTCATTTTTACCCATTTAACTCCACATTAGCCAAATTTGCCAGTTGACCCTTTAGCTACATCCAAATTTAGCCTGCCTTGTCAAGCTAGTTTAGATTGTTGTTTTGCGGTATATATTTCATTGTATCAAATATTGGCGCATAATCTATTGATTCGGAGTTGGTACTTTATGAAGAAAAGGAGGATGATGAAAAAAATTGACGTGAAAAAGAAAAAAAAAAGAATTGAAAATGAGAAAAAAAAGAGTTCGGAAAAGAAATAAGAAGAAACCGAAAAAGAGAAAGAAAAAAAATAGAAAGAAAAGAAAAGAAAAAAAAAAGATGTTGTTTGATTAGTCGGTTTCTGCTCCTATGTTCTATCTTACATTATTTGAGGAGTGTTTCTAGTTTGGTTTGGTGAGATTTTATGCCAAATGAAGGGCATGTGCTTAGATTCATAATTGAGTTGGAATTGGATGTTGTCATATGGTTCTGTTTAGGTACTAGCTTGATCACCTATACCTCCACATTCCCATAAATGTTTTGCCTTTTCTTACCCATTGCCTCACTTTACCATATTTTTGTAAGCCCTCGGCTGTGACAGGACCTTGTTGGTTGGAATGTGTGTACGGTAGCTAGAATTGTCTATCATATTAAGTTGCATGCATGTTTATGTGGGTCGTAGTCTAGGTGAGCGACTATTCTTCTTTCTCTCTTACATATATGTTCGCCCTTTGCTTCATGAGAGAAGAGTGACCCGTGAGAGTCCATTGTTAAAGGTCTTGCAAGGTCGACGGTTCAGCTTTATTTACAAACATCTTACAACTCGTTTGCATTTGACTGTCTTGCTATAGGTGTTAGTTTGCTTGCATTAAATTGGCTTAAGTGGGCATTTGTAGCTGGCTCTGAGTTATCTTTTTCCGTTCCTTTAGTTGCATTTTGGTTTACTCGGGGACGAGTAAAGGTTTGGTTTGGGGAGATTTGATACGTGCATTTTACATAGTCTTTTTAGCCTATTTTATGCACGTATTTCTATGCTTTTATCGTAGTTTTATGCTACGAAATGCCCCGAATATGCTACTTTGGGTTATTATGTCTTATTTGCAGGTATGGACCCAAAAGTGGTGAAATCAAGCCATTTACCGCTCGTTTAGCATGCATTTGGAGGAAGAGATAATTTGGAGCGGGAAATATTGCTGTCTTGGGATGCGTGAAGGTGTTTCGGGAGCTAAAAGGACAAGTCAAGTCAAACTAACGAGAATGATGAGCTGCTGAAGTCAAGTTTCACTTGATCGAGTGATTTACTACTCGATCGAGTGGTTTTAGGTGCAATAATAAGTCGATCGAGTGGTTAGTTTAGTCGATCGACCAGTTTTTTTTATGCATTTACTCGATCGAGGACATTCTTAGTCGATCGATCAGGTTTTTGAGTCAAGTTCACTCGATCGAGTGATTTAGCTAGTCGATCGAGTGGCTTCGCTGACGGGTTGGGCTTTTAAGCTTTAATTCGTTAATTAGGTTTAATCCTACTCCTATTTTCTTATAAATAGGAGTTAGGGATGTCATTTGTAATCATCCAATAATCGAAGGATCACCCCACGTTACTTTTCTTCTTTATACACTATTATTTGTTACTCTGTTCTTATTTAGGATCCTTAATTTGATAAATTCTTCTCTCTTTTCTCTTTTTTTATGTTTATTATTCCCTCTCCCTATTTATTTATTGTACTTATTTATTCCATGTCTAGCTAATTCCCCCTGGTATGTTAGGATTAGGTAAGCCGTGGTAGCAATGCTTTAACTGTATTAAATAGATTAGTCTTGCGATAGAATTGTATTAGGCAATTTAATTGTTATCAGGTCGAATGAATGCATGCAAGAGACCAATAATTTTAGTTAACCCCGACCTAGATCGAAAGATTGGAAGGGAAGGCTTGCTTAATTACAATAGGGTATTGCAGTGAGGGCGAAAGTTAAGCTGTTTACGCTCTAGGGCGGTTTAAGGACCGAAAGGTGACGACCATAGCTCTTCTTATCAATAGTCTAATCGCCTTAGTATTCCCGATAGTATAAGATCTGATAGCTGCCACGGTGGACCGACTCCTAGCATACTCCCTTCTCTCTTGCTGTTAATTTCTCTTTTTATTTCCCTCGCTTTAGTCTCTAGTTAGTTAAATCAATTCAAAACCCCCACACTGTGACACCTGACAGGCCGAATTAAACAGATAGATAGCAACTTAGCCTCCCTGTGGAGATCGACCCTACTTGCCGCTGACTTCTGTTAGCAGTAATCTAGGTATTTTATTTTTGGTGTAGAAACGACCGCATCAGCTAGACCTTCAGGCTAGTCAGATGAATTGTGATGTGACGGTGTTGGAGGATTGTGACTGTGTACTTGTTGTTATATTATCTTATATTGTGTATGCAGTAACTGGCCCCATTTAATTGTTTTAAAAACTGTGGTGATCCATTCGGGGATGGTGAGCAGTTGTTAAGTAGGTATGACTTGGATGGGCGAGGGTTAGCTGGGGATGAGTCACCACGAGTCAGGTAGTAGTCTTCCGCTATAGTGTCGAGACATTTTTGTTTACTTTAGTTGGATTTTTGGTTTGGAACACTTATACCGTATTTTATCAGTTTGGTTTTGAATGTAATTGTTAGGCCTGGAAATCCGCAGACGTCCCTGATCAGTATCTCATCTTGACATGACTATCACACCGTCAGGGTATCAGGACACATGAAGATAGGCGCCAGGCCATGGAGAGGATAACGGTCAAAATATCAGGACGATATCAGACCAAGAGTTCATATTATAAACGGAATATATGCGCAGCATTGAATGAAAAGATCTCGCAGTAAATGCAGTAATTAAGGGAGAAATATTGACAATTATTATGGACAATTATGGAGAATAATCCGCATTAATTCTAGCATCAGGCAGCCGTTCAAGTGAAGCTTATATAAGGAATACTTTGAAGACATTTGCAACACATCGTCTACACAAGAAGAAGCGTACATCCACATACACAATACTTAGAGAAATATAAACATTGTCGTTATCATATAATTATTCTCCCAATTACATAGTGAAATCCTTTCCTGGCTTGGTGCCCGTGGTTTTTTCCCATTTAAGGGTTTTCCACGTACAAAATTCTTTGTCTCATTATTGTTGTTGTTATTATACTTATAGCTTTATATTTTAACTCTGACGACCTGACCAACAGACCACTTAGAGCTAGTTAACCGCACACGACTCTATCCTGACCTGATTTCGCCTTGCGCAAAATAAACCCAAAACAATTGGCACCCACCGTGGGGCATCTAGCTCTTTAAATCCTTCTTTCTTATCTTACAAAAATTCAGAAATCCTACAAAAATGGCCCAGCCCACCGTTGAAGAACAATTGAACACAGCTCTCCAGCAAATCGCTGAGTTGGAAAGCTTGAAAGAAAAAGTAGCCCAAACTGAAGCAGAAATCCTGCAATTAAGAGAATGTGAGTCAGCCCTGAAACAAAAATTAGAAAAAACTAAGGAGCAGGCACTAGATTCCAACCAGGAACCCCATTTGCATCAATCATCAAAAATATCGATTTTTCCAGTTTTGGGAGCCCAAGTGGTTCTAAATCTGTTGATGTTGATGGTGATGGTGACCCAAAGAATGACAAGGAAAAACCCGATGAATCTGCAGCAACCATCATGATGGCAGTGGTTTAGGAGATCAAGAAACTCAATGAAAAATTTGATAAGATACCTGGAGTACCTGCCAACATGGAAGAAGCTGCCCCTGACAGCTATGCTGATTCGCCTTTCATAGACGAAATAGCAAAAGTATATCTACCAAAGAAGTTTGTAGTTCCATCCATGAGGGTCTATGATGGAACCACGGATCCACAAAATCATGTGGCTCTTTATAAACAAAAAATGCTGGCTGCATCTATCCCAAGCGAATTTAGACAAGTCTGCATGTGTAAGGGATTTGGAACAACCCTGACCGGCCCTGCTCTGCAATGGTACATCAACCTGCCAACTGGGAGCATCCATTCTTTCGCCAACCTGATCAACAGTTTCAACCAGCAGTTTGCGAGTAGTAGGAAGCTGGAGAAATGATCCAGTGACCTTTACCGAGTTACACAGAAGCCTGATGAAACTCTCAGGACATTCCTTGCAAGATTCAACAAGGAAAAAGTATCTATACCCAGTGTTTAGGTATTTTTTACCAAATTGGTTGATTCGGGTCAATGCGGTCTTACTCGTCGGATGTTTGATAGTTTGTATGATAATGCTTAAATAAGGAAATAAAGTACAAAATATAAATTGACACGTAAGATTTGGTGACGCGAAAAACCCAGTGTGGGAACAACCGCGGAGGGACGGTACCCTGCCAAATATTGCACTATTCTTGAATGGGAGGATGATTATAATTGAGACGTAATGCTAATCTTGCTGGCATGAGGTATCAAGCTCGAAAGATCTTGGATGATTGTACGCGTGTGTATGTGGATGTGTTGATGAATGTCCTTTCTTGATTGCTTCCTTGGCTATTTATAGGGTAAGAACCCTAGGCATGTCCTACCTTGATTATGGAAAGGGAATATAACTTCCATAACAACTCTTTCCATGTTTGGTTGTCTCCCTCAATTCTCCATGATCTCCCTAACATCTCCCTGACCCCCCCTTTCCTAATTCCAGACGCCTCCTCTGACGGGCTTCAGTCTTCTCCTGCGTGCATGCCGGCCCAACGCTTTATTCAATCACGCGCTTTTTTCCTCCTCCTCCCATGATCCATTGTTTTATCAAGTGGGCCTTCTCTTTATTGTCCTATTTTTAGCCCAAACAGTTTGCCCCAAATTTCTTGTGAAGTACGCTTCGAGGTGTCGAGCAAGGAATTTACGTAATCGAATGCTAAAACCCTAAGCCGTTATTTACACTTCTTTTCATGCAATTCCATCACGTCAGCCGCCCCACTCCTCTTTTCTCGCACCCTACTCCCTCTCTCTTCTTTATAACCCCAACCTCCACCTTTCACTTCCACTAACTCCAAATCATTTCAAAAACTCTCCCCCTCTTTAAACCCCTAATCTTCTTCTTCTCTCACCTCGCTGGTTCTGCTATCCCACCTTCCACCGTCTCTTTCACCAGGTATTCTTCCCCTTTTATCCTTTAATTTCCATTTTCTCTTTCTTCATCATGAGTAAAACCCGACAATCTTCATCAACCCCTGCACCCACTGACCGCAACCCCGACCCAATCTTTCCTTCGCGGGGACTCTTCACTTATCCCCACGACTGCGAATCCGCCTTGACTGCTGCTGACATTCCCACAATTAAGGGCATGCTTGGTCTTGGTGACGGGGTGTGGACGTGGGCCCACGGGGGCGCTTGGGAGAGAGAACAAGTGTTTTCATTTGTGGAGTCGCCACCAATTTATTGTTGAAAATTGGAAACCGTTCAAATACCTCGTGCCATGTCAAGACACAAAGTAGTGACATGAACACCAAGAACTCGTTACCCTTAGCATTATATGTCTATAATGACTCTCGTGGATGCCAATGAACACGGATGTTCACAGAGATCTGGAGTAAGGGGTGAGGGTACGTATTAGGAAGCTCTTTTGATCGAACACCTAATCCCGTCCGCCTCGATAGCGGCCTCTACTAATGATTAGGGAAGTTATTCATACTCGATATATCGTCGATTATATGCATGCAATGCAACATCCAAGTTTTAATCCTAGCATGTGAGAATTAGACTAAGTCGGTGAACAATTAATTTAGCATACAATTAATGTCGAGGTAGGGATTTAGGTTCAATTACATGTGAGCATACAAGCAATACAATAAAGAAATTACAATAATAATATAATAAAAGAATATTACAATAATTACATCGGATTAATTGATTTATGTCGAAAGTACTTTTAAAACGGGTAATTTTGAGAAAGAATAAATAAATAAATTAACGAACAGGAATTAGGCGATAAAACGATTAATAGTTAATTAATTACGCAAGCTAAAACTAGGTCAAGGCAGAACGGAAGTTCAGAGACAGAAATCAACCTGGAACAGGCGCAGCAGAGCTGCGCCCTGCAGGAAGAGCGCGGCGATTTGCTTGCGTCTGTTCCAAGGGTGAGTTCTGGCTGTGAAGCCGGAACTGCAAATCGTTAATATTCGTGGGTGAATTTAAGGATTGATTATGATATTCGACTCGGATGAAAATGATTTAATACATTAATTACATGTGAATGAGTCATAAAAATGATAAAACATGGATGAGACGAATGTAAACGAATTAATTACATGAATGCAAGATTGATTAATGACATGGGTGAAATAAATAGGTTAAATATAACGAATTAATGAAGAATTAATGATGAATATGACAATAGACAGATGGGAATATATCAAAGATCGAATTCCAGAAACCCAATATGAACGAATCGAATTTCTACAACCCGGATTGATTTTAATGACGAAAAGCCCGCAAATATTGGTTATAAGGGATTTAAAGTCGGGATTTTAACGATGAATTATATGTGTTAATGATGATGAACAATGTACATGTGAAATTATTATGCTATTATGTCAAGGAATTGAAGAACAAACGAAAACAAATAAAAATAACGAATTGATAGAGGACGAAGGAAGAAGAAAGGAAGCAGGAACTGCGGCAGCCTCATGAAGAGGCACAGCAGGCACTGCGCTCCTTCGAAGAGGCGCAGCAGTTGCTGCGTCCTTTCTCGACAGTTGTCTTCTGATAATCTGTAAAAAGGGTTTTAAACATGGTTTTAGAAATCGGTTTTAGAAGTACTTTCGACATAAATCTTACATGATGGTTACAAAAAGTAAATAACAATAAATAAAGAAGGATTTACACCCTCAGACTTACATGTTTGACGAAACGAGATGAACTAAGTTTATGTTTTAGTGATGCTCGACTCGAATGTAACGAAAGTGCCCTCGTAGGAGGAAAACGATTAAGATTAGTTAAGTTGATTATGGTGGAGTTGGTCAAATTGGTCGGTCATGCAAACGAGGCTGGTACTCAGAAGGATCCGAGCTTACGTGGTCGAAAGTTCAAGCACGTAGACGCCAAAAAGTAAGAACGTGGTCTAGAATGCAAAGGGAGAAGAGAAGGGCGGACACTCGCGTGAGAAATATGAGGAGCGAAGGCTCCTATTTATACTAATCACGTGAAGGAATTAGGGTTTTCGGAGAAACTTTGGAAGTTAATCTCGAAAAGATATGAAAAGATACGAAAAATACGCAGAAAAGGACCTGGGAAGAGGCGCAGCAGGCACTGTGTCACGGTCCGCTACTTTTGTCGGACCATGGTGCGCACCCTTGCCCGACTCAAGGCAAGATGCAAGCGACAAGCAACTTCGAACTAGTGAGGGATCGCCCACTAGCACGATACTCGGGTTTCGGGGTGTGAGTCGGGATCCTAGTGTCGATCCCACAAACACGGCTTGTTAGTAAAGTGAAGGCAAAGAGTCGTTCACAACAAAGCAACAACAAGCAATACGAAGGCACAAGGTAGGAAGTAGATTTTCATTCACTAGTACTCCCTAAAGAGGGAAATTTGATATTTACATCCTGGTAGCAGGAAACATTGATTTTACAAGTTTAGTTCAGAATAGCGATATACCTATTTATGGAAACCTATTCTACAACTACTAAGAAAATACTTACTACAAATGTACAAGGGAAATGAAAATACATAAGCATAAATAAATCTAAGGGTTCAAGTGTGCGGATCGTCACACTCTCCCCCACCTAATCTGTTGCCGCCCTCGGCAACACAAAAAATCTTGAATGGTGCTTCAGTGAGACATCCTCGGTGAGCTCTGACCGTCCATGCAGTGTTGGGGATTGGCTTGTACCACTCGGCCAGAATGTGCGCTTCGTCCCAAACAATGATGGCCTCTTCGTCCCTTCAAGGATAGGCTGGAGTTCCTTGACATAGAAGCTGCCGAACATCATGTTCTCCAAGTCCACCACGTGCTCCTTGTCTCTCGGGAACGCCCACTTTGCCGCTGCTTGAAAAGTGCTCTCTCGGGCTTTCTCCAATCACGGCTCCAACGGACCTTCACTTTGTCTCTCCTCACTTCAAAGACTGCATTCAAGGGAATGTGAGATCTCCAGGACGCCGAATCGGCATTTCGGCGCGGCCCCACGATGGTACGAGGCCTTCTCTCTTGGGTCGTCGACCCGCAAACCAGGACGTCGATTCAACACATCGACGCAGCCCCCTGATGGTACGAGGCCTTATCTCTTGGGTTGACTGACCCGCAAACCAGGACGTCGACTCGGACATCGACGCGGCCCCCGATGGTACGAGGCCTACTTCTTTGGGCATCTCGGCCCTCATTGTCTACTCCTCGGTGAGGGGGTAGACTCTTCTTTCGTCCCCAGGCCACTTAGCATCGTAGTTAGCCTGGGTCTTGTTCGCCCTCGGCTCCACCGAACCTTTAGGCATTCTCCAAGGTCGCATCCCTTGTTTCGGCGTCGGTATCACCCTCATAGCCGAAATTCGATGTTGCCCCTTGTCTTCGTCGTCTCACCGTCTTCACTACGATAGACCCCATTAGTAGCATCGATCCGTCACTCGGTTTCAAAACCACCAATGCTTTCGAAAGAGCGCATCCCGAGTACTAACTTGAAGTCATCCGGTGAACGGTGGTGAAGTCGACTCCCCGCCCACTCACCCACTTGGACCGCGACCTTCTTAGCCATTCCTTGGACGGGTCTCATTTTCCCATTGACCGGCCAGGCGGTTGTTAGCATCCCGCAAAACTAGCCCCAACCGATCAGCTTCTTCTTTCGTAACAAAGTTGTGGGAGGCACCCGAGTCGATCAAAGCTCGTGCGTGCTTCCCATTCACCATCATGTCCACGTACATGAGCCCGTTGGATTTCTTGGCGGATGAATCTTCGTATTTCCCCATCGCGCTGATCCGTTGGAGTGAGCCCATCTGTGGTTGGTCTTCATCATCACTCGAGTCTTCGTTACACTCTTGGTGATAGACGGCCAACGCCCCATCAAGACGTTCTTGAGCCCCTTTCGGCATCTTCTTGAACATGGCATTGAACTCCGCTTGGTTCGGACAATCGGCCATCTTATGAGGACCCTTGCACACAAAACACGCGAACGGTCTCTTCGTTGTGGAAGCAGTAGAGTTTCCCGCCTTTGAAGACGAGCTTGAGGGCGAGTTTGTAGTGCTCGCCGATTGCGCTTGGCTTCCTTGCGAGCGGAACCGACTGTTCCCAACGGAAATGGTGCTGTTTTGTAGCCTTTGTCCATTGTACCCACTCTGTGACGCACCAGTATTCCCCGTTGGTGCCACCACTCTTGGTGCCTCTCGCTCTCCGTGAAAGTCGAGTAGGCGCTCCGCAGCCGATATGGCCGAAGACAGAGTTTTGGGATTCAGCCTCATGACCTCTTGTTGTCCCCACCTCTTCAACCCGTCAATGAACTCGAATGTCCTATCCGTCTCGGACATTTCGCTAATCTCGAGCATGCAGGCTGAGAATTCCCTCACATATTCCCGGATTGATTTGGTGTGCTTGATTTCCTTCAACTTCTTCCGAGCAACAAACTCCGTGTTCTCGGGGTAGAAGTGATCCTTCAAGATCCTCTTGAAGTCGGCCCATGATGTCACCGTAATCGTGCCCGCATCGATTTCCTTGTACGTAGCCCTCCACCACATCTTGGCATCGTCGACTAGATACATGCTTGCCGTGACAACTTCCGCGTCTTCGTCGAGCCCACTTACTCGGAAGTATTGCTCCATATCGAAGATAAAGTTATCCACCGCTTTCGAATCCCTCGCCCCATCGTAGGCACAAGGTGGGGGTGCCTTCACCTTATGGCTCCCCATAGATTTCCCGTCATTGCCCACCGCTTTCACGAGCGTGGCACAAGTGTTCTCTAACATCTCGACCTTTCGGTGCAGATGATTGATCTCTTCCTCCCGATCGTCGGGGATCGCACCACTGATCGCTTGGATGCGAATGTCCATCCCGTCTACCTTCGTCTCAAGGTCACTAACCGTCTTTTGCAACTCCTCGAGGCTCGCGGCCATCCGCATCACGATGTCCTCGAGTTTGGGAAGCTTGACATCGATTGCGTCCTCTAAGGCATCCACTCGGTCCTCGATTGTTTCGCCCATTTTCTCGATCTCGATAAACAAATGCGGCTTGCAGACGCCCGTCCGAAGACCGGGCTCTGATATCAAAATGTCACGGTCCGCTACTTTTGCCGGACCGTGGCGCGCACCCTTGCCCGACTCAAGGCAAGATGCAAGCAACAAGCAACTTCGAACTAGTGAGGGATCGCCCACTAGCACGATACTCGGGTCTCGGGGTGTGAGTCGGGATCCTAGTGTCGATCCCACAAACACGGCTTGTTAGTAAAGTGAAGGCAAAGAGTCGTTCACAACAAAGCAACAACAAGCAATACGAAGGCACAAGGTAGGAAGTAGATTTTCATTCACTAGTACTCCCTAAAGAGGGAAATTTGATATTTACATCCTGGTAGCAGGAAACATTGATTTTACAAGTTTAGTTCAGAATAGCGATATACCTATTTATGGAAACCTATTCTACAACTACTAAGAAAATACTTACTACAAATGTACAAGGGAAATGAAAATACATAAGCATAAATAAATCTAAGGGTTCAAGTGTGCGGATCGTCACACACTGCATCCCTTGGAAGAGGCGCAGCACCTGCTGCGTCTGTTCCCAGGTGGTTTCCTCCGGCGGAAGAAAGATTTCCGTATTTAATTTATGGAATAACGGATTAATTCTATTTTCCTTAATATTTTGTATGAATATTACGGGAAATTCTTTACCAAAGATTAAAAGATTGTGAAATATGCAAGACACTGTTGTTGTTGAGGTTATTAATCTGTCTACTGCAGGAACTGATAATTCTGACAGTGAAGAGAATGGGAGCAACAGCTTCTCTGTACTATACACAGGCAATAATATTGGAGATACTAATTTGGTGGTCCCTCATGCAGAGGACCCACCAGACCCAGGGAAATGATTATATCCTCCTAGAATATAAGAGGTCTTAATGACCCAATAAAGCAGATGGAGGTTAGGAGCTATCTGACTAAGAATAAAGTGGAAATTTTAGGACTCTTGGAAACTAGGGTTAAACTCAATAATTTTGATGTTATATCTAGGACTTTTCCTTTATATTCTATTATGAATAACTACTCTCATCATTACAATGGGAGAATATGGGTTTTCTGGGATCCTAGGAAGGTTACTGTTCTCTCTTCTCAAATTCATGATCAGCTGATTCACCTTGAGCTTTTACATCATATCTCACAAGCTAAGGTTTATGTTACCTTCATCTATGCCAGTAATGATGCTAACCAAAGAGAAAGGTTATGGGATGAACTCAGAGGTATAGCTGGTTCAGTTACTCAGTGGATTATTCTGGGAGATTTTAACATTGTAAGGGAAATGGGTGAAAGACTTGGGCCCAATCCTCCCTCAGTTTCTGAAATTCTTGCCTTCAACAAATGTTTATTGGATTGCACCTTGGATGATCTTAATAGTTTTGGATGTGAGCATACCTGGACTAACAAAAGAGAGTCTCATGATAGAGTATGGTCTAGATTGGACAGGGTCTTAACTAATCCTTCCTGGTTAGTTTATTATCCTTCTACCCATGTTGATTCTCCCCTATTTGGGATATCTGATCACTCACCCATATTGGTTAATATTCTTAATGGGCATGTTATAAAAAAGAAGTTTAGTTACCTCAATTGTTGGGAAGAGCACAGTACTTATAAATATGTTGTTCAACAGGCTTGGGACTTTCCTGTTAAGGGGAATCAAATGTTCAAGTTCTTTGCAAAATTAAAGAATGTCAGGAAAAATCTTATTGCTTTGCATAAGGAAAACTATTCTGGGTTATCTAAGAGGGTTTTGGATGCTAAAAAGTGTCTTGAGGATTGTCAGCTGGATCTTCAGAAGAAACCCTTTGATTCTGATCTTATTGGGCAAGAGAAGCTCTTATTGCACAATTATCTCACCATTAGAAAAACTGAAAGAAGCTCCTTGCAACAACGTGCTAAAATTAAAGATGTTAAGTTCAATGATGCACCTAACAGTTATTTATTTTCTCGAATTGCTGCTAGAAAACATCAGAGCCTTATTGGTAGAATTCAGGACATTCATGGAGTTCAGAGGGAAGGACTGTCTGAGGTTAATGCTGCTTTTGTTGAATATTACCAGTGGCTTCTTGGTCAGAAAAAAGACATTGTTGATTTTGACTCTGTCAGTCTTGAGGGACATATACTTCAGGACCATGATTGGGGTCCTCTGTGTAAGGAAGTTACTGAAGGGGATATCAGGAAAGCTCTTTTTTCTATGGGGTCCCATAAAAGTCCTGGTCAGGATGGTTTCTCTGCCCAATTTTTTAAGACTAATTGGAATATTATCAAGTCTGATTTTTGTTCAGCTGTACAAGAATTTTTCAAGAAGGGGACAATGCCTAAGCAAGCCAACACTACTCTACTTGCTTTAATCCCAAAAAAGCCAGTGGTTAACACTGTCATGGATTATAGACCTATTGCTTGTTGTACTGTTCTCTACAAAACAATAAGTAAAATTTTATGTGACAGGTTAAAAGTAGTGTTGCCTGAGATTATTGGAAAGGAGCAAGGAGCTTTTGTAGCTGGCAGAAGCATTTTTGAGAACATTATGCTCACTCAATCACTGGTTAAAGGTTATGGGCAACAAGGGGTTTCACCAAGATGCTTGATCAAAGTTGATATCAGAAAGGCTTTTGATTCCTTGCAATGGAATTTTATACAACAGATGTTGAAGCACTTCAACTTTCCCCCAATTTGAAGTGGATTATGGGTGTATCACTTCCACTTGGTTTAGTTTGAAAATCAATGGAGATACAGTTGGTTTCTTTAAGGGAGAGTGTGGGTTGAGGCAAGGTGATCCTTTATCTCCTTTCTTATTTGTAATGAGCATGGAGATTCTGTCCATGTTACTCAGATGTATGCATTCTAAGCCACAGGTTTCTTATCATCCTAAGTGTGGAAGACTGGGATTAAATCATCTTATCTTTGCAGATGATTTAATGCTCTTTGTTCGTGGAGATGTCCCTTCAGTCAAGGCTGCTACTCAAACTTTGGAAGAGTTTGCACAGTTATCTGGGTTGTTTGCAAATCCTGATAAAACTAACATATATATGGGAGGAGTTTTGCGGGGAGTTCAGGAAGCTATTCTTGAGGAGACAAAATTTGTGCCAGGAGAGTTCCCATTCAGGTATTTGGGTGTGCCCTTAAATGAAGGAAGACTTAACAAAGAGATGTTTGCTGATTTGTTAAATAATATCCAAAAAGCTCTTCATCATTGGGCCAATTATAGGTTATCATATGCTGGAAAACTCAGTTTGATAAATACTGTGATCTTTGGTCTGGAACAATTCTAGTGTTCTACTCTACTGATCCCTAAGGGTGTACTCAAACTGGTAACAAAATTTTGCAGACAATTTCTATGGGGTACTGAGGAGGGTCAACGCAAAATTATAATGAAAAGCTGGAGTTCTTGTTGTAAACCTCATGTGGAGGGAGGGTTTAATATAAAGGAAGTCTTGGCTTGGAATAAATGTTTATTGTGTAAGTGGATTTGGGCTATTGAAACTCATGCTGATAGCTCCTGGGTTATTTGGAATCATACCTATAACATTAAGAATGGAAGTTTTTGGACTTTGCCACAAAAAAACTTTCATTCTGAGAGTTGGAAAAGCATTCTGAGGGTCATGGACATTTTATTAGAAAAGACTGGTGGTGTTGATCATGCTCGTGCTTTGCTGTAGAGTTGTGCTGCAGGTGGGAAGCTGCAACTCAGCCTAATCTATGAACATTTGAGAGATCATGATCATACAATCAGTTGGGGCAAGACAGTTTGGAACAAGGTTGCTCTTCCTAAGCATAGTGTCCTGGTAGTCTTGGCTATGCAACAAAAGTTAGCTACCATAGACAACTTGAATCATAGGGGATTGCATATAGTTAACGCGCATTACGTGCAAAGCGATAATGAGTCTCATCAACATTTATTTTTCATTTGTCGGTTTGTTGCATCAATTTGGCACAGATTATTGCATTGGCTGAAGTTAAGGGGGCGAATCGATTGTTTGAAAAGGGAACGCATTGGTTAGGTGGTCGAAGGAATAGGCGCCATTGGAAAGCTCGGTGGATATCAAGTTGTCTTCTTTGCATTAACCTATAGCATCTGGGAAGAACGGAATTCCCGTATTTTTCGAGATGTTGAACACAATGAGGACTATATTGTAAGACGTGTCCAATACATAGTTAGTATAAGATTATTACATGCCTTTCCTTCTTCGTATGAAGATGAAATCCTAGAGTCCTTTAGATAGAAATATATTTGGAAGTGTTGTTGGTTATCTTTGTAAGATTGGCCTCTTTTATTCCCTAAATGGATGAACAATATAGGCTTGCTTTTCTTGCAAAAAAAAAAAAAAGAAAAGAAATATGGAATAGAAATATCCGGAACATTCTAGAACATTCTGACTCGGGATTTAGCGGTTATCAGAAAATAAAGACGGTTTTAGGCCCGGACTCCAAATGTACTCTAATTACTGTCAAAATGACCGTATCGGCGCGTAGATGACAATTAAGAGGTAGACATCAGTGTTTGAGCAATCACTTGACGAAAAACTTACGAACTGTCACAAATCGTTCCGCGTACCAAACATGCGGCCCAATCATCACCGAGTGGTTTGCGGGAGGTGCAGAAATGAGGTATCTACAGAGCCCCCACTTTGACTGAGGCTTGGACAAGGCGAAAGTCAAAGTATAGCCATCAGGTCAATCGAAGATTATAACCTGATGACTATGGCGACGCGAGGCGGTTCAAGGGGTCTGAACCAAGGACCTGTCGTCGGGAACATTTTAGAGTCTGTCGACTATCGGGGAGGGTCGTTTAAAGTCCATTTGACTACGTAAGGAGGCTCGCCAGCCATAAGAAGAGATCATACCTGAGACTTCTTCCTGAAGACGTTTCCGGAGGTGCGTAGGAGTTAAGGGTAAGCGTATGAGCTAAGGGTAAGCGTAGGAGCTAAGGGTAAGACCTAAAGGATAAGTAAGGATTGTGCTAGGGTGTGGGACCCTAAAGGAAAGCATCAATGGGAAGGAGGCCCGAATATAATTTCGAACTAAGGGGTAACTAAAGCTCGAGTGTAAGAACTCTGCCGGTCTGGGAACTTCTGGAGAACGACACCTTTATCGCACTCCGTGGGGAAACAAGAAATATTGTGAGTAGCAGGACACAAAGGGAGGCCGCCGGGAGAAATCTGCTTGGGTCGTATTCAAACAAACTTCAGAAGAACTTGAGAAGGATGATTGTATGTCGTGAACTCTCGTTGGGGAAACCTTATCAGGAACTTATCTCCATGTCTCAAAAGGGATTGTCTATCCGCTTACTCTCGCTGGGGGAATATGATGAAGGCGTGTCGAAACACCTGTCAAAGAATACCTGCTCGTTGTGACAAGCAAAGTCTTGGAAGCAGTAAATAATGTACGGTAGTCTACAGTTGGCTTAGAAATGCGGGTCTGAGCGAAGAACAATCGTCAAACGGACCAAAAAAGATAAAATGGCATCGGGGAAGAGGCGCACCAAAGATGGGCCCACAAATAACGAACTCATAACGAATTTTTAAAAATTCGTATGAAGGGAAGCTGAGGACGAGGCGCAGCAAGAGCTGCGTCTCTTGGAAGAGGCCCAGCGCCTGCTGCGTCTATTCCTGGAGGTGTCTTTCCTGCGTAAAAACGCGATGAAACAGGGGTTTCATTTCATTTATTCGAAACATAAAATCATCAATTTCTCTCTCAAATTTCAACCATTTCCGCCAAAATTTGATCCAAAAGCTTGCATTGGCCATGACTAATCGAGGTATGTATATTATTCTTGCATTAATCTTCTATAATGGACGAATTGGATCGACAAAATTTAGGGTTTTCAACCCTAAAATGTCGAAAATTTGGGGCTTTTCCCCAAAATGATTTTGCCTTGTAAAATCGACCTTGTAAATGGCTAATTGGTAGTATAAGGATCATAACCATGTATTTGTTTCGAATTTTCGTTGAATTTTGGGCATTTGAGTGAAATTGAGACGGTTTCACAGCTAGACCGTAAATTGCTTCGAAAATGGCCTTAGTATTGCCCATTTGCGATGAAACTTGATATTTGGAATCCTTGGATGATGGGTAAACTTCTTACCATCTCAGAATTTTGGTTTGTGACGGCTTTTTTAGGACACTTTTCTAGGGCATAATCGCCGTTATAACGAAATGCTGCCGAAATTCCGACTCGAACCCATGACTAGGCTTCAACTTAGGCTTGACTTAACCCAAATTACCACATGAGTGATCGGGTTTGTGGGAATAATTGCCAAAGATGGCGAGAAAAATAGCGACTTCGGAGCTTCAAAACTCGGAAATCCCTTAATCAAGGTTCGTCGTCACTTGATGCGACCTAAAATTACTTTAATTTTGCATGTGACGAGGCTTCTACGTCCGGGAGAGCTCCCATGGACATAGACACTGCCGTTGACGCTTCTCGTGCTCTTGAGGAGGCTTTTACTGCTGTTAGGGCAGCTGGCGAGGTTGCTGAGGATGAGGTCCAGGAGGAGGAGGCTGCTGAGGAGGAGGAGGCCCCGAGGCGGGCCAACGTTGGGCGAGGCGGTCGTCGGTGAGGAGCACTGCGTGGCCGAGACACGGGACGAGAGGCACTTGCTTTGGGCTGCGGAGGGTCACCTGTCCTATAGGACGGTGAAGAGCTTGGTAATCTTGAATTCATTACCCATCACTCATCTTCTTTCATTTCATTTGCTCATATTTTTTCCAATTTCATTCAAACTAAAGATAGCTTTTGTTTCAAATCACAATAGGAGGCCGGGAACATCAGATCGTTCTTGGGCTACACGACGGCGATGGAGTGCTACGAGAGGCTGTCGGCGGAGGAGCGAGCCATGATCGAGCGGGGGGCATTTGGCGCCCTGGTGCAGGCTTGGAGGGATATCACGAAGAGGAAGCTGCGGGCTAACCTTAGCCTGGTCTGCGCTTTGTTGGACCGATTCTGGGACATGACTTCCACTTTTCACATGCCTTTTGGTGAGGTGGGAGTCACGTTGGAGGACTACGGTATGATCTCTGGTCTGCCGTGTGGGGCTGAGGTCGTGGAGTGGCCGGAGGTTGCCATGAGGGTGGACTCGGCCGAGGCTAGGAGGTTGATCGGCTGGAACTTGGCGCCAAAGGCTGCTGCAATGCCTGGTTTGGTGCCTAGTTCTTACGTCCGAGACTACTTTGCGGGGAAGACCCCGGAGCGGGTGGTGATTGATGGAAGAGAGACGACTCCTCCTCGCTGTACAACTAAGCAGAGGCCCCGCTTGTGGCTTTGGTGGTTTCTGTCTTCGATTTAGCTCGGAGATAAGGGAGAGAGGCTGTCGACGAAGCTCCTTCCCTTTCTTTCTGACTTGAGCTCCCTAGGACGTTGGGACTGGGTCACTGCTGGTTTTGCGGTCCTCATCTGCTTCATGAGGGCCATGGTTCGTCCGGAGTTGATGGAGAAGGGGACTTCTCCTGGTGCTGTCGGCCCTGGACTACTGTTGGAGGTATGAACCTTCATTTAGACTAAAATCACTTCCTTTCCTTATCGAATTACGAAATATCGTTATAGACTATCTTGCTTCACAGGCGTGGGTGTACTCCTACTTTCCGAGCCTCTCGCCCAAGAGGACGGAGCCGTTGGAGAAGGCCTATCCCGTTGTGAGGGATTGGGTGATGTGTCGCACGAGGAGCAAGCGTTCCTCTCACGGTGTCTACCGGCGGGACGTGAACGCTCTTCAGCTGGACAGCGTGAGCATCTCACTTATGTTCGTTTTGCTTCTTTATCGCTTTTAACCGATCATAAGAATGATTCCTTGCTTGTCTTTTCCCAGTGGGTGCCCAGGCCTTAGACGGAGTACTCTAGCGCGCCTCCTTTTGTGGCTGAGGTCCTTTGACCTAGGAGCTCGAGCCGGTTGCTGTTGAGGACGTCGATGGGTCCTGTGTGGTACTTGGGCGAACGCTTGGCTCGTCTGTGCTCTCGGGATGTCTTGACGGTTCCCATCGATCCTTCTAGGACGATGTTTAGAGAACCTTCTGAGGCTGAGCGGGAGGCTGACTTGGCTGGTGTTGGTGGTGACGCCCTCCTGCTTCCTGGTGAGGACTACTCGGCGTTCCTCTACGGGAGGTTGGCGTATTGGCCGATTGTGGTAAGTGCTTCATCCTTCTTTATTTTTGATTTTTTGAGAATACAATGAAAGATCATCGATTAATGGAAATCATTTGACTTTGCAGGAGGTCGAGGCGGCGGGCATCGAGCCCCCAGAGTACCCCGAGACCCTCGAGTACACTGACGCGACCGGGAGGACGACGATCTCCGAGCTGCGTGACTTTGACGTGGCTGTGACGGATGCTGGCCTGGACGATTGGCAGCATCTGATTCGGAGTGTGAGCCTCTAATTTGCATGATTTTTGTGTAAGAACACATTTGATTGAACTTATCCAATTATTGAGAACTTCTTTTTGAAAATGCAGGTTGCGCCGTCTCGGTTTGTGGCGTTATGGAGGGTAGCCAACCGGCTGCGAGCTACTGCCGTCGAGGCACTTGTCGGCGGTCGAGGTCGTCAGGTATGAACCTTTCGTCTATTTCATTTTTCTAATTTTCTAACTTTTCTTATGATTGCTTGAAATGATTGACATGAGCCAATTTTGTTGTTTGCAGAGGGAGCGTGAGCTGGAGCGAGAGCTGGCCCAGTCTCGGGAGGAGACAGCTCGTTTGATGAGGGAGCTTGAGGTTCGCGACGCCGAGGTTGCTGCTCTCGAGGCGAGGGTTGCGGAGTTAGGCGGCGACCGGCAGTAGTTTTGTTGTTTGTTTGCTGTTGGCTGTATCTTGCACATTTGTATAATTTAGGACCTTCATTTTGGACATTTGGATTTTGCTTGGTGCTCAAGCCCCCAGTTTGTTGTACATGTCCCCCTTTTGATTGTATATGATGTCCTGAGTGCCTTTGCTGCTGGGTTGTGTTGCTTGTACCTGCAGGTTAGCTTTGAACAGGTTTGGTAGATGACGGTCTATGCCGTCATGCTGCCGAAATTCACATAGAAATTCACGTAAAACATACATTTGACGATGTATGGCCTAAATTAGCGCAAAACGAAAGACTCAAAAGTGCAAAGAAATGCAAAAAATGCCAAAATGCAAAAAGTTTGCCGGAAATGACCGGACGGTAGGGAGGTTTACCCCCAAAAAAATGAAAAAATAGAAATCTATAAGTTAGAAATGTAATGTAGGACGGGAGTGGAGTGATTAAAAAAGAAAAAAAAGAAATATATAAGTTTGAAATGAATTACATTAAAAAAATGATTTCCTAAAAAAGAAGAAAATAGAATAAAATATATAAGTGTGCTAAAATGACGAAAATGCTGATATTGCCTCGAAATGCGTGCCCGCGGAATTAGGAAACACGAACTATGGCAATTTTGACGTATTTACCAAAATAATAACCCGTATGAATAGGAAATTATTCGCTAAGGAATTTAGGAAAGATCCAACGCGGAAAATCACAGAAACGTTGCTGAGGAAGAGGCGCAGCAGGAGCTGCGTCCCTTTGAAGAGCGCGGCAGTCTTCTTTGTTCCCCGGTGTATCCGTCCTGGCAGATTTTAGGAAACAGATTTTAGTATAAATAGAAACGTCGATAGATGTTTTATTCACACAATTCTTCCATTGTTGAGTTTGAAGCTTATCAAGGTGGTCAAACCATTCTTGGATGCTTGTCTTGATTATTGGGATCCGAATTATCACGTTTTTGCTTTCCCCGGAGGTGACATTTGCCCATTTCCTGAAGAAATTGCTGCGATTGGCGTGTGGGACCCAGAACACTTGCCTGTTATTCCTTCTGCATCTCAGGGGTATAAAAACAAGTTTAGAGACTTGCTTGGGTTGACAAGAATTGAGGTGGACCGTCTAGTGACCTCGAAAGGAGTGCGAATGTTGGACTTTATTGACCGATTCATTAACAAGGCCGACCCCACCATCTCTTATGTTGCTAGGCGAAGGGCATTCGGATTTTGCTTGTTACATGTATATGTCCTTCAAGGGCATGTTGATGAAGATTTGAGAGGTGATCCCCGTCTCTTGGGCCTAGTTGAGCAAATGGAACTGCGCAGGAGCCCAGCCTGTTTATGTTTAGGAGAGATCCTATTGGCTTTGGATAATAGGAAAGCCAATCGCGACCTACCTTTTTTGGGAAGTCCCATTATCTTGCAGGTAAAAGAACACTCTTCTCTTTTTCTTGTTTGTTTCGTTTTTTTTTCTTTTTTCGTTTTTTCTCTTTTTTTTTCTTTTTTTTTTCTTTTTTTTTTCTTTTTTCGTTTCTAATACCTGCTTTTGGTAAGTCTGGCTTATGGAGCGTCTTCGATTGATCGAGCCCCCAGTTCATGTTCCTTCTTATCATGCTCGCTCGATTGTAATGAGGATCAGGCTTTACATGGTGGACGTCACTCGAGTCTGCAATTATTGGGAAAATAAATTGAAGAGTGATGATGGCCCCTTGATTAGATGGGTGGTACCATGGTGGCATCTCAAATCTGTCACTGGAGTATCTTCCTTGGATCCTACCCAATCTGTGCGCATTCTTGGCTTGGAATTCATGGTATGCATCTTCCCGGAGAGGCTGATAAGGCAGGCTGGATTGAAGCAGACAATCCCGAAGCTTGACACTGTCCCGCAGACTGCCGTGGCGCTTACTACTGAGAGTCGAAGGGAGTGGGCCATTAAATGGGCTCAAAGAAACGTATGGTTCTTGAACTCTTCTGTTAGTGCCTTATGGGTGTCGGACTCCTATCTGCGGTGGAGGAAAGCTACTACTCCGGAGGAGCGTGAGAGATTGAGGAAGCGCGAGCCCGTTGACTACAAGGTGCGCGAGGTGGAAAAGGAGAAAGAGAAGCATCTGACTGAGGGAGAGGAAGAAGCCGGGTTTCGAGTTGTTCATCCTTCGAAGAAACCGAGGACTTTTCCTGCCGTAGACAAAGTGATTGACAAGAATGGGAAGGCTAGACCGCGAGAAAGACCGTTGGTGATTAGGCCCGAGGTGGCGCAAGAGCGTCCGGCTCGAGGTCGGGACAAGAAATATGACAAAAATGACAAGGGCAAAGGGAAGATGGAGGAATAACCCAAGTCTTTATTATTATTTATTATTATTATTATTGTAATAAGAAGGTGGGGTTTTTAGAATCCTAGCCTATTTTTTTTTAGCATTATTATTATTATGTAACGTATTATTATTATTATTAGAAAATGAATGAAATAAAAGAGGTTATTTGGTTATGAAACCGTTGTGATTTTCTATTTATTATTCTAGTCAAATTCCAAATGCAACTGTAAATGTCCTTCTATTTACATTTTGAAATTAATGGGTTGTATCCTGTAAAGGATTGCCTACGTATTCATTAAGAAAATGAAATCAAACCCTTGCGCGTAGTTCGAGTAAATGTAAAAGAACAATTGTTCTAAGCAAGAGCTTGTAATGAACTTAGAAGATAAGCATGAGCTTTTTTACTTACTCTTAAGGTGCAATTTAGTTTATTTGATGATATGAGGATGACAAATTGTCAAAATGCAAGAGCAGAGTTATATTAGCTTATTTCAGCTTGGCCATGGGCCGTTTATTTAGTGCCACAAGAGCGACACGTGAGGTTACACGAGGCGCGTTTTTGTTCCTATTCTAGGCATAATACCGCTTTAGTTGGTCAAGGTTTGTCGGGTTGGCAAATTCATTCCCATCTAGGTCTGCGATTCTAACCGCACCCCCTGGAAGTATGGACTTGACTAGAAATGGCCCTACCCAGTTAGGTTTGAATTTTCCCCGTGTATCGACAGGTAAAAGAGCTCTAACCGACTTGAGTACTAAGTCTCCTTCCTTGATGTTCCTTTGCTTGACCCTTTTGTTGAAGGCTCGTTTGATACGTGCTTGATATGTTTGGACATTATGTAATGCGCGTAGCCTACGTTCATCAAGGAGGATGAGTTCTTCATATCTATCCCTCTTCCAATCGACTTCCGGGATTTGACTTTCGAGTAAGATACGTAATGATGGTATTTCTAACTCGACTGGTTGTACAGCTTCCATGCCATAGGTCAAATAAAAAGGGGTGGCCCCAGTGGGCGTCCTAACAGATGTGCGATATCCCCATAAAGCAAAGGGTATCTTGGTTTGCCAATCTCGATAGTTGTCAATCATTTTCTTGAGAATTGTGACAACATTCTTGTTTGCCGCCTCTACCGCGCCATTAGTCTGTGGTCTATATGGCGAAGAGTGGTTATGCCTAATTTTGTACTTGGCTAGCAATTGCTCAGTCTCGGCTTGGAAATGTGATCCATTATCACTAATGATCTCATGTGGGCAACCGTATCGACAGATGATGTTGTTTTGTATGAACTTTGCTACATTTTTAGTCGTGAGACTAGTGTAGGAAGCCGCTTCTACCCATTTGGTGAAATAGTCGATTGCCACTAGGATGAAACAGTGACCTCCTGTTCCGGCTGGAGTTATCTTCCCGATTATATCAATTTCCCAGGCAGAAAATGGCAAAGGAGATGTCATCGTATAGAGCAATGAAGGAGGAACATGTTATACATTCCCGAATATTTGGCAGTTGTAGCAATGTCTTACATATTTGATGCAATCGGATTGCATTGTGGTCCAATAATACCCCAAACGTGTGATTTTCTTTGCCATCATGGGCCCACTCATGTGAGGACCGCATTCTCCATCATGGACTTCTTCTATCACTTTCCGCGCCTGTGAATGATCATGGCAACGTAGGATTACACCAAGAGGTGTTCTTTTGTATAACTCTCCTTGCATGAGAACGTATTGGGAAGCTAGTAGGCGTATAACAAGTTGTCCCCTTTTGTCCATATCCGGTGGATAGGTACCGTTGAGCTTGAAATTTAGGATTGCTTGGAACCAAGGTTCCTCTATGATTCCCTCTTCATCGGTGATTTGGTGGACATAAGCTGGCTCTGATCGTCGTTCGATACATAAAGGCATTTCCACCATGTCATCTGGCATATTAATCAAAGATGCAAGTTTTGCAAGAGAATCTGCAAATTGATTTTCTTCCCGAGGTAGGTGTAGATAGGTTACGTGATCGAAGAATTGGGCAACTTGGTCTATTCTGGCTTGATAAGGTGCTAGGCTTTCGCTTCGGATTTTCCAAGATCCCGTAACTTGATTGATGATCATGGACGAATCCCCATGCACTCGGAGACTTTTAATGCCTAAGCTCACTGCCGCTTGTAGTCCAATGAGACAGGCTTCGTATTCCGCAGCTTTATTTGTCACCTTGAAGTCGAGTTTGACAGAGATCGGTGTATGCTCGCCTTCAGGAGAATGAGCAACACTCCTATTCCAAATCCTCTTAATTTTGATGCTCCATCAAAGTAAAGGTCCCAGGAGTCTACATCGGTTTGGAGTATATCCGTGTCTGGAAATGACCAAGTATCTATTGTTTGTGCATCATTAATGGGATTTTCTGCAAATAATTCGGCAACGGCGCGCCCTTTTATAACTTTCAGAGGCACGTATTTGAGATCGAACTCTGAGAGCATCAAGGTCCATCTTGCTAGGCGTCCGTTGAGGACGGGTTTCTCGAAGAGGTATTTGACTAGATCCATTTTGGAGTAGCTAAGCATGTAATGACGTAGCTTCTTCGTTGCCCACACAAGAGCGAGGCATGTCTTTTCGAGTTATAAGTATTTGTACTCGTACTCCAAGAACTTCTTACTAAGGTAGTAGATAGCCCTTTCTTCCTTTTCTACGGTTTGAGCTAACATGGCGCCCATGGCTGTTTCGGTTACTGTGAGATATAAACCAAGAGGTTGATCTCGTTGAGGTGGCATGAGCACTGGTGGTTTAGCTAATATCTCCTTGATTCGGTCGAATGCCTTTTGACAGTCATCATCCCACATGGTGTGATCTGTTTTCTTGAGCTTCTTGAAGATAGGTTCACAGATCATGGTGAGTTTCGATATGAATCGACTTATATATTGCACTTTTCCCAGGAATCCTCTGACTTCTTTTTCCGTTTGAGGTTGTGGCATTTTGATCAGAGCTTTGATCTTGGAAGGGTCTATTTCTATACCTCGTTGGCTAACGACATATCCCAGGAGTTTGCCAGATGTTACTCCGAATGCGCACTTCTGAGGATTGAGCCTCATGTTGAACTTTCGTAGCCTTGAGAAGAATTTGCGAAGGTTCGCAATATGCCCCTCTCTATCCTTGGACTTGACAATCATGTCGTCTACGTATACCTCAACTTCTTTGTGCATCATGTCATGTAGGAGTGCAGTTGCGGTGCGTTGATATGTAGCTCCGGCATTGATTAACCCAAACGGCATGACTGTATAGCAATAGGTTCCCCATTGAGTGACAAAGGCAGTCTTATGGATGTCTTCTATGGCCATCTTGATTTGGTTATAACCCGCGTACCCATCCATGAAGGATAGTAACGCGTGATCTGCGGTATTGTCCACCAATATGTCGATATGTGGTAGAGGAAAGTCATTTTTAGGACTTGCTTTGTTTAAGTCTCTAAAATCAACACAAACACGGATTCTCCCATCCTTTTTTGGTACGGGTACTATGTTGGCTACCCAGTCAGAGTACTCGGAAACTTTGATGAACCCGGCTTTGAATTGCTTATCGACTTCTTCCTTAATCTTGAGAGCCCATTATGTCCTCATTCGACGAAGCTTCTGTTTTACGGGCTTGAAATCTGGCTTAATTGGGATTCTATGTTCGGCGATATCCCTGTCGATCCCTGGCATGTCTTTGTAGGACCAAGCAAAAACATCTTTGAAATCGTGTAGGAGGCCTACGAAATTGGCCCTTTTGGTAGAGCTCAAGGTAGTCCCTATCCTAAGTTCTTGGGGTTCTAGTTCGGTTCCTACATTGATGGGTTCGGTGTTCTCTATTACTGGTCCCCCTTCCCCCTCTTGTAGTATTTCCTTGGCTATGTAGGGAGATATCTCAATTGAGTCTGGGTCCGGGTCATCCTCAGTATCATCGTAAACAGAATTGCATTCAATATAACACAAAGAGTAACCAGAACCTGATTTATTCATATTAAAGTTTGAGAAAAGTTGAAACAAAGAAGCCATCTGATCTGTGGTCAGCGGCGGCAAAGGGACAGTTGTTGGGACATTTCCCGAACTACTGTTACTATTTGAGGCTAAGCTAGGAGAAACAAAGGGAATGGGGACGACGACAGGAGGAGACTCCCTAGTGACCTCTCTAGACTCCGACTCTGACCCTGACTCGAATTCATCGGTCTTCTGGTCTTCTTTGAACATCTCTCCTTCTCCAGTGGTTCGCTTGAAGAGTCTTCCTTGATTGTTGGTCCATTTGATTGATTTTCTCCTTCCTTTCTGCTGGTTCGCGTTTGTTTCTGTGATTAACGCGGTAGGGTTGAAGTGGTTGTCTCGAAGTATCATGGTAATGATCTCATCCTGCGCGGCTCTAACAAATCGATCTTCTCCAAATAGTAGACTGACAGCTTGTTCGTCTAAGCAAGGTGCTTGACGGGCTTTGACGGTAGGAACCGTTTCTGGAGGAATGAAGTAGCAATCGTGAAAGATCTCGATTCCGGCTAGCTTCCTTCCGAGGTAGTGCCAAGGTTCGGGAAATCCGTGAAAGAGTTCTTGACTTCCTTCCCTAACAAAGTCCATTTAGGGTAGGGAAATATGGTTGCATTTGGACTCCTACGTGCTTAAGGCTTTGAACTTGAGCGAGCATCTCGAGAACTTCCTCTTTATTGGGTTTGTATCCTAGTCCAAGTGGTATTCTTTTTTAGTTGCCTTCCTTGTAGGGTGCGAAGGTGTTTCTTCGGGCAGGGTTCAAAGGCATTCCAGGGAAGTATCCCTGGGATTTGAGTATGTGGTTAACCACCAAGTTGGAGTAGGGATCGTAGTATAGGGGTGCCAACTCGCTTTCTATGACACTTATGCTTTGAAAGCCCCCAAGTTCGTATACTGGATCCGCAAGGACTTGATTATTTGACTTCTTTTCGATTATTGCCTTGATGGGCGACGAAGTGATCGTCACCACTTTGCCATTTAGTGGTATTTTGATCTTTTGGTGAAGGGTGGATGTTACCGCTTTGGAAGCGTGAATCCAAGGTCTTCCCAGAAGTATGTTGAAGGAAGCTTCAATGTCCACTATTTGGAAGTTAACCTTTCGCTCAATTGGCCCTGTGGCTATGGTTAGGTTAATGAGTCCTACTACCTTTCGTCATGTACCATCATATGCGCGAACACCTTGATTAGTAGGAGTCCAATCCGACTCTTTCATGCCTAGTTTGTATGCCGTTTTTAGGGGTATGACGTTGACCGCGGAGCTATCATCCACCAAGGTCATTGGCACATTCTTCTTTAAGCAAACGATAGTGATGTAAAGAGCCAAGTTGTGACTAGCACCAAAGGGTGGCAAATATTCGTCTGAGAATGTAATAGGATTACTTAGCTTCGGTGATTCTTGGAAGACCAAGTTGACTACATCGTCGGGTGTGAAATTATGTGCTACATTTAGTTTGGCCAAAGCTTGCAGTAGAGCTTGGCGATGTGGGAATGAGCTTGCTACTAGTTGCCAGACTGAAAGATCAGCCTTTGTCTTCTGTAATTGCTTTAGCAAATGATCAGTAGAGTCATCTTCGTTATCATTTGGTGTGATAACGTTGGTTGGACCATTTTGAGTAGTATTTTGATATAGACGTCCCGAATGAGTTAGGTGGTCTACATCTTGGTCTTCACCATTTTGGACTATTTCCTTGACTAGGGAGTGTTCAATGAGATACTCGTCTTCATCATCATCGGCCCATACTCCATTGATTGTAACTAGTTCCCTCATTCTCATGATCTCATCTTCTAATTGTGTGATTTGGTCGACTAGTTTATCAACCACGGCGACTATTTCTTGCATAGTAGCATTTTGGGAAAAAATTAGTGGCGCATGTTCTTTAGGTGTTGCATTGGGGTCATGTAAAGTTATCACCACATTTTCCAATTCTGAAACTTGCCTATCCACACTCCTTGCCCATGCGATGAAGTCGGAAATGGTAGGGGAGATAGTAGAGTAGAACCCTTCATTCTCGATCGCGTGGATCTCATCTTCAACTGGAGAAATGAGGTGTGAACAATCTAAGGTAGATTCTTCACTTGTGATCACTAGAATTCCAAGAGGATTCTGAGTGTTGTTGGGCTTACCTCTCAGCGGTATTGGTAGTCGACCATCCTCAATCATGTCTTGATGCACATTCTTCAATTTGTAGCATTTTTCTGCGTCATGCCCCTTACCCCTATGATATTCGCAGTATGAGTTCTCGTCCCAGAACTTGGATTTCTTTTCTGGTTCGGGCGTAGGTCCTATGGGTTTGAGTTTTCCTTGTTTCATTAACCTTTTTAGAGCATTGGAGTAAGTGTCCCCAAGATTTGTAAATTTCCTTGGTGGGGTACTCTTCTTGGATGGCTCGAGGAGGTTAACTTCATCGGTTTTGCTAGTGGAGCCATAAGAACGACTTGTTGAGCCTTGATATCCTCGGCCTACCGTTTTGGACAAGAGCCCTTTACGGATGTCATCTTTGATCCTCGTTCCTAGTACGGTTAAGTCTTTGAAAGTTTTGATGTTTTGGTACCTCAAATGATTGGCATATATGGGCTTTAGGTTGTCCACGAATTTCTCCACAAGGGTAGCCTCATCCGGGCGTTCAACTAGTTGGGTACTAGTCTTCTTCCACCTACTTAGGAAGTCGGTGAAACCTTCTTTGTCATTTTGGGTAAGAACCTCTAGAGTGCGCATGTTAACTTGGATTTCAGCATTATCCGCATATTACTTAGCAAACTCGATCGCGGCGTCTTCCCAAGTAGCGATCTTCTTATGTTCTAGAGAGTAGAACCATTGCTTTGGGATGGTGTCAAGAGATGAAGGGAAGATCCTTAAGAACATCTCGGGTTGGATGCCTTTGATAGACATGTAATCCTTGAAGGCACGAATATGGTTCAAAGGGTTTTCATGCCCCTTGAATTTAGGGATATCCGTCATGTTGAAGTTGGTTGGCAACTTAGAACTCACGGCCTCATACTTGCGATTATTCTCCCTATAAATGTCATCCCCTTTAAGATACATCAATTGCTCCTCTAAGTATTGGAGTCATTTCTCAGCTGCAGTCATACCCATGGGAGGGTTTTCGTCCCTGAAGTCATTCACGAAGTCATCAACTATTTCACTTTCTCGAGGAGGCAACCTCGTTTCTACGGTATATATCCGGCCCTCGATGGTGTCAAGGCGATCATACACTTGATCTTGAGTAACTTGGAGTTGAGCTAGCGCGGTTAGGATTCGATCATTACCATCTTGGAGTTGATTGAAGTTCACGTCACTTGTTTCAGGCATCTTGGAAACTGGATAAGAGATCGACGACGAATCAAAACACGATCGACCATTCTAACACACTTACTATAAAAGAAATGTTTTGACTTGTGAAGTGGGTGTGTGCCACTTGTGTCAGTGAGCTTTGAAGAAATGACGAGGTTTGAAAAATGTTGGTCCTAGTCAACTTTAGTGTAGTTGTAGGAGTGGACTCGAAGTGAGGTTTTGAAATGGGCTTGGGCCCGAATTTTGACTCGACAAATGGACAGAGTTTTGACTCGGTTTTGCGCTAATCATTGGCCTTTTCGAAATTTACATTTTAAAAGGGATTTTGATTTTACAAAAATCGTCATGGTTTCGTTTAGAAATGGTGATCACGTAAGGTACAAACATTTATACAAGCATTATAACGGGATGCTGAGTGCATTTAAAAGGGTTTTGGTTAAAAGGGTGGGTTACCATACCGAACAATCAAACCCGAAGTCTGTGGAGAGGCTCGTACCAAACAAGAGTAAGGCCGATTCCTAGTCCATTTCCTCAAGTAGTGAAAGTCCTTGATACAACCAAGAGTAAGTACCATGGTATAACTAACGTCAATCGCCATCCATCCTTAGGCCCAAATAAGAATTAGGACCGTTTAGACGGGACGATTGGTCGAATGGGTTGGGTTGGGCCTAGGAAGGCCGAATGAAACGATCTAGGAAGATCGAGTTATGAAAACCGATAATTGTCTTGTACAAACTATTCCCTAACCTTGTTCAAGTTTCACCCTTGGCTACACGTAAGTGTATTATCCCCAGCGGAGTCGCCAAACTTTGGACGCGGCCCCACGGGGGCGCTTGGGAGAGAGAACAAGCGTTTGCATTTGTGGAGTCGCCACCAATTTATTGTGGAAAATTGGAAACTGTTCGAATACCTCGTGCCATGTCAAGACACAAAGTAGTGACATGAACACCAAGAACTCGTTACCCTTAGCATTCTATGTCTAGAATGACTCTCGTGGATGCCAATGAACACGGATGTTCACAGAGATCTGGAGTAAAGGGAGAGGGTACGTATTAGGAAGCTCTTTTGATCGAACACATAATCCCGCCCGCCTCGATAGCGGCCTCTACTAATGATTAGGGAAGTTATTCATACTCGATATATCGTCGATTATATGCATGCAATGCAGCATCCAAGTTTTAATCCTAGCATGTGAGAATTAGACTAAGTCGGTGAACAATTAATTTAGCATACAATTAATGTCGAGGTAGGGATTTAGGTTCAATTACATGTGAGCATACAAGCAATACAATAAAGAAAATTACAATAATAATATAATAAAAGAAGATTACAATAATTACATCGGATTAATTGATTTATGTCGAAAGTACTTTTAAAACGGGTAATTTTGAGAAAGAATAAATAAATAAATTAACGAACAGGAATTAGGCGATAATACGATTAATAGTTAATTAATTACGCAAGCTAAAACTAGGTCAAGGCAGAACGGAAGTTCAGAGACAGAAATCAACCTGGAACAAGCGCAGCAGAGCTGCGCCCTCTGGAAGAGGCACAGCAGTTGCTGCGTCTGTTCCAAGGGTGAGTTCTGGCTGTGAAGCCGGAACTGCAAATCGTTAATATTCGTGGGTGAATTTAAGGATTGATTATGATATTCGACTCGGATGAAAGTGATTTAATACATTAATTACATGTGAATGAGTCATAAAAACGATAAAACATGGATGAGACGAATGTAAACGAATTAATTACATGAATGCAAGATTGATTAATGACATGGGTGAAATAAATAGGTTAAATATAATGAATTAATGAAGAATTAATGATGAATATGACAATAGACAGATGGGAATATATCAAAGATCGAATTCCAGTAACCCAATATGAACGAATCGAATTTCTACAACCCGGATTAATTTTAATGACGAAAAACCCGCAAATATTGGTTATAAGGGATTTAAAGTCGGGATTTTAACGATGAATTATATGTGTTAATGACGATGAACAATGTACATGTGAAATTATTATGCTATTATGTCAAGGAATTGAAGAACAAACGAAAACAAATAAAAACAACGAATTGATAGAGGACGAAGGAAGAAGAAAGGAAGCAGGAACTGCGGCAGCCTCACGAAGAGGCGCAGCAGGCACTGCGCTCCTTCGAAGAGGCGCAGCAGTTGCTGCGTCCTTTCTCGACGGTTGTCTTCTGATAATCCGTAAAAAGGGTTTTAAACATGGTTTTAGAAATCGGTTTTAGAAGTACTTTCGACATAAATCTTACATGATGGTTACAAAAAGTAAATAACAATAAATAAAGAAGGATTTACACCCTCAGACTTACATGTTTGACGAAACGAGATGAACTAAGTTTATGTTTTAGTGATGCTCGACTCGAATGTAACGAAAGTGCCGTCGTAGGAGGAAAATGATTAAGATTAGTTAAGTTGATTATGGTGGAGTTGGTCAAATTGGTCGGTCATGCAAACGAGGCTGGTACTCAGAAGGATCCGAGCTTACGTGGTTGAAAGTTCAAGCACGTAGACGCCAAAAAGTAAGAACATGGTCTAGAATGCAACGGGAGAGGAGAAGGGCGGACACTCGCGTGAGAAATATCACGTGAAGGAATTAGGGTTTTCGGAGAAACTTTGGAAGTGAATCTCGAAAAGATATGAAAAGATACGAAAAATACGCAGAAAAGGACCTGGGAAGAGGCACAGCAGGCACTGCGTACCTTGGAAGAGGCGCAGCACCTGCTGCGTCTGTTCCCAGGTGGTTTCCTCCTGCGGAAGAAAGATTTCCGTATTTAATTTATGGAATAACGGATTAATTCTATTTTCCTTAATATTTTGTATGAATATTACGGGAAATTCTTTACCAAAGATTAAAAGATTGTGAAATATGGAATAGAAATATCCGGAACGTTCCAGAACATTCTGACTCGGGATTTAACGGTTATCAGAAAATGAAGACGGTTTTAGGCCCGGACTCCAAATGTACTCTAATTACTGTCAAAACGACCGTATCAGCGCGTAGATGACAATTAAGAGGTAGACATCAGTGTTTGAGCAATCACTTGACGATAAATTTACGAACTGTTACAAATCGTTCCGCGTACCAAACATGCGGCTCAATCATCACCGAGCGGTTTGCGGGAGGTGCAGAAATGAGGTATTTACACGGGGTGGATATTGCCATCCCTGAACCGGGTCAGAAAGTTGATACCCTTCGTCCCGGATGGGTTTGTTTTTATCTGTACCCTTTTAAATATGGCCTCCGTTTTCCTTTTCCCAAACTCATCCAAGATTTTATTTTTACGAACAATTTCGCCATGGCACAAATCTCTGCCACTGTTTGGAGGGTTCTCCTCTACTCTCTGGTTGCTGGTCAGAATACTGGTAATTCCATCTCCCTAGGCGATTTGGCCCATATATACAACATCAGGTCCCTAGGTAGGGGCCAGTTCTCTCTCCGGGGACGTGGAGAGGCTCCCTTCAGGAATGTGTCCAAATCCCGAGATGAGAAATGGTTTGAGGACTTGTTCTTCGTGGGGAAGGACTTCATTCGGCCGCCTGCTGACTACATCTTTGAGAAATGGGTCATAACTTCGAGTAAGTTGCCTCCTTGTCATCTGATTTGTTTATCTCGCTGCTTACTAGCTTACTTCATCGTCTTCGTGCGGGCCCCTATGACCTAACTCGTATTGGTGCCAAGATCCCTGCCTGCAGCAAGCTATTCTGTATCTCTGAATCCGAGAGAAAGTTTCCTGACCTGCTCCCTGGTTTTTCACCTGCTTCCTCCTCCAACCCTTTTCAGTCTGCTCACAGTATGTCTTCTGGTAAGTTTTCCACAGTCGTTTCAATTTGCATGCTGCTTCTCCTGATGCTTTAGGTACCCCGACGCCTGTGGTGATGCTTGTTTGCAGGTTCCAAGGCTGATCCTTTAGAAATCATCCTCCAAAGTGCCAAAAGAAAGAGGTCTTCTGCCAGTCCTGACGTGGCATCCACCTCTAAGAGGAATGCTCCTGCTGCCTCTTTCCAGACCCCTCCTACGTACTCCAGTTCTGCTGGGCCTGAGCCCTTGGATGTTGACTCGCTCTCTCGCCATCCGCCTACTCCTCCTGCCAGCCCTCGTACCTCAGCTAGCGGAGGCACTATCGCTCACTTCCCAGAAGGTTTTGGGAATGCGGACAAGGTACCATACTGGCCGGAGATGGAGCAGCTGCTCTTCCCTCCTCTAAAGGAGACGTTCTCATAATTCTCTCCAGAGGAGATGGCTGAGAATGACGTGCACAACGCCTTCATGGTGAATGCTCTTCATCTTCTACCTGTTTGTTTGTTGTTGTTTTTTTTTTAGATTCTACCCTTTGACTTCCCTTGCTGAATTCTGACTTTCTTGCCCCAGACCCTCCAGTCTGCACTCTATAATAGGAAGATGATCAACATAGTGCAGACCACCAGTCGTGCCACCAACGCCAAAAACCAGGAGCTGAAGGGGACAATTGCCGACTTGGCGCAGCGGTCCGATCTGAAGGAACGTGTGGTGGAGTTGAAGGCTGAGCTTGCTGTCACCAAGAAGAAGCTGAAGGAAGGGGCTGATCAGCTGGCGTGCACTCAAGAGGTGTGCAGCACTTTCTCTGACTCCCTCAAGCATTCTCATGAGAAGATCAGTGAGCTGATCTCCCTGGCCACCAATGTTGTTGCCTATGCTACCTGGCGGGGAAAAATCAGCGGCATGCGTGCTTCTCTTGAGGAGGCTCCCACCCAGCAAGCTATAGAGGAGGAGGAGAAACAGTTGGAGATGCTCTACCCCACCCAACCTGATCTGAGTGCGCTGATGCCTGAAGTTGGGGAAGTGAATTCTCCTGCGTTGGCTGAGTAAGCTGCTGGTGGAGGTGCTGGAATGTCCTAGGATGCTACTGACGGAGCTCAGGAAGCTATGGCAGATGAGGATGTGCAAACTGGTGCGGTACCTGAAACAGGGGGTCAGCAGGCAGAGGAGGTGCCAGAGGTGGAGGTCATTAATGTGACCGATAATTAAGTATTTTTATATTTTAATGAACTTTTTTGCAGTCTGGCCCAGAGGTGGCAGACCTGTAAGTTTTTTAAACTCTTTTTGGTTGCTCCGCCAAGGTGGCGGTTAAACTCAGGGGCCGTACTTTGGCCATATTTTGGGAATACCCCTTGCCGTATTTTGGCAAGGTTTTAGTTTATATCTTGTGTGCTTGTTTCTTAGGTTTCCTTAGTTTAGGAAGTTGTCGTGTCAGCCCGCTGGCTGATTTAGGCGAGTCTTGTCATCCTGAAAAGGCCGACTTTCCGACTCAGCTAGCTGCCGTTTCAGCCTGATGGCTGGTTTAGGCATATGCCGCAATGTAAGAAGGAGTGGCCGTGTCAGCCTGAGAGGCTGATTTAGACCAGTTTGGTCAGCCTGAAGAGACTGATCCAAACTAAGCTAGCTGTCGTGTCAACCTGATGGCTGATTTAGGCGTATGCCGCAGTTTTGGATTACTTAACCTTGTTCATGATGCAAGGTGTGTTCATCACGTTTAAAGCCAACAGGGGCGTAATTTAGGCAAGTTTATCGTCATTCTAGGACCAATGGGACGCTGCAGGATTCTGGCAGCGCAGAGATCCCTACGTTCTATGTATGTGCATGCATGTTGAGGCCCTGATTAACTGCGATTAGTGCGAGCTACGTCAAGGGGGTGGTATCAGGGGTAGCTGGGTAAGCGTGTTTAGCTGTCAACCAGGCTCCCTTTCGTATGTTCCACAGTCCGCCTGGTGAGGGTGCTTCTTGTGGAGAAAATAGGTTAGGCATGTTGGAGTGCCATGTACCTTGTCACCCCGCGTTGGCAGTTGACAGTCCTGCTAGATATACTTTCAACGTACCATAGACACTAGGATTCAGAGTGATGTACCTAGAGAAGCCTGAAAATAGGAAAATCTACTCAAATGATGTGAAGTACCTGTCGCCATCTCATGGGGTACCAGAGCAATTGTGGTCCCAGGACGCTGTCAGACCACACCATCTAATAGCAGTTTAAAATCTTAAAATAGCTAGAGACACCAGAAATAAGAGTGAAATTGGCAGTATGCCTACTACCGGATTTTTATTTTAATTTCAAACTGATTTGGCTTTTTATAGTACATCATTCTGAAGGCTAAAGTCTACTTATTATTAAAAGTAATATCTCTTCAGGTGAAGTATGTTCCATGGGCGTTGTATGATTTGACCGTCCATAGTCATCAGTCTGTATGCACCATGGCCAACAACTCCTTCTACCTGGTATGGTCCTTCCCATTTGTAGGCGAATTTGCCTGCTTTTCGATTCTTAGTGTTTTGAAACACCTCTTGGAGAACCAGGTCTCCTACCTCCAGGAGCCTGACTTTCACATTCTTGTTGTAACTCCTGGCCACTGACTGCTTGTAAGCAGCCAGACATATTTTTGCGCTTGCTCGTAGCTCGTCGACTGTGTCCAGGCTTCTGGCCATCTCTGCATTGTTCAGTTCTCCTGTCATACTTCCATACCTGTGGGTGGGAACTAGAACTTCTGATGGGATGACTGTTTCTGCGCCAAACACTGGGCTGAAGGGTGTTTGACCTGTTGCTACCTTTGGTGTCGTTCTATTTGACCATAATACTAGTGGCAATTCATCTGCCCACTTTCCTCCAAACTCCTGTAACCTCCTTCTCAGATTATCCATGAGGTTTTTGTTGCTGGACTCAGCTTGCCCTTTAGACTTTGGGGTCCTGGGTGCTAACTTTTTTAGGGTGATGTTCCACCTGGCACAGTATCCCTCGGTGTCGTTGGAGATGAATTGTGAGCCATTGTCACATATGATTTCTGATGGGATACCAAACCTGCAAATGATGTTTTGTTTTATAAACGAAATGACTTGTTTGTCCTTTACTTCTGTGAATGCTTCTGCCTCTATCCACTTGGAGAAGTAATCTGTCATCGCCAGCATCCACGTCCTGTTTCATGTGGCTCTTGGTAGAGGTCTTACTATGTCCATGCCCCATGTCATGAACGGCCAGGGGGAAATGATGGGATGCAAGGGCTCTGCTGGCTGATGGATCATTGGCGCTGAGCGCTGGTAGGCGTCACATTTGCGTGCGTACTCTGCTGCATCTGCCTTCATTGTAGGCCAGTAGTATCCCTGCCTGAGGGCTTTATTTGCCAGATTCCTGCCCCCTGCATGGTTTCCACATTCGCCACTGTGGAGAGCATGTAACACAGTCTGTGCTTCTTCCTTGTCCAGGCACCGTTAGTAGGGGCCTGCCAGTGATTTTCTGAATAATATGTCGTCAATAAGTATGAACCTGGAGGCCTTCACTCTGAAAGCTCTTACTTATTTCTTGTCATCCGGTAGCTTGCTATTACGCAGCCAGTCTAGGTAAGGTGTGCGCCAATGTTAGAAATTATTAATCTCATTATATAACATATTCATATATGTTCAAATTTATTTAGTCATAAAATAAATTCTAGATCTTATGCATGCAAACATAAGTAAGATAAGAGAAGAAATCATTGTTCTTACTATATGATTTCGGTTTTATGGGCACCAACAAGATCTCCTTCTTGTTAGTTCTTGAGCTTTCCAATAATGGATGAACATTCATGACTTCAAAATAGAAGCCCTCTAATAAGTAGCACCCAAGACTATCCCAAAATCCCACAAACTAACATGTACTAGATATTTGTAATGTGGTTTACCTTAAAATCGATTATTAATACTCATATACTACTACTAGTATTATTAGTGATTGATTTGTACAAATTAGATTCATAAAAATGATTTTTATGAAGAACAAGAGAGAGAGTGTTGGTTTTCATAAAACATGAGAGAATGATAAATTTTTAGAGAAAAATCTCTAATTCTTCTTCCCACAAAACCGGTGGGTATAGGGTTTATAGACCCTTTTTATTTTTCCTTTTTGTCTTCACAAGACTAATGGTGTAAGGCTTTGTCATTGTCAAGTCACTATCAAGTGTCATAGACAAATGAATAAGACAAATGAATAAGACAAAACTACTAAAAACCCACCAATATTTCGGTTTTCATGTAATATGGAGTCCATTTTATTTTTGTCAATTGTACAATTGTATGTCATGTGACATGTGACATGTCTTATGTCATGTTTTAATTTAAAATGCATATTTAACAAATTAATTGTCATTTACAAATTAAATAAATCACATTTAACAAATTGACTAGTAATTCAAAATTACTTTCACATAAAATGGCCATTTAAATACTAGTTAGTATAATTCACAACATCTTGTAATTATAACTAACTTATCATTCTCATCTCGCGTTGTTGCGCAAACACCGATTAATTTTAGTAATATAACTTCTTAAATTACTAAATAAAATCTTATTTAATCACATTATAATAAGATGTCATTTTCTCTCTTATGATAATAATTTGTTCAATTTTAAGGAATTAATTAATCTGTATCGACATACAATTAATTAACCTTTTCAATTAAGGGAATCGTCCTTTAGGTGTGACCTCAAGGGATCAACTGATCACCACCGTCGCACGACAGTATTGTCAAACTCTAGCCAGCCAATCATTACCGATATGTGTGGACCAGTTGACTATATATGTAATGTATCATCCCTTTCGTATTCTTGATAAGAGATTTAAATATGTGATCAATATGATCGACAATTGTGATCGCATTATTGTCGGGGACACTTACTCCAACAATCTCTCACTTCTCCTCGACAAGTGTGCGTCACCAATTCTCTTGTCCTATTACTATCTCCCACTCAATGCAAGGTGTCTTTTGGGTCGTACTTGCAAGTGATCATATCGAGAGTAGTTTCCTCGATCTGGAGAATAACTGATTGACCGGAGTTATCTACCATAGATACCATCCGAGCGTGGCCACGCATTTCCAAATTATTACACCTCGAGTGGCCCTGAGATATTGTTTTAACCCTGACAAGGAGGTGGACAATTCCTATCGCACTTATTCCCTTCGACTAGCCACAGCCATCATAACCCAAAATATGCCCATTTGACCCCATTTACGAAGGTCGTAGTAACATAAATCAAAGTTAATCTGAAACTGTGCCACCTTAGGCGAACAGTCTTTAGTCAAAAGAATCGACTCATTAGAATACTATAGTAGCTCTCGCCACGACTAGGCTATATAAATTTGCCAGAACTCTATAAGCGGTCACTGCCCGACAAAGTGTTCCTAACAGTCTGCCTATGTGATCGACTAGTCATCTCACATGACTATATGGCACTGAACTTGCCATCAATCGCATCACACTCTAGTCACTTCTAGAAGTCACCTCATACAAGTGACTATGGGCGAATACTATGTTAATCCGGGTTCACTTTAACGGGGTTCAATATCCTCATACAACCCGTTTGGATGTAACAAAGTATAATAAAAGAGTTTTAAAGTAAAACTCGAACGACAAATGTGATTATCACATATGAATAGTCAATGCCTGATTACTACTTCATATTCTATAATCCAGTTTGATCTTGAATGTAGTTGTTCATCTCAATTTAATTGAAATGACATGACTCATCATGTTAAGCCTATGAGAAGGCTTTGGTTAGTAGGTTTTATCAACTTCTTGTACCTTACTCAACCTTACTACATACTCGTTTTCCTTTGTAATGTATACATTTGCATTAAAAAACTTTCTGAGTACGTGTCGAGATCCAATCAAGACATAGGCCCTCTAGCCTTAGAATAGCTCCCACTGTTTTCACAGTGTGCGGGACTCATCCTTCTTGCACATCTCATGATTGCAAGTGTACTCAATTTCCGTTGTAAATATTTCTCATTGTTCTTTATTGTCTAGAATGATTCTAGAAAATCTATTTCTTAAATAACATAGCCACAATGGTATCTTAACCATCCTAATGTGTTTTGATTATGGTTTTGTCGGAAACCATGCGCAATCTCAATTGTCAATTGTCATTTGTGTAACACCCTTACACAAAATTGCATCAAAAATACTTTGCTTTACTTCCTTAATGCTTCTGCAAGCACATATCAGTAATCTTTATGGCTTACGTGGTAACTATTACTTAAATTCGATTTGAAACAATTCATCATACTCAAAGTATATGAAATGTTATACATCATTTCCTATTTAATTGATTTAGCAATGAAGCAAATGGAATCAATCAAATATGTTCAACTTGATTGAACTAGTCATGAATCTTATCAACATAAGACTTCTTATTTGACGCTAATATCATGTGGATTTATCTCCATAAATCTGGATATAAGATGTATTATAATACTCCATAAGTCTTAAATCATTCCCAATGATCAATGTGTCATCCACATATAAGACTAATTAAAATTTTTGTAACTCCCACTAAACTCCATGTATAAACACAACTTCTCGACTTATCAAGAAAAGTTTTATAACATGATCAAAACAGTGATTCCAACTCATTGATGTCCTACTTAAGACCCTCTCTTAAGTTTCACATTATCTTAGGATTGCAAGAATCTACAAAACTCAAGACATGTATTGAATACATTCCTTCTAATTGAAGAAGTGGGTTTTAGATTCACTTGCTATATGTATATCATCATAATGAAATACAATCCCTAAGAAGATCCAAATAAACTTAAGCATTTCAACTAGTGCAAAACCCTTTGCCACCAATCAAGCTTTAATATCTAATAATTCACTTGGAATTTATTTTGGATTTTCATGGCTCTAAGCCTTGTATTGAGTAGTGACTTAAAACATTCTCATGTAAGTCATATGTTCATTACTTTCCAGAAGTAATCAACTTGAATCAAACAATTTCTTTGTAAGTTGCAAGCTCTTTACTTTCTAAAAGTAACACTAATTCATCATCTTCAACAAGTGACGACTTTAACCTCCTAGGTTTTGAAGAAACAACGTCTTACACAAAACGTCTCATGTAGCCAAGAAAGACCAGTTTCTTGCGACATAACATTCTTTGTGGCTCTTTAAATAATTTCAACGTCTTACACAAAACGTCTCATATAGCCAAGAAAGACCAGTTTCTTGCGACATAACATTCTTTGTGGCTCTTTAAATAATTTCTCCCACTCTGTCTTCTAGAAATAAACTTGTTTTCTAGTAAGACAGTTTCACGAGCCACAAACCCGTTGTACTCGTGATTATTGTAAGGAAAAATGAGCATTTGTTTCTTGTGAAAACTTACAAGCATGGTACTCTACCATTTCATATCTCATATGAATCGTTTAGATTTAGTGGAAAAACAATTTAGACAAAATGATAAAATCCCCAAAAGGATCAAGTAACTCAAAGTAACTTGATTGAAGTTCAAACCATATCGAATGGAGTTTGAATTCTTTATTCAACCACACATTATCCCATAATGTGTGCTAAGAGAGATTAATTTGTGATACTATATCACATTTCCTTTGGCTTATATCAAAGTTTTCATTTTGATAATCCCATCACGACTTGATCGTGATTCATGGAACTCTTTGAACTCCTTCAAAGATTTCTCCTTTTACCTTATTAAGTAAACATATAGGTGTCAACTTAAATTGATGGTAAAAGAAAATGATCAACCTATTCTGTATCAATGATTTACAACCTCAATTTCCTTTTCAACCAAAAGGCACGAGATATCTTGCTTTGAATACAAGATACGCATATACCATTAACAATCTAATGGTTTCAAGAGTACTCGATAACTCTTTGCGTTCATCATTCTAGAATTTAAGGTTTAATCCTGGGTTACCAATTTGAATCTTGCATCATCCATATGATATATCATTCTAGTTTGGTTTAGAATATAATCACCTTGATAATGGGCTAGCCATACATCAAATCATGGTGTATAGGGTCACAAAAGTGAAACCTCTTTTGTATCTTAACAAGTATATATTCTTATTTAGAGTTTAAGCACTTAATAGTCACAATTAAGTACAACTCTAAACCTAAAACTAGATTGAGTACACAATGACTCTATCTCTCAACATCATTGTTGCTAGTCGTCATATTCTAATCATCTTATGTATCGAATACAATAATGAAAACCTCCATTGGTTTCCAATATTGACGAAGTAGTACTAGCAAAATTTATGTTAATCAAATAAACATTTAAAGAAGAAGGTCCCATTAGATGTCCCACAACTAACTTGTTGATTCTTCAATAATTTGGGGTAGCTTCCTTCCTAGCGTCCAACAATTTAGACAATGGAAACTTTATCGGTCGGGATTGATAGGTTTAGTATTGTTATTCTCAATAACATTAGTTTTAACATTACCTTGTATCAATTCCATTCTAATTTTACTTCTCTAAACCTTACCTTTTCTTAACGGTTTAAGAGAATGCTCCCACTCATTTCAATGAGTCTTTGCTTTGAGAAGCAAAATTGAATTTCATGAAGACTACTCTTCATTCGTTCATTTAGTCTTAAAACTTTCATTGAAGTGGTTGCGGTATTTTGGTTAATTTTGATTTCCAACAAATCTAGTTACCAAAATGATGTAACGTTTCAAAGTACTTAACTCAATTAAGCATATGAGAAATAATTTATTGTAAGTAGACATGTTAGTTAAGAATCAAAAACCTTTTTGATCACGAATAACTCTTATCTATACTCTTCATAAGAGATCCTTACAATGGATAATACGAGGTTTTTAGAAGAAAATTCAAATTTGTCTTTAGTTACGATGTTTTAATGGAGATTTGAATCAAAAATCGAAATGATATCGTATATGAATTGTGGTAAAGAAATAGAACAACATGATAACAGAATAGTAGAAAACTTAACATTTATCGTTTTATTAATATTTGTAAATAACAAGTAAAGCATTTACATAGTGATCTCTACCCAACTATGATAAATGATTCCAAGATCCAAATTCATATTAACTTGGGGCACGGTGTGCTGAAATACCCTTTATTAATATAACTTCGTGGATTAACTCTTTAATCGATTCTACTTTTAGAACTCTTGGTCGATAAAATTACATTAATATTTATCTTTAGCCCGAAACAGATCCGGAAATCGTCGTGAATACTTTCGTTGAGTTCAACCCAAATTTCGAATAAATGTGTCCATGATCCAAACTCATATCAACTTAGGGCACGGTGTGCCGAAATACCCTTCATTAACATAAATTCGGTGGATAGACATTTATCACCCACTTCCCCTACGTAACAAGGTTTGTACCCCGGTGTGGCCGAGTGCACTCCCTCACGAAATAGGTTTTCATGGTTTCTACTTTTTGGTAAGGCTAAGTCTCAATTGTTTGTTTTAGCGAGAGGTCATGTCAATTTATTATATATCACGTTTTAAGTGAACTAAAGCGGTGAACTACGATAATTTTAATTGACACGGTCGATAAACTCGATTAAATGATGATGCATGTTTTAGTTGTGGCGATTTAGCGATGCATGCAACATATAAATAAAATACAAAGCATAAATTAAATCCTAGTATGGCCTTCCTAAAATAGTAAATCTAATAAACTATTACAAATTCGGAAACCAACTCCATTGGTCCCTTGAACTTCGGTCTTGGCACGCATTTCAAGGCAACAAATTCTTTAATGGATCGCCTTCTCGAGTGGCACCGTCTTCTAGGATCTCCGGAATAAATAAATTACATAACAAATTACATAATTTCCTATTATACATTTGTAATTAAAATAAAATAAATCTATTAAATTACAAAATGGTGATACGAGATCACAATAAATTACAACCGAATCGATATTCCCATACATTTCGGGTAATATCAATTAAAACTAAGACCATACTAAGTAAAATTACATAATTCAAAAATTACATAAAATTAAAATATGACAATCATAAATAAAATGCAGCATTATAATATGTATGAACATGCCCAATTTTATGCTAAATCACCTTTAAGGAGCAAATATCGTATATTAATCGGTTTTTACGGATTTGCGTGATTTAACCTTTTTTTAAAAATCACAATAATTACATAAAATCATATTTATGTACTAGTTAATTACCCTAACCATCTTAGGACTCCAAATTAGTCTCCACTAACATATTGACAATAATTAACTTATATTTTTTAATATTGTTCATAAAAGGACTTAAAATTACAATATAATGCCATAAACTTCAAATAAATCATAAAAATTTCAAATAAATTTGAAATTTGAAATTTTAAACTCATGAAAATTCTGGAAAAATATCATGACACTCATAATGTTCAAAAACTTAGGTTAAAAATTTCGAAATTTATCGAGAAAAACAATGTTGCGGTTTATCGGATTTATCAATTATAACCATAAAAATATGAGAAAAATTATTTTTATCAACTTTTAAATTTTAGATCTGAAATATGAGATAAAATTCAACATGTGACGTTTTTTTCTTAGTCATGAAGTATGTTTTAGCAATTTATACTAATTAAAGTCACTATTTATGTGATTTTTCATCAAAAATTCATAAATCATGCATAAAGACTTCATTATAGCCAAATATTTTACACACATCTTGTAAAATTTCATGTGACAACATACTAAATTTCTATGACCAGATTCGACATATAACTCATATTAACCTATTTTCTCATTTAAATACGATTTTATCTTGAAAAATCCATATTTCGAGCATAACAACTCATTTTATTATGAAAATTTACAGGCCATCATTATATAATATATGTGAAAACATATCCAAAAACCACTGAAAAAATCGAAGTTGAGCTATTTTTAGTCCAAAAATGACATTTTTATCATAAAAAACTCATTTTAATGCCATTATTATATAAAATGAACAATAAAATCCATAAATAAACCCAAAAAAAATCCTAAATACATTTTAGGACCATAAACTTTAACATGCAAATAAATTTCGTGATATTTCATAATAAACACAAATTTATAAGTTTTGTTTGTTAATCGTATAACTCGGAAAAACAATAACCGATTTGCATGCAAACAACCTAAGGCTCTGATACCACTTGTTAGAAATTATTAATCTCATTATATAACATTTTAATATATGTTCAAATTTATTTAGTCATAAAATAAATTCTAGATCTTATGCATGCAAACATAAGTAAGATAAGAGAAGAAATCATTGTTCTTACTATATGATTTCGGTTTGATGGGCACCAACAAGATCTCCTTCTTGTTAGTTCTTGAGCTTTCCAATAATGGATGAACATTCATGACTTCAAAATAGAAGCCCTCCAATAAGTAGCACCCAAGACTATCCCAAAATCCCACAAACTAACATGTACTAGATATTTGTAATGTGGTTTACCTTAAAATCGATTACTAATACTCATATACTACTACTAGTATTATTAGTGATTGATTTGTACAAATTAGATTCATAAAAATGATTTTTATGAAGAACAAGAGAGAGAGTGTTGTTTTTCATAAAACATGAGAGAATGATAAATTTTTAGAGAAAAATCTCTAATTCTTCTTCCCACAAAACCGGTGGGTATAGGGTTTATAGACCCTTTTTATTTTTCCTTTTTGTCTTCACAAGACTAATGGTGTAAGGCTTTGTCATTGTCAACTCACTATCAAGTGTCATAGACAAATGAATAAGACAAATGAATAAGACAAAACTACTAAAAACCCACCAATATTTCAGTTTTCATGTAATATAGAGTCCATTTTATTTTTGTCAATTGTACAATTGTATGTCATGTTACATGTGACATGTCTTATGTCATGTTTTAATTTAAAATGCATATTTAACAAATTAAATATCATTTACAAATTAAATAAATCACATTTAACAAATTGACTAGTAATTCAAAATTACTTTCACATAAAATGGTCATTTAAATATTAGTTAGTATAATTCACAACATCTTTTAATTATAACTAACTTATCATTCTCATCTCGCGTGTTTCGCAAACACCGATTAATTTTAGTAATATAACTTCTTAAATTACTAAATAAAATCTTATTTAATCACACTATAATAAGATGTCATTTTCTCTCTTATAATAATAATTTGTTCAGTTTTAAGGAATTAATTAATCTGTATCGACATACAATTAATTAACCTTTTCAATTAAGGGAATCGTCCTTTAGGTGTGACCTCAAGGGATCAACTGATCACCACCGTCGCACGATAGTAATGTCAAACTCTAGCTAGCCAATCATTACCGATATGTGTGGACCAGTTGACTATATATGTAATGTATCATCCCTTTCGTATTCTTGATATGAGATTTAAATATGTGATCAATATGATCGACAATTGTGATCGCATTATTGTCGGGGACACTTACTCCAACAGCCAATCCCAGTCATCTGCCTGTTCGGCTGTTTGGTCAGGCGGCTGACCGGTTGGCTGAGAGTTCTCACCTTCCTCTGTAACTGCCTGGACTCCTTCCCTATTCTGTGAATCCTCCAGTTCACCTTTATCTATTTCATCTGCTTTCTGGATGGAAGGTTCTAGCATGTGTGCTATTGGAATGCTGGAAAGTTCTGTTGGTTTGAATGTTGCCCCCAGAGTCGCTAAGGCATCTGCTTCCACGTTCTGGTCTCTGGGGATCTTCTTAAGCTTGCAAGTCCCGAATTTTTGTTTTAACTCCTTTGCTATTTTTAAGTATGCAATCATCTTCGAATCTCTAGCTATGAACTCATCATTCACGTGATTGACTATTAGTAGAGAGTCACTGGATATGCGCAGATGCCTAACTCCTAATTCCAGAGCTAGCTTCATTCCTAATATCAAGGCCTCGAATTCTGTTTCATTGTTGGTTGCCTTGAATTCACATCTCATCGCTTGTGCTATCAGGTCTCCCTATGGTGACCGCAGGATTAACCCTACTCCTGCCCCCCTTTGGTTGGAGGCTCCGTCAATATGCATCTGCCAGACCTTTGCCTCCTTGTTTCCCCCTAGGGTGAGGATTTCCTCATCTGCCAGATTTTGGATGGCTGGGTTGAAGTCTGACACGAAGTCGGTCAATGCTTGCGATTTGATTGCTGTTCTGGGGTCATACTGGATATCGTACCCACAGAGGTGTACAAGCCACTTTAACATTCTGCCTGACAGTTCGGGCTTCCTCATGATAGATTTCAGCGGGTAGTTGGTCACGACATGTATGATGTGGGACTCAAAGTAGGGGCACAGCTTGCGAGATGCTACTACCAATGATATTACTAATTTTTCAAGAGATGTGTACTTGGTTTCTGCCGGCAGCAGAGACCTGCTTACGTAGTAGATCAAGCTCGCTCCTTTTCTGCTCTCGACCGAACAAAGACTCACTGCCACTTCTGTGACGGCCAGGTATACGAATAGCGGTTCTCCTGGTTCCGGCTTCGACAGTAGTGGTGGGCTGCTGAGGTAGTGTTTCAGCTCTCTGAAAGCTTGCTCGTGATCCGCGGTCCACTCAAACTTCTAGCTTTTTCTCAGTATGTCGTAAAACAGCCTGCACTTATCTGAAGATCTTGAGATGAACCTGCTTAAGGCTGCTACCTTTCCAGCTAATCTTTGAACATCCTTAGGCTTTTCAGGTGACTGTAGTTGTAAGACGGCTTTGATCTGCTCGACGCTAGCTTCTATTCCTCTTTGAGCTACAATGTAGCCTAAGAATTTGCCAGAGGATACTCCGAAGGTACATTTAGATGGATTTACCTTCATTTTGTATTGCCTCAGGGTGCTGAATGTTTCTGCCAGGTGCCGCATGTGGTCCTTGGCCTTTTCTGATTTTACCACCATGTCATCAATATATACCTCCATAGTTTTTCCTATCTGCTCTTTGAACATGCGGTTAACTAGCCTTTGATAAATGGAGCCTCCGTTCTTTAGGCCGAATGGCATGACGTTGTAGCAATATATTCCTCTCTCAGACATAAATGTTGTCTTCTCTTGATCTGTAGGATCCATCTTGATCTGATTGTATCCACTCCATGGGTCCAGGAATGTCAGCATCTCATGTCCAGCTGTCGCATCTACCATTGCATCAATATGAGGCAGCGGGAAGGGATCCTTAGGGCATGCCTTGTTGAGATCAGTGAAGTCCACACATACTATCCATTTCCCATTCTTCTTAGGCACTACTACCACATTAGACATCCACTCTGGATATTTTACTTCTCTTATTTTCTTTGCTGCCAGCAGACTATCTACCTCTTGGTTGATGACCTTGTTTCTTTCTGCTGTAAACTTTCTTCTTCTCTGCTGGACGGGTTTACACTTTGGGTCCACACTAAGCTTATGCGTAATGATGAACGGATATATTCCTATCATGTCATCGTGTGACCATGCGAAGCAATCCATGTTATCCTGTAGGAATTTGATTAGTTGCTGTCTCAAGCTTCCTGTGCATCCTGCTCCAATTAGCACAGTTCTTTCTGGGTGCAGCTTATCCAGGTTAATTTGATCTAGCTCTTCTGCCGGAGGCTCGATGTATTCGTCCTGGACAGGCTGCTTCTGTAATTTCTATGCGGGAGGGCTGGCGGTGCATTTTAGTGCCTTCTTATAGCAGCCTCTAGCTTCCTCCTGATCTCCTCTTATTGTCTCTACTCCCCATGATGTGGGGAACTTTATGCATTAGTGATATGTTGAGGGGACTGCTTTCATCTGGTGTAGCCACGGCCTTCCTAGAATGACATTGTAGGTAGAAGGTCCGTCTATAACCAGATACCCGACTTGCTTGTTGACTCCTCCCACATAGGTTGAGATGACTATCTCGCCCAGTGAGTTGGCTGTCTCCCCACTGAAGCCTACTAGCGGAATGGACTTCTTCTGTAAATCCTTCTCGCTGAATCCCATGTTTTCTATGGTCTTCAGCATGATCAGGTTGACCGAGCTGCCTCTATCTACCAGGACCTTTCTAACCGTGCAATTGGCCATTGATAAGGTGATAATAAGTGCGTCATGATGTTCTCTTTCGCCGTACGTATCTCCTTCATCAAAGCTGACAGCTGGTAAGTCGCTGTGAGAAATTCTGCAAGAATTTGCTGGCCTATCTCCTTTGGTCAAGGTAGCACGTCTCTTAGCTGTTGAGTATGTCAGCCCACTTAGGTCGGAGCCGCCTGTTATCACGTTTATGATTTTGGTGCATGTGGGTGGGGTTGCAGGTTTGGTGGTGCCTACCTTATCCTGTTGCTTGCCCCCACGTGGTAATAGGTGGCTCAGCTTTCCTTGTTCATATAGGCGCTTGACCTCTCTTCGTAATGTGTAGCAATCCTCAGTATTGTGCCCAATATCACGGTGGAATTCACACTTCTTCTTGCTATCTTTCCTCCATGCTTGTCCTTCTACTGGTGGGTTGGGCCACCTGACTCCATCTCCCATCTCCCTGAGTGCCTTCAGGATTCCTCCGACGCCTGTAGTGAATCCATATTCTTCAAGAGTAGGGAGTTGTTGATTTTCCTCGATTCTGTTGACTCCCCTTCCATATGGTTTGTACCTCTCGTCCTTCTTGCTGGTGGTTTGCTTTCTTCCTGATTTCTCCCCAGCCGAGGTACTAGAAACACTTGGTGTATTAGGTAGGTTGGCTCTGGCTAGTATGTCTTCTTCCAGTCTGATGGCGGCAGCTGCCTTTTCCTGTACGGCCTCAAAAATATGGCAGGGATGCATAGTTAGCTGCTTGTACAGGTCGGAGTCATGGTGGAGGCCTCTTCTGAAGGCTTCTACTGCTGTCGAAATGTCGCACTCTCGTACTACTACCTTCTCATTGTTGAACCTAGTATTGTATTCTCCAATGCTCTCTCCTGCCCCCTGGATGATTCTGTATAGATATCCTGTAACACCCCCATACTCCAAGTGCCTTACCAGGACCACTCAGGTATGAAGACATTACCATCTCGGTTACCCGAGGCAATGATAATCAAATAAACAATGAAGAAACAACGTTTAAATATAAATACTTAGCGAAGAGTTACAATTCTCAAAACCAAACCAAATGTATAATACATGTCCTCAAACTGACTGTTCTAACTGAAATGTAAATAACTAATAAGCTACAGCGGAAGACTCCTATCATCATGTCATGGCAATCCCAGCTATCCTAGTACTCATCTCAATACCTGCTCAATATCTGCTCACCATCCCCGAATGGATCACCGCAGGTTTACAAAACAGTACCGGGGTCAGTACTAATCACACAATTCAATATATACTAACAATAAGATAAACAGACAGCTTAACTGTCACACACACACACAATCACGCCAAACCAATCATCTCAATCACTGACTATCCACTGGACCAGCCCTGCCAGTGGGGGACCGCAGCCGTACCCACCAAATCCCCGCTCCACATAGTGAGCGATAACCCTGTCCATTAATGTGCACATCCCTTCTGTGGCGGGTTCCACAGAAGGCGAAACTAGGGCGTGAAGTCACTCCCGCAAATGACCCCACTCAGCCGAGGCCACGCCTCACGAACCATAGACAACGATCACAACCACAATCACAATACAATTACTATATCAAACAACCAAACACAACACATCAACCAATATCCCATTATGGGACTAATACTGAGTAGGAAATCCTACCTGGTAAGCACACAATCAGACGGTCTCTACTGCTGAATCAAAAAGCTTCCTCTATGAAACCTCCTCCTATCATACGACATATAAATGCTACCGAATCATATACTATACAAAAACCCCCAAATCTCTAAATTAGGGTTTAACCAAATCAAAGGAAAGACAATAAAAAGGGTACACAGATCTTACCCTTGACGCAAGGAACTCAACGGTATAACCAACGCTAAGAACTGACCTTCCAAACTCCGAGGATTGCTAATTATGCGATTAGGATGAAGAACTTGCTTGCTTTCTCTCTTAAACAGTAATTTAGGTTTTGCAAAAGTGATTTAGAATAATGACGACAAAGCTTATATACCTTAATCGCACAATTAACAAAACCCGAGAAAACTCCCCGTAAAACCGGACACTCGATCGAGTAACCGAGGTACTCGATCGAGTACCCCCTTACTCGATCGAGTACCCTAGTTACTCGATCGAGTACCCAACAGGTCAGAAACTTTTCTAAAATGCCATTTACCCTTACTCGACAGAGTAAGGCCTACTCGATAGAGTACCTCAAGACTTATAAATACGGAGTATTACAGTCTTCCCTCCTTAAAAGGAACTTCGTCCCCGAAGTTCAAACCACTACTAAACAAAGGTACTCCCATACATTCCCGACTCAACAACCAAAACAAAATTCAACATAAAACGTGTTACCAACCCAACTCATCCCGACACACATACCGACACAACATACAAAAACGGTATGAAACTCTTAAAAACTGTTCGCGATCATCTCCTACCCCCCTAAAAGAAACAAGGTTACGTCCCCGTAACCATACATACCTGATCAAAAAGGAAAGGGTAACGCTATTTCATAGCCTCCTCTGGCTCCCATGTAGCTTCCTCGGTCTCGTGGTTAGACCAAAGGATCTTGAGCAGAACTGTCTCCCCACTCCTAGTCTTCCTAACCTTTCGGTCAAGAATCTGCTTAGGCACCTCAAGATATGATAAAGACTCATCTAGCTCTAAGTTCTCGGCCTCTAATACATGTGACAGATCACTCACATACTTCCGCAGCTGCGATACATGAAACACATTATGCACTCTCTCTAATGCAGCTGGTAAAGCCAGACGATATGCAACTTCCCCAACTCGCTCTAAGATCTCATAAGGCCCGATAAACTTCTAACTTAACTTGCCTTTCTTCCCAAATCTCATAACCCCACGCATAGGAGACACTTTCAAAAGAACTTTGTCCCCCACTTGAAACTCTATGTCCCTGCGATGTAGATCTGCATAACTCTTTTGCCTATCCTGAGCTGCCCTCATCCGTTCCCTGATCATCTTAATCTGTTCGACCATTTCATGCACCATCTCTGGTCCTAAAACCACTGCCTCAGCACTATCGTCCCAACAGATTGGACTCCTACATCTCCTCCCAAATAAAGCCTCAAACGGTGCCATACCAATACTAGTGTGATAGCTGTTATTATAAGAAAATTCTATCAAGTCCAACCTCTGTTCCCAGCTACCACCAAAGTCCATCACACAAGCTCGCAGCATATCCTCAAGAGTCTTAATTGTTCTCTCAGTCTGTCCGTCTGTCGCAGGATGAAATGTTGTACTCATCTTCAAAGTTGTTCCCAACGATTCCTGCAACTCCTTCCAAAACCTCGATATAAACCTCGCATCTCTGTCAGACACTATGTCCTTAGGGACTCCATGTAACTTAAGCACGTTCTTTCGATAGGCCATAGCCAATTGTGCCTTAGTCCATGTATCTTTCATTGGAACAAAGTAAGCTGACTTGGTCAGTCTATCCACTATTACCCAAATCATGTTGTTACCTTGTTGACTCTTTGGCAAACCCACAATGAAATCCATGGAAATGGATTCCCACTTCCACTCAGGTACCTCTAAAGACTGAATCTTCCCTTGTGGTCGTCGATATTCCCCTTTAACTTTCTGGCATGTCAAACAACGGGACACAAACTCAGCTGTCTCTTTCTTCATCCCAGGCCACCAAAACGTTTTCTTCAAATCCTTGTACAGTTTGTCACCACCCGGATGTACTGAGTATGGTTTACAATGCGCCTCTGTCATGATAGTCTTTTTCAACTCCTCATCATTAGGAACACACCACCTACCATCGAACCTCAAACTACCATCAGTATGAATAGAAAATCGGGACACTGTCCCTTTCTCAACTCCAGCTCTCCACTCCACTATCTTAGGATCCAACGCCTGTTTACCTCGAATGTCATCATAAAACTCAAGATGTACTATCATATCACCCATGGCGTCTCCTTTCTGCATCATATATATCCCAAACCTTGCTACCTCATCTCTCAGCCTCATCAAAGATAGAGCTGTACACAGAGAATGTACACTCTTCCTACTCAAAGCATCAGCTACAACATTGGCCTTCCCTTCATGGTAGATGATTTCCATGTCATAATCGCCAATCAGCTCCATCCACCTCCTCTGTCTCATGTTCAACTCCTTCTGAGTGAAGATGTACTTGAGACTCTTGTGATCAGAAAATACCTTAAAGATTGCTCCATAAAGGTAATGTCTCCAAATCTTGAGAGCAAACACCACCGCACCCAACTCCAGATCATGAGTAGGGTAGTTCTCCTCATAAGGCTTCAATTGCCTAGAAGCATAGGCAATCACTTTACCGTTCTGCATCAACACACATCCCAACCCATTCTTTGAGGCATCTCTATAAACCTCAAAGTTCTCGGTCCCTTCAGGCAATGCTAAGACAAGAGTTGTGGTCAAACGCTCTTTTAATGTTTGGCAATGCTAAGACAAGAGTTGTGGTCAAACCCTGTCCATTAATGTGCACATCCCTTCTGTGGCGGGTTCCACAGAAGGCGAAACTAGGGCGTGAAGTCACTCCCGCAAATGACCCCACTCAGCCGAGGCCACGCCTCACGAACCATAGACAACGATCACAACCACAATCACAATACAATTACTATATCAAACAACCAAACACAACACATCAACCAATATCCCATTATGGGACTAATACTGAGTAGGAAATCCTACCTGGTAAGCACACAATCAGACGGTCTCTACTGCTGAATCAAAAAGCTTCCTCTATGAAACCTCCTCCTATCATACGACATATAAATGCTACCGAATCATATACTATACAAAAACCCCCAAATCTCTAAATTAGGGTTTAACCAAATCAAAGGAAAGACAATAAAAAGGGTACACAGATCTTACCCTTGACGCAAGGAACTCAACGGTATAACCAACGCTAAGAACTGACCTTCCAAACTCCGAGGATTGCTAATTATGCGATTAGGATGAAGAACTTGCTTGCTTTCTCTCTTAAACAGTAATTTAGGTTTTGCAAAAGTGATTTAGAATAATGACGACAAAGCTTATATACCTTAATCGCACAATTAACAAAACCCGAGAAAACTCCCCGTAAATAGGACACTCGATCGAGTACCGAGGTACTCGATCGAGTACCCCCTTACTCGATCGAGTACCCAACAGGTCAGAAACTTTTCTAAAACGCCACTTACCCTTACTCGATAGAGTAAGGCCTACTCGATAGAGTACCTCAAGACTTATAAATACGGAGTATTACATCTCCTGCATGCTTCTGCGGCTTCCTACTGCTTGCAAATTGCTGAGTGAATGCGTTCACTAATTCAGCAAATGTGGATATCGACCTGTTGGGCAGGCTTACAAACCATCGAAGTGTCGGTCCTGTTAAGGTGGATCCAAATCCTTTGCACATGCAAGCCTCCTTGACTTGCCCCTACGGCATTCTTGTCATCATCTTCGCTTGTCTTGGCTTATATGGTCAAGGGGATGCATTGTTGCCGTTGAAGAGAGGCATATTTGGATTTTTGAATCCTTTTGGCATGGCTGTGATGGATATGGTATCCACGAATGGTGAGTCGGCATTGCTGTCCAATGCTGCTTTCTCGAGTGAGGGTGGCTGCCCTGGGACCCTGCTCAGTATTTCTTTTAGCTCCACGTCTTCTTGATTTATTATCTTTGCTGAATGGGGTTCGCTGTCACGTTTTTTGTTGGTTTAATATCCTACCTCTGTCCCGAGCTCTTGAAGGTTCGATGTACTCCGCAGGCTAGAGGGGTTGAAGTGACGATTGTCCCCCCTGCCGCGTTCACTTCTTTGGTTCCACTCGCATCCGCTCCGGTGTCGATCGATTCTTTCGCGAAAGCTGGCGATAGGGATGCCACCTGTTCGCGTCTCCGCACAGCTGGCTGATGGCCAGGTGTCCGGTGTGAGGTATCTCAGCCCTTGTGGGGTTATTCTTCCATCCATCGGTACTGCAGTTAGATCCAACCTTGTTACCAGTTCGGCTGGTATCTGTCGAAGTGGATTCCTACTACCCGATGTCCCCTGTGTCAGATCTACTAGTGGAGACCTTCCTTCGTCTGCCCTGCTCGCTGGGGTGGCAGATCTCTTTGTTTGGGATGTCTATCGTGCCTGAGCTCTGTCCCTCTTCCTTGCTTCAGCTTCTGCTTTCTTCTGGTCTTCTCTCATGTTTTCCATGGCTTTCTGGAGATTCTCTACGCCAGTGAGCAAGATTTGTGTGGGACTAGGCGGCGGGGTGTGGCCTGAATTTGCTGCTCCCTTATCTGATCTGGCTTGGGTTGCGATAGCAGGAGTCTTAGGAGGTAGGGATGTTTTTGTTGTTGGTGTTGTTCTCGAAGTATGTCCGGGAGCCTGTGTTGCCACTGTTGATGCTGGATTTTGAGTAGAAGTGTGTGGTGGCGACGGTTGTCTGCTCCCTGACACGGCGTCCGATGCTTGCTTATCCATTGTGTATTTAGAGTATCAACGATTGACGACCACAATGCCCCACGGTGGGCGCAAAACTGTTTAGGTATTTTTTACCAAATTGGTTGATTCGGGTCAATGCGGTCTTACTCGTCGGATGTTTGATAGTTTGTATAATAATGCTTAAATAAGGAAATAAAGTACGAAATATAAATTGACACGTAAGATTTGGTGACGCGGAAAACCCAGTGTGGGAACAACCGCGGGAGGGACGGTACCCTGCCAAATATTGCACTATTGTTGAATGGGAGGATGATTACAATTGAGACGTAATGCTAATCTTGCTGGCGTGAGGTATCGAGCTCGAAAGATCTTGGATGATTGTACGCGTGTGTATGTGGATGTGATGATGAATGTCCTTCCTTGATTGCTTCCTTGGCTATTTATAGGGTAAGAACCCTAGGCATGTCCTACCTTGATTATGGAAAGGGAATATAACTTCCATAACAACTATTTCCATGTTTGGTTGTCTCCCTTAATTCTCCCTGATCTCCCTAACATCTCCCTGACTCCCCCTTTCCTAATTCCAGACGCCTCTTCTGACGGGATTCAGTCTTCTCCTGCGTGCATGCCGGCCCAACGCTTTATTCAATCACGCGCTTTTTTCCTCCTCCTCCCATGATCCATTATTTTATCAAGTGGGCCTTCTATTTATTGTGCTATTTTTAGCCCAAACACCCAGGTGTAACGTTGGAACAGCAGTGGAAGCATTCAGGCAAGGGTTACTACCATATAGTGACTTGTACAGCGAGCTCACTAAGTATCCCTGCCACACCTTCGAGGACGTTCAGGCCAAGACTCTTGCCTTCATCAGGCTAGAGGAAGATAAAAGCTATAAACTTGGATGACCCAGTAGACCAAAGGATCATGAAAGGAAAAGTAGGAAGAGCAACAAAGGAAACAACTATAGGCCTACTTCATATTCCAAGCCAGATCAATCAGAAGTTAACCTGGCTCATGAGTATCAAGGTAAGGTTAAAGTTTATCCACCTATTTCCGAACATAACTTCAGTGTTGATATTGCATGATTAATCCAGAGACTTGACAACATGGGATCAGCTGTCAGATGGCCCAGGAAGTCAGAAAATCCCAACCCCAGAAGGGACAATTCTAAATGGTGCGAATTCCATATGGATATTGGACGCACCACGGATGATTGTTTCACCCTGAGGAAAGAAGTGGCTTACTTGCTGAAATATGGATACTTGAAAGACTTGATCAAGACGAAAGGAAGGAACGCAAACCAGGATAAAGAGAATCAGGAGCATAAGCAGGATCGTAGTCTCCCTCCACCACCACCAATCTATGAAGTAAAATTCATATCTGGCGGATCAGAAATTTGCGGCCTGACAAGTTCAGCAGCAAAAAAGATAGCCAGGACGCCAAGGACCGTATCACTCTGCAAGCCGGATCATATCCCAACAATCACTTTCAATGATTGTGACTTGGTGGGCATCCCTGATGTTCATCATGATGGCCTGGTAATTTCTATGCAGATTGGAACCACCACAGTAAGAAGGATCCTGGTAGACGGAGGCAGCTCAGAGAACCTGATCATGCTTGACGTACTGAAAGCCATGAAGATCAACGAGGACCAAATCACCAAAAAATCCAGTGTCCTAGTAGGATTCAGTGGCGAAACCAGGAGCACCCTAGGAGAAATCTACCTCCCAACCTACGTGGAAGGAGTCTCATCTTATGAGAAACTTGGAGTCCTTGACTGCCTGTCATCTTACAACGCGATCTTGGGTAGGCCCTGGATTCATAATGTCAAGGCCGTACCATCAACCTATCACCAGTGTATCAAGATACCAACAGACTGGGGCATGGCCACAATCAAAGGGGATCACAAGACAGCCCAGGAATGCTACACAACAGCCTTAAAGCCTTCCAAGGCAGGTAAGTCCCTTGCATAGCAATTACAGTACCCTGTCAGGAGCACTTATGTAGCACCTCCCAGAATGGAAACAGATCAGGTAATTCTAGACCCTGAGTACCCTGACAGGTATGTTTTAGTAGGATCCGACGCCCCGAGATAGCGTCGGGGCCCGAATCGGTAAAGTTCCTTAAAAATAAATCATCTTGGTTTGCTTGCTCACATTTTGATATGACTGGAATTAGCGCTGATATAATTACGCATAAACTCAATGTTGACCCATCTTTTTGTTAGAAATCTATATCTCTATACTCAACATATTCATATATGTTATAATTTTAATTTAGTCATAAAATTAAAAGGTGATCTTATGCATGCAAACTACAAAATAAATAAAGAAGAAATCATCATCTCACATTGATATTTCGGTTTATATGGGCACAAGAGAGTTCTCCTACTCTCTTGTTCTTGAGCTTTCCTTAGTGGATGAACAAGGATTCAAGAAGAGAATCCCTCCCAAAAGTATTATACCCAAGATAACAACTTAATAAAATTAATATTATTATTAATAGAATAATACTAATTTTGTATTAAAATGGACCCAAAAATATTATTTGGTCTCTCTACTATTTCGGTCAAGAGAGAAGAAGGAGAAGGAAGTTTTTATCTTTCTAAAACTCTAATTTTAGATGAATGAATGAATGATAATACCCCACCTTTGCATGTAGTGTATTAGATGATAAAATGAGCAAAAGACCCTTGGCCTTATGAAAAGGAAAACCGGGTAGGAGGGCTTGGGTATGGCCAATGCATGGCATTTTCTCTTACCCATAAAAGTAGGCATGTAAGGCTATAAGTTAAGGCTCATGATTATGCCTTCCACTTAAACATTATTAACACAAAAATGCCTAATCTTCCCTCCTAATTTTCGGCACATATGAAGGTAAAATGGGTTCCATTTTATCTTTGTCAAATTGTCAATTTGTCATATGTCACATGTCACATGTCACATAAAATTGTTATGTATTTTTAACATATTAAAAATCAACGTATTAATAAAAATACGTCATATACAAAATTGACTTAGTAATTCATAATTACTTATACCAAAATATTTTATCAATTATAAATCACAACATCTTGTATTTATAATAATTTATTCATTCAAATGCAATTGTTTCCTTAAACAATAATTTCATCTAAGTAATGAAACAATTCGATTACTTAGACCGTATCTTATTTAATCAGATTATAATGAGATACGTAAATTTTACTTCCAAAATCGTCCGTCAATTTTTAAGAAATTTAATTGACCTGTTTCGTCAGACGATCAATTAAATGATCAATTAAGAGTGTTACCCTTTAGGTATGACCTAAGGGGATCAACTGGTCACCACCATCTCACGACAGTAATGTCAAACTCTAGTCAGCCAATCATTACCGATATGTGTGGACCAGTTGACAGTAAAATATTACTTCCCAGTTGTATTCTTTAAAATGAGACTTAAACATGTGATCATCATGATCAACAGTTGTGATCGCATTATTGTCGGATGACACATATTCCAACAATCTCCCACTTGTCCTCGACAAGTGTGCGTCACCAATTCTCTTGTCCTATTACTATCTCCCACTCAATGCAAGGTGTCTTTCAGGTCGTACTTGCAAGTGATCATATCGAGAGTGGTTTCCTCGATCTGGAGAATAACTTATTGACCGGATTTATCCACCATGGATACATTCCGAGCGTGGCCACGCATTTCCAGTTCATTACTCCTCGAGTGGCCCTAAGATGTTGTTATAACCCTGACTAGGGGTGGACAATTCCTATCGCACTCATTCCCTTCGACTAGCCACAGCCATCATAACCCAAAATATGCCCATTTGACCCCATTTACGAAGGTCGTAGTAACACAAATCAAAGTTAATCTGAAACTGTGCCATCTTAGGCGAATAGTCTTTAGTCAAAAGAATCGACTCATTAGAATACTATAGTAGCTCTCGCCATGACCAGGCTATATAAATTTGCCAGAACTCTATAAGCGGTCATAAGGCCCGACATAATGTTCCTAACAGTCTGCCTATGTGATCGACTAGTCATTCTCATATGACTCTATGGCACTTGAACTTGTCATCAATCGCATCACACTCTAGTCACTTCGAGACGTCACCTCATGTAAGTAACTATGGGCAAATACAATGCTAATCCGTGTTCACTTTAACGGGGTTCAATTGTCTCTACAACCCGTTTGGATATAACAAAGTATAAGGTGAGTTAATAACAACTCAAACGACAAATGTCGACATCAGACTCGGGTGGTCAATACTATATTACAACCTTGTGATGCATATCGTAAGTGTGTAAACACTTGTTAATTGCAATAGAAGTTTAACATATCAAGTGTCCATGTGTTCAAACTTCTTTTTATCGCATTTTCCTTTACGTTCATGTTATCTATCATAGCATGAACCTTACCAAGTACAAATCTAGGTTCACAACCTCGGTTTCGGCTCTTTTTCTTGAAAGAACTTCTTTGTCGATTATCACATAACAAACGAATTTGTGGTGAATGATATAACTTGTACTGATCAGGTATTCTACCCACACACAATGCACTCGGTATATGTTTTGTAGAATCTTGCAACAATTGTCAAGATGATTAGCCTAGCACTTCTCACAAGTCCTAACATATTAGGAAAAACAGTTTTGAGTAACTTCTTATTCAACTGAGTATGTTTCCAAACTTCCTATTTCTCCTTTTAGCTTGAAAAGCTTAGGATTTTCATAAATCCTTACATGTGTTCGAACTGCAATATGTGCAACCTCTTGACACACAACAGAGTCTTCTTGTCTAACACTGAAATCGCTTATCAAATTCTCCTCGAGAATTCATGACGTTTCTTGTATGGCTCGCCAACGATTCATCATGCTTTTATGCATATGAATCATAATTGGACATGGGCATGATTATTCTAATGGCGGAAACATTAGTAACTAATAATCATGAGATCAACCATTCTTAGGTTCAAGGAACGACCATGACTGCTAATGGCAATTCCGTTTTCATTTACATGAATAACCTACGTTTCTCGTTGATTCGATGTGTATGTCTCAATACTTATCCAACATCTCATGATGTGATTGGATTCATCATAGTCCATTTTCATCCAGAATTGAAAACTCAAATACTCCTTTGTGAAGGAAGGTATTAGCTCGTCATTCTTCAATGAGTGATGAGTTATAAACTTTTACAAGATGATTGCTCCCACTAAATCCCATGCCTTCACATGATAATTTCCAACTCCCACTCAATTCCACATGTTTCGAAATTGACTACTCAATCGAAACATTTCAATAATTGGAATATATATTGCATTGCCAAGTTATTAAGATAAAACCATATATGTTCCCATATATCTTTTCAAAATACCTATTTTGAAGTGGTCTCATCTTAACCTTATGGAAAGAGATTTTAATCTCTAACTTATTCATATCATAATGATGTGTAGCAATGTCATTATTCAAATATAAATAATATCTAAAACACGTCCTTCGAAATACCCTTTTGGAAGGAGGTTTAACCATTTCATTTTCATAATGAGGTTAAGTAATGACATTAGCGTGGTTAAAACTTAGCTATTGAAGTTATCGGTATATCAATCCTTGCAACCTCTAGTCATAAATCTTGTTTATTTTCTAGGATGTTACTTTGATTCATTTAGGCTCTTAAGTAAATATCAAGGTTGAAACTATTGGTCAAAATTTATCATAAACTAGTCAAAACTCTTGTTAAGACTTTACATTAGTCATTTTTCTTCCAAAACTTTCTTTTGGTCTCCTCGTGTAGTTATCTTGAGAAAATATTCCTTTGATTACTTCACTTGGTCTCTTTTGTCATGTAGCTTTATTTGAGACCATAGATCTCATCTATTGGGTATACTATATAAATAGATATACCTTTATTCAAATCATTCTTCCTTGCGTAGATCTCGTATACACAAGTACACAAATTTATCTTGGTGTTGTGTGTCCTCATTTTCTCCCACTCTATCTTTAGAATAAATACACTAGAGATTCAAAGATAGCTTATGGGACACAAATAATGATTTGAAGTATAAGGAGGACTATCTCATAGGTTTGACTAATAGTTTTAGATTTTGTAAGTGTACTTGGTTGATTGACATTCCTTTAAGAGAGTTCATAAACTCAATGACACTTTGTAAATGATCATACACAAGCCTTAAGCATGTGGACATATAATGAATCCCATCATTATAATTGTCTATTAGATCACTTTAAGTGAATAATCATATGTTTCTATGAGCAAGCATGTAAAGACGAATTTTAGAACAAGGATAAAACGATAAAACGGGTGACTTGGGTTGCAAACTAAGCCACCATTATCCAAAATACAACCAATTATCCAAAATACATTTCCATGTCGAACACGGAAATTAAAAGGTTCTAAAATCCGAAACATAATTAAAATAAGACAATAAAAAGCAAAGCTTCATGGAAGCTATTCCTAGCTTCTCGATGGTTTCTCAAGCTTGCTTTTCTTTTCCTTTGTCCTTGCTTGGTGGAGGCCCTATTTACAATAAAAAGGGGATACATTATCACAACTTTGTATCACAATACCATAGTTGAAATAAAAACATAAAAGAAAGGATAGTCATTTACCTCTTTGGAGTAATCTTTCCGGCCTTAATATCACCAAGGTATTTGGAACAATTTCTTTTCCAATGTCCAACACCATTACAATAATGGCATTTATCAAGAGGACCCTTCTTGATTTTTGAAGTGCTAGCTTCATAAGTCTTAGCTTTGGTGAAAGTGGGAGCTTGTTTATTACCCTTCCTCCCATTCTTCTTGAACTTCCCCTTGCTTTTGGTGCTAATGTTAAGCACATCCTTGGGTGGGTTCACATTTAACCCCATGTCCCTTTCGGCTTGCACAAGTAACTTGTGCAATTCTTCAAGAGACACATCCTTGTCTTGCATGTTAAGATTCACCCGGAATTGAACATATGCCTTGACTTTGGATAAGGAGTGTAGAATCCTATCTACAATGAGTTCTTTGGGGATTTCAACCTTTTGAATTTTCAAGGTCTCGACTAGCTCCATTAATTTGAGCACATGAGGGCTAACCTTTTGGCCCTCTTTGAAGTCGAGATCAAAGAATGCCGCGGCCGCCTCATATTGGACGATCCGCGGAGTTTGTGAAAACATTGTTATAAGCTTGGAGTAAATCTCATTAGCGGTGCCCATCTTAAAGGCTCTCCTTTGGAGATCCGCCTCCATCGCAAAGATCAACACATTTTTCATTGCGGCGGACTCCTTATGGTAAGCCTCATATGCTTCCCTAGTGGCGGCGGTCGACCTAGTGTTAGGTTAGGGTGGAGAGGCCTCGGTAAGGTAACGAAGCTTGTCGTCACCTTGGGCGGCTAGTTTGAGCTGGGCATCCCAATCGGAGAAATTTGACCCATTCTTTTCAAGTTTACATCGATCCATAAAGGATCGGAGCCATGAAATATTAGTGAGAGGCGTGGCGTTGGTGTTTGGATTTGCCATTTGTTATGAGAAATAAGATCGGTCTACAAAACAAAATATAGAAAGAATAAAACATATGTCGTTTTAATAATAATACTCGTAAAATTTTTAATTTAAACAAGTTTAATTGCATTTTTCTAGTGACCTCTACCCAACTAGATAAATGATTCCAAGACCCAAATTCATATTAACTCGGGCACGGTAGGGCCGATTCATCCCTTATCAATATAACTCGGTGGATTAACGCTTTAATCGATTCTACTTTTAGAACTCTTGGTCGATAAAATTACATTAACATTTATCTTTAGCCCGGAACACATGCGACTATGGTCACGAATACTTCCGTTGAGCTCAATCCAAATTTCGAATAAATGTGTCCATGATCCAAATCCACATCAACTTGGGCACGGTAGGGCCGATTCATCCCTTATCAACATGAATTCGGTGGATAGACATTTATCACCCACTTCCCCTACGTAACAAGTTTTGTACCCCGGTAGGGCCGAGTGCACTCCCTCGCGAAATAGGTTTTCATGGTTTCTACTATTTGGTAAGGCTATGTTTCAATTGATTATTTTAGCGAGAGGTCATGTCAATTTATTATCTATCACGTTTTAAGTGAACTAAAGCGGTGAACTACGATAATTCTAATTGACACGGTCGATAAACTCGATTAAATGATAATGCATGTTATAGTTATGGCGATTTAGCGATGCATGCAACATATAAATAAAATGCAAAGCATAAAAAAAATCCTAGTATGGCCTTCCTAAAAGAGAAAATCTAATTAACTATTACATATTCGGAAACCAACTCCATTGGTCCCTTGAACTTCGATTATGGCACGCATCTCGAGGTAACACCGTCTTTATGTATCGCCATCTTTTGTGACACCGTCTTCAAGGAACTCCGGAATAAATAAATTACATAACAAATTACATAATTTCCTATTATGCATTTGTAATTAAAATAAAATAAATCTATTAAATTACAAAACGGTGATACGAGATCACAATAAATTACAACCGAATCGATATTCCCATACATTTCGGGTAATATCAATTAAAAACTAAGGCCATACTAAGTAAAAATTACATAATTCAAAAATTACATAAAATAAAATTATGACAATCATAAATAAAATGCAGCATTATAATATGTATGAACATGCCCAATTTTATGCTAAATCGCCTTTAAGTAGCCAATATCGTATATTACACGGTTTTTACGGATTTGCGTGATTCAACGTTTTATAATCACAAAAATTACATAAATTCATATTTATGCACAAGTTAATTACCCTAACCTCTTAGGACTCAAAATTAGTCTTCACTAATTACTTGACTATAATTAACTCATCTTTCTTAAAATTGTTCATTAATGGACTTAAAATTATAATAAAATGCTATAAACTTCAAATAAATCACAAAAATTCCAAATAAATTTGAAATTTGAAATTTAAACTTATGAACATTCTGGAAAAATACCATGACACTCATAATGTTCAAAAAACTTAGGTTAAAATTTCGTAAAATTATCAGAAAAACTATGTTGCGGTTTATCGGATTTATCAATAAAAATCATAAAAACATGAGAAAAATTATATTCACCAACTTTTCAATTTTAGATCTGAAAAAAGATAATAAAATGCAACATGTGACGTTTTTCCTTAGTCATGGAGTATGTTTTAGCAATTATTTACTAATTAAGTCACTATTTATGCTATTTTTCATCAAAAATCCATAAATCATGCATAAAGACTTCAATATAGCCCATTATTTTACACACATCTTGTAAAATTGCATGTGATAACATACTAAATTACTATGACCAGATTCGAAATTTATCCGATTTTAAACATGAAAAATCCATTTTTCGAGCATAAGAACTCCAAAAATTATGAAAATTTACAAGTCATCTAAAAATAATACATGTGATAACATATCCAAAAATCACAGGAAAATTCGCAGTTTAGCTAATTTTAGTCCGAAAATGACATTTTAATCATAAAATCACATTTTTAATGCCATTACATTATAAGATGAACAATAAAAAATCCATAAATTAACCAAAATATCCTAAAAACATTTTACGACCAGAAACTTTAACATGCATAAATTTATTTCGTGATATTTCATAATAACACAAATTTACAAGTTTTATATGTTAATCATATAACTCGGAAAAACTATAACCGATTTGCATGCAAACAACCAAGGCTCTTGATACCGCTTGTTAGAAATCTATATCTCTATACTCAACATATTCATATATGTTATAATTTTAATTTAGTCATAAAATTAAAAGGTGATCTTATGCATGCAAACTACAAAATAAATAAAGAAGAAATCATCATCTCACATTGATATTTCGGTTTATATGGGCACAAGAGAGTTCTCCTACTCTCTTGTTCTTGAGCTTTCCTTAGTGGATGAACAAGGATTCAAGAAGAGAATCCCTCCCAAAAGTATTATACCGAAGATAACAACTTAATAAAATTAATATTATTATTACTAGAATAATACTAATTTTGTATTAAAATTGACCCAAAAATATTATTTGGTCTCTCTACTATTTCGGTCAAGAGAGAAGAAGGAGAAGGAAGTTTTTATCTTTCTAAAACTCTAATTTTAGATGAATGAATGAATGATAATACCCCACCTTTGCATGTAGTGTATTAGATGATAAAATGAGCAAAAGACCCTTGGCCTTATGACAAGGAAAACCGGGTAGGAGGGCTTGGGTATGGCCAATGCATGGCATTTTTTCTTACCCATAAAAGTAGGCATGTAAGGCTATAAGTTAAGGCACATGATTATGCCTTCCACTTAAACATTATTAACACAAAAATGCCTAATCTTCCCTCTTAATTTTCGGCACATATGAAGGTAAAATGGGTTCCATTTTATCTTTGTCAAATTGTCAATTTGTCATATGTCACATGTCACATAAAATTGTTATGTATTTTTAACATATTAAAAATCAACGTATTAATAAAAATACGTCATATACAAAATTGACTTATTAATTCATAATTACTTGTACCAAAATATTTTATCAATTATAAATCACAACATCTTGTATTTATAATAATTTATTCATTCAAATGCAATTGTTTCCTTAAACAATAATTTCATCTAAGTAATGAAACAATTCGATTACTTAGACCGTATCTTATTTAATCAGATTATAATGAGATACGTAAATTTTACTTCCAAAATCGTCCGTCAATTTTTAAGAAATTTAATTGACCCGTATCGTCATACGATCAATTAAATGATCAATTAAGAGTGTTACCCTTTAGGTATGACCTAAGGGGATCAACTGGTCACCACCGTCTCACGACAGTAATGTCAAATTCTAGTCAGCCAATCATTACCGATAGGTGTGGACCAGTTGACAGTAAAATATTACTTCCCAATTGTATTCTTTAAAATGAGACTTAAACATGTGATCATCATGATCAACAGTTGTGATCGCATTATTGTCGGAGGACACATATTCCAACAATTTTAAGCCTGTACAACAGAAAAGGCGGAAATTTGCAGCTGAAAGAAATACCCTAATTAACGAGGAAGTAGAGAAACTCTTGGATATAGGAATGATCAGGGAAGTAATGTACCCTGAGTGGCTGGCTAACGTAGTTGTTGTGCAGAAAAAGAATGGAAAATGGAGAGTCTGTGTAGACTACACTGACCTGAACAAAGCCTGTCCCAAAGATCCGTTCCCCTTGCCACATATTGATGCCATGGTAGATGCTACAGCAGGCCATGAGATGCTGATATTCATGGATGCTTGCAGTGGATTCAATCAAATAAAGATGCACCCTGCTGACCAGGAGAGTACTGCATTCATTACAGATCGAGGCATATACTTTTACACTGCCATGCCTTTCGGCCTGAAGAATGCAGGGGCAACGTACCAGCGCCTGGTCAACATGATGTTTAAAGACCAAATAGGTGACATCATGGAGGTGTACATAGACGACATGGTGGTGAAATCCAAAAATGCAGAAGATCATGTAAAACATCTCGAAATAGCGTTCGAGATATTGGAAAAATACAATATGAAACTCAACCCCGCAAAATGCCACTTTGGAGTTTCTGCAGGCAAATTTCTTGGATATATGGTCACAAAGAGAGGCATAGAAGCCAGCCCTAAACAGATAAAAGCTATCCTAGAACTGCAGTCACCAAAATCTGTCAAGGATATCCAAAAATTGACAGGATGAGTAGCTGCTCTGAACCGTTTCATATCAAGATCCTCCGAGAGGTGCAAAACATTTTACAACCTCCTCAGAAAGAATAAACAGTTTTAGTGGACGGATGAGCACGAGACAGCCTTTCAGGATCTAAAATCCTACTTATCATCTCCACCTTTACTGGCTAAGCCAGAGAAGGGAGAACCCTTGTCAGTATACTTGTCTGTCACTGACACAGCGGTCAGTACAGTCCTAGTGAAAGAACAGGATGGTCAGCAACATCCAGTCTACTATGTAAGTAAAAGCCCGCTAGATGCTGAGTTGAGGTATGAATTGCTTGAAAAATATGTTTTAGCTTTGATTATGTCATGTACTAAACTGCGACCTTATTTTGAAAGTCACCCCATTATAGTGAGGATCAATATACCCATAAAGTTTATGCTACGTAAGCCTGAACTATCAGGCAGGATGGCCAAGTGGTCAGTATAGATTAGCACATACGATATCTCTTTTGAACCCAGGGCAGCGATTAAATCGCAGGCCCTAGCAGACTTTGTGGCTGACTTCAGCCCTAACCTGGAACCGGACATGATAAAAGAGGCCAACCAACTAGAAAATAAAACCCCAGGCCAAGAATGGACCCTATTCATAGATGGGGCATCCAACGTCAAGGGGACAGGGTTAGGATTAGTGCTCAAATCGCCACAGGGAGATATAATAGCACAGGCTGTAAGCTGTGAGTTCAAAGCTACGAACAACGAAGCAGAATATGAAGCCCTGATAGCAGGCTTAAAGGTATGTCTAGACCTCGGTGTTCAAAACCTAAAGATAAAAACTGATTCACTCCTAATTGCTAATCAAATAAAGGGAATTTATATGGCTAAGGATGCAAAAATGATTTCGTATTTAGAATATACAAAAAACCTTACCGCTAAATTTGCTTTATTTGACATAGATCAAATATCAAGAGACACGAACACCCGGTGATGCTTTGGCCACCTAGGTTCAAATTTTACCCCTACAGTCTTCGACAAAATACCAATTGTTCATTTATTAGAGCCGACCATCAAATGAGCCGAACAAGTCAATCCTGTCAATCAGGATAATAACTCTTGGACTAAACCATATTATGATTGGTTTCTCCGAGGAATACTGCCTTAGGGCAGACATGAGGCAAGGGCCTTTAAAATTAGAGCTTCAACTTATGCTATCATCAGTAACACTTTGTTCAAGAGATCGGAGGCTGGACCCTACCTGAGATGCTTGGAGCCTGACGAAGCCAAACTAGTACTTCAAGAAATACACGATGGACACTGTGGCAACCACAAAGGAGGAAAGAGCCTGGCAAGTAAAGTTCTCAGGACAGGCTACTACTGGCCTACACTAAGGGCTGACTGCCTGGAATACTCTTCGAAATGTGAAGCCTGCCAAATTCATGCACCAATCATACATCGCCCATCCGAACTCCTCCATTCAATTTCCGCACCCCGGCCGTTCATAAAATGGGGCATGGATATTGTGGAAAACCGCCCGTAGCTCCGGACAAAAAGTATTCATGTTGGTTATATGATTACTTCTCCAAATGGATTGAGGCTTACTCTTTCAGGCAAGTAACTGAAAAAGAAGTAATATCCTTCATCAGGACAAACATCATTTGCAGATATGGAGTCCCATCAGAAATAGTATGTCATAATGGAACTCAATTTGTGGGGAAAAGGACCCAAGCATTTTGCCAAGAATGGAATATCAACCTGGTAATGTCAACCCTTGGATATGCAAAAGCCAATGGCCGGTGAATCAAGCAATAAGGTAGTCATAAGCCGCCTAAAAAAGAAGCTAAAAAAAGAGAGCGAGGCGGAGATGGGTCAAGAACTTCCATTAGTGCTATGGGCAGACAGGACAACTCCAAAGACATCAACAGGCCAAACACCTTACTCCCTGGTGTACGGTTGTGAAGCTATCATTCCCATGAAATACGTGTACCAACATCTAGATACAGCCTGAATAACGTTGAGGCAAATAGAGACCTAATGCAAGATAACCTGGTTCTAATAGAAGAGTTAAGAGACGCTGCCAAGATCAGGATGGCATCATACCAACAAGAAGTTGCCAGGACTTACAACAAAAACGTCAAAATCAGAGTCTTTAAAGAAGGAGACCTCGTTTTACGAAAAGTTTTTCCAAATAAAAAAGAAAAATCAGCAGGCAAGTTGGCCCCCACATGGGAAGGCCCTTACCTAATTGACTCAATTGTTGGACAAGGAGCGTACAGGCTCCAAACACTAGAAGGAGAGATGATCCTCAGATCCTGGAATGTAACCCATTTGAAATTATTCCATAAGTAAAGATCGGATCGGCCACAATCGGTATAAATTCAATCACTACTCAACCCGACATGCTACCTGAGAAACTACGTGTTTTACATGCTTTGTATGCAACTCATATCTATATATTCAACTAACCCATTTATTTTACTTCTTGAATCCTGAACAATTATACTTGATAAATGATTATATGCATAAATATTCAGGATTGAGGGCTACTCTACTATATATTTCTGAAACAAAATTTTGCACTTGACTGTGCCTGGTGAGTTGGTAACCACCACCAGATACAGTAAATGTCAGGACCAATCAGGTATGAAATAATTGCCTGACCTGACTAGGTTTACTGCCACATATTACAACCGGCTGGACGCAGCAAGATAGGTGCAAGGGTGTTCTCTTCCAACCACTTAGTCTAAATGCCCTCCCGACGGGCCGAATTCCAAGCCCTCCGGCTAGGCGGGGACATAAGCCCTCCCGACAGGCCGGTTTTCCCACCCCTTCAACCATTATAGCAAAAAACTATACTTGGTTGAATTACTCATGAAATAACAAGATAAAACAAAAATGATGTGCAGGATGTCTAAACAGGCCCAACAGGATGAAACTCACAGACCCAAGCAAAGTCAAAAGCAAAATCAGCCAAAAAAGGCCACCATGCCTACATTAATAAAGCCCTTACCCCCTCGGGCAAAGGCACCAAAATATTCATAAAGGCCAGGGATAGTCTCCCTGACCCGGATAAAGACAGAAAAAAGAAAATTTGTTCGTCCAGGGACATCCCCCCTGGATGGGCCAAATACCAACTAAAAAATCAAATTACTGCTTCTCCTTAGAAACAGTACCACTACTTCCCCTTGGCCGATCAACATCAACGTCCCGCTCCCCTGGAGAGTCCACCTCTTGTTCATTTCCCATATTATGCAGGTCAGGATACTTTGAAGCAGCAAAAGCCATCTCAGCTTCAGGGTACCATTTCGACCAGGCCTCGACAGGCTCTGACATAGCAGCAGCCCTCCCCTTAATATAGAAATAGAGGGAAGCATCATCTAACTTGAACTGCAGGTCATCCCTCTCCTGGGTGAGCTCCTCATTTCTGTCCAAAGCTTCCTGCAAAGGCTGCTTACTTGAATCTGCCTCAGCCTTAGCAGCATCTCTCTCAGCCTGCGCCCTCACCAAGTCAGCAGCTTTAGCAGCCAGGTCAGCTCGTGCAAAATCCAACTCAGACTTCAGCCTATCATAATCTGATCTCATCAGATCAATCCTGGCTACCAAAGAAGTAGCCTGATAGGCGTTATGGAGACAGGTCACAGCACCCTGATCAAAACCAGGAAGAAGAGTATGAATAATATACCCCAATAATAAAAACTACCCAAACAAAACACACATAAAAATTGTTCCAGCCTACCTCCCTTACAGCAGCCAAGGCACCTGCCAAGAGGCTGACTGAATGATCCACTGAAGCAACCGCCTGAGTAGCAGTCTCAACAAGGTCAAGGGTGAGCATGACATCTGATCTGGAAGCAACATAATCCCTGATTTTCACCCTGGCAGCCTCCATATTGTCCACCCTGGCCTTCACTTCCCTGACTGGGGCAGAAATGTCAACATCTTCAATTTTCCTTTTTTGGGGTGCTGAACTTGTTTTAGCAGGGGCAGCAGGTACAGCAGTGACCTTAGGAGCATCAGGCTGTTCAGTCAAATCTATAACAGGTTCAACATCTCCGCTTCCCTGGGAACCTTCCTCCTTGATCTTAGCCAGCTTGGCTGAAAGGTCAGCCATACCAAATCTGGCAAGGCGAGTAGATGACCTAGTGGCTACAACACAAAACACTATATTAGCAATATAAACTAAACATCACCAGGAAGCCAAAGCAAGAAGAAAAAAAGAAGTCAAGATAGACTTACTGCCTGAGGTAGTGGCACTAACAGCCCCAGAAGATTTAGCCACCCTGCAGCACCATCAGCCTGAGTTATACCTTTTATGCGTGCAGTTGAAGATTTAGCCAAACTAGTACTTCAAGAAATACACGATGGACACTGTGGCAACCACAAAGGAGGAAAGAGCCTGGCAAGTAAAGTTCTCAGGACAGGCTACTACTGGCCTACACTAAGGGCTGACTGCCTGGAATACTCTTCGAAATGTGAAGCCTGCCAAATTCATGCACCAATCATACATCAGCCATCTGAACTCCTCCATTCAATTTCCGCACCCTGGCCGTTCATAAAGTGGGGCATGGATATTGTGGGAAAACTGCCCGTAGCTCCAGGACAAAAAGTATTCATGTTGGTTATGACTGATTACTTCTCCAAATGGATTGAGGCTTACTCTTTCAGGCAAGTAACTGAAAAAGAAGTAATATCCTTCATCAGGACAAACATCATTTGCAGATATGGAGTCCCATCAGAAATAGTATGTCATAATGGAACTCAATTTGTGGGGAAAAGGACCCAAGCATTTTGCCAAGAATGGAATATCAACCTGGTAATGTCAACCCTTGGATATGCAAAAGCCAATGGCCAGGCTGAATCAAGCAATAAGGTAGTCATAAGCCGCCTAAAAAAGAAGCTAAAAAGAAGACGAGGCAGATGGGCTGAAGAACTTCCATTAGTGCTATGGGCAGACAGGACAACTCCAAAGACATCAACAGGCCAAACACCTTACTCCCTGGTGTACAGTTGTGAAGCTATCATTCCCGCAGAAGTACGTGTACCAACATCTAGATACAGCCTGAATAACGTTGAGGCAAATAGAGACCTAATGCAAGATAACCTGGTTCTAATAGAAGAGTTAAGAGACGCTGCCAAGATCAGGATGGCATCATACCAACAAGAAGTTGCCAGGACTTACAACAAAAACGTCAAAATCAGAGTCTTTAAAGAAGGAGACCTCGTTTTACGAAAAGTTTTTCCAAATAAAAAAGAAAAATCAGCAGGCAAGTTGGCCCCCACATGGGAAGGCCCTTACCTAATTGACTCAATTGTTGGACAAGGAGCGTACAGGCTCCAAACACTAGAAGGAGAGATGATCCTCAGATCCTGGAATGTAACCCATTTGAAATTATTCCATAAGTAAAGATCAGATCAGGCCACAATCAGGTATAAATTCAATCACTACTCAACCTGACATGCTACCTGAGAAACTACGTGTTTTACATGCTTTGTATGCAACTCATATCTATATATTCAACTAACCCATTTATTTTACTTCTTGAATCCTGAACAATTATACTTGATAAATGATTATATGCATAAATATTCAGGATTGAGGGCTACTCTACTATATATTTCTGAAACAAAATTTTGCACTTGACTGTGCCTGGTGAGTTGGTAACCACCACCAGATACAGTAAATGTCAGGACCAATCAGGTATGAAATAATTGCCTGACCTGACTAGGTTTACTGCCACATATTACAACCGGCTGGACGCAGCAAGATAGGTGCAAGGGTGTTCTCTTCCAACCACTTAGTCTAAATGCCCTCCTGACAGGCCGAATTCCAAGCCCTCCAGCTAGGCAGGGGACATAAGCCCTCCTGACAGGCCGGTTTTCCCACCCCTTCAACCATTATAGCAAAAAACTATACTTGGTTGAATTACTCATGAAATAACAAGATAAAACAAAAATGATGTGCAGGATGTCTAAACAGGCCCAACAGGATGAAACTCACAGACCCAAGCAAAGTCAAAAGCAAAATCAGCCAAAAAAGGCCACCATGCCTACATTAATAAAGCCCTTACCCCCTCGGGCAAAGGCACCAAAATATTCATAAAGGCCAGGGATAGTCTCCCTGACCCGGATAAAGACAGAAAAAAGAAAATTTGTTCGTCCAGGGACATCCCCCCTGGATGGGCCAAATACCAACTAAAAAATCAAATTACTGCTTCTCCTTAGAAACAGTACCACTACTTCCACCCTTGGCCAGATCAACATCAACGTCCTGCTCCCCTGGAGAGTCCACCTCTTGTTCATTTCCCATATTATGCAGGTCAGGATACTTTGAAGCAGCAAAAGCCATCTCAGCTTCAGGGTACCATTTCGACCAGGCCTCGACAGGCTCTGACATAGCAGCAGCCCTCCCCTTAATATAGAAATAGAGGGAAGCATCATCTAACTTGAACTGCAGGTCATCCCTCTCCTGGGTGAGCTCCTCATTTCTGTCCAAAGCTTCCTGCAAAGGCTGCTTACTTGAATCTGCCTCAGCCTTAGCAGCATCTCTCTCAGCCTGCGCCCTCACCAAGTCAGCAGCTTTAGCAGCCAGGTCAGCTCGTGCAAAATCCAACTCAGACTTCAGCCTATCATAATCTGATCTCATCAGATCAATCCTGGCTACCAAAGAAGTAGCCTGATAGGCGTTATGGAGACAGGTCACAGCACCCTGATCAAAACCAGGAAGAAGAGTATGAATAATATACCCCAATAATAAAAACTACCCAAACAAAACACACATAAAAATTGTTCCAGCCTACCTCCCTTACAGCAGCCAAGGCACCTGCCAAGAGGCTGACTGAATGATCCACTGAAGCAACCGCCTGAGTAGCAGTCTCAACAAGGTCAAGGGTGAGCATGACATCTGATCTGGAAGCAACATAATCCCTGATTTTCACCCTGGCAGCCTCCATATTGTCCACCCTGGCCTTCACTTCCCTGACTGGGGCAGAAATGTCAACATCTTCAATTTTCCTTTTTTGGGGTGCTGAACTTGTTTTAGCAGGGGCAGCAGGTACAGCAGTGACCTTAGGAGCATCAGGCTGTTCAGTCAAATCTATAACAGGTTCAACATCTCCGCTTCCCTGGGAACCTTCCTCCTTGATCTTAGCCAGCTTGGCTGAAAGGTCAGCCATACCAAATCTGGCAAGGCGAGTAGATGACCTAGTGGCTACAACACAAAACACTATATTAGCAATATAAACTAAACATCACCAGGAAGCCAAAGCAAGAAGAAAAAAAGAAGTCAAGATAGACTTACTGCCTGAGGTAGTGGCACTAACAGCCCCAGAAGATTTAGCCACCCTGCAGCACCATCAGCCTTCAAGCAACAAGGAAGGTGGCAGTGGGAAAGCAGAAATATTGGCAGTGGGATACTCAGTCTCAGTAACCCAATCATCAACTGCACGCATAAAAGGTATAACTCAGGCATGAATTTCATTTTATTTTTCACTAACAAGTAAAACATGCAGGACAGAAGAAAAACTAAGAAACTCACCAGCAACGCAGGCTTCATGATTTAAATATGCCAGGTCAGGACCCACAGAATTGGTCCTGACAAACATGTACCCAGCAGCCCAGCCTTTATCATGGCCGCTATCCAGATTGCTCAAAAGAGGAGTAGTAGAAGCCCTAGCCTTAAAACTTATACGTCCAGGACTATTGGTTTTGACAGCATAACAAGCCTTAAGATCGTCAAGGGAAAAAGAAATATTGTGCTTTTTACAGAGGTACTCAATGGAACATACAACCTTCCACACCATAGGCATCAGCTGATAAGATGGAACGCCAATCTCCTTAATAACCTCAACCATAAGAGGAGAAGAAGGAAGCTTACAACCTGCCCTGAAAGCCCAGTCATGAATGCAGAACCAACCAGGACAAGCCCACTCGGCCCTGATAGGAGAATTCTCAGGGATCCAGACTTCAGCATCGGCAGGGATGATCCCCTTATCCTTCAACACCATCTCAAACTCAGGCTTCAAACGATTTTCAAGAGACTGGTCATCCTTCAAAGCCTTTGTAGGCTTGAACTGGAAATCACCATGAAATATTGAGATCATCTTCAATGGAGAATCACTCGCCTTGCTGATCGTGGAAGGTTGAGCAGCAGAAGAAGAAGGCAAATTCTCGGAAGAAGTTCCCTCTGGATTCTGGGAAGGAGGGGTTGCAGGAGTCTCTGCCCTGGTAGACTTCTTTTTTGCGGCCATTGTTGAAAGAATTATGAAGATTAATTGAAGATTGAACAATTGGGAATTAAGGAAACTAGAGAGAAAGATTATTAAGGGAAGAATAAGAAAGATTACTTTGGTGAAGTTTAACTCAATGAAGCAAGCAGGTCTTTATAGTGGTGTAAATTAGGGTTTCAACCGCAAAAGAGATGGATAATCATTAAGGAAGTTGCAGTAAAGCCTACACGCGTCATAAACTGCAGTAAAATAGCCGTTACAGGAACTGACTAGGCATAACTTAACCGTTGGGTAATCTTTCTGAGAATAAGGTTATCTCCTCATTTTTTCATCCTGACACGCTGAAAATAAGGAGATAAGGGGCTATTGTTAGGCCTGGAAATTCGCAGACGTCCCTGATCAGTATCTCATCTTGACCTGACTATCAGGCCGTCAGGGTGTCAGGGTATCAGGACACATGAAGATAGGCGCCAGGCCATGTAGAGGATAACGGTCAAACTATCAGGACGATATCAGACCAGGAGCTCATATTATAAACGGAATATATGCGCAACATTGAATGAAAAGATCTCGCAGTAAATGCAGTAACTAAGGGAGAAATATTGACAATTATTATGGATAATTATGGAGAATAATCCGCATTAATTCTAGCATCAGGCAGCCATTCAAGTGAAGCTTATATAAGGAATACTTTGAAGACATTTGCAACACATCGTCTACACAAGAAGAAGCATACATCCACATACACAATACTTAGAGAAATATAAACATTGTCGTTATCATATAATTATGCTCCCAATTACATAGTGAAATCCTCTCCTGGCTTGGTGCCCGTGGTTTTTTCCCATTTAAGGGTATTCCACGTACAAAATTCTGTATCTCATTATTGTTGTTGTTATTATACTTATAGCTATATATTTTAACCCTGACGACCTGACCAACAGGCCACTTAGAGCTAGTTAAGCGCACACGACTCTATCCTGACCTGATTTCGCCTTGCGCAAAATACACCCAAAACAGTAATCACTTTAACTATTTACTCAAAGTACGTTCTTTGATGGTCTATTTGTTATACTTTACCTCGAGCAACCGAGATAGTAGAGTTCTCATACATTAGGTGGTCTTAGTAAGTCACCAGGGTGTATGGGGGTGTTACAAAGTGGTATCAGAGTGACGATTTTGGAACCTGTAACTAATGAACCTAATGAACTTAGAGAGTCAAACTAAAATGAACTCGGGTAGGAGTTGTTAGGAGCTAATGCAAAGACTAGGGAGACGTCCTAAAGTCCCGAACTCGCCCTAAAACTTTGAACCGATCACTATGCGATGTCATGGGGATCGCTATGTATTTACTATTGTTCATATGAATATGTTTGATGGATATGTGGTTGAATTGAGGATGTGGAGGAAAGGATGAGAAGTAATTGTTTCATGATAATGTGAGTAGTGGTTTGAGCATGATTATGTGATAAAGTGGATAATAATGTTGTTGGTGATAGTAGTAACATGTGAATAGGAGTTGTTGTATACGTATGTTTTATTGTTACGAAAAGTTATAAAGTTAAAGGCATGCAGGTAGTTAGAATCGTCAGCATGACTCGGTCGAGTGGGGGTAACTCGATCGAGTGGGCTCAGCTCGATCGAGTGGGTATGTGTATACGTTTGGCAGTAGCTGCTGTTTTGTGCAACTCGATCGAGTAAGGGGAGTACTCGATCGAGTGTGTTATATGTCAGATCTGGTCAGGTTCTGGAGTTAGGGTACTCGATCGAGTAAGTGGATAACTCGATCGAGTGACCTCTACTCGATCGAGTATGTGTGGTTACTCAATCGAGTAGATTCTGTGCGGGTCATATTTTCTTTGAGCCGTAGGCTATGTGCTTACGTTTATCTCTCTTCTTATAGCTCAAAGATATGTCGCCAAACAGGTTAGCTATGTAGGCTAGGGCTCAGGAGATGAGTGTTGATGAGATTTCCAAGATACTTGAGCATCAGGATGCGCTTATCAAAGCTCTTAAGAGTTTTGGGAAAGATAAGGATGCCGGGATAGACTTTGCCAAGATGAGCACTACGATATCCCGCTTCAACCCAACAAACTATATGGATACAGGTGCGCCGATTTTGCTCGATAACTGGCACCGTGAGTTGGAAAACATCCTTGGGGTGGTTCATTGTCCCAAAGAGTTTAAGGCAGGGTAAGTCTGCTATTCCATGGACCGAGTTTAAAAGAGCTATGAGGAAGGAGTTTGTTTCGGAGCATGTTCGCAGCAAGTTGCGGGAGGATAGGAGGAGTTCGATTCTTTCAAGATGACCTTAGATATGACAGTGGCGGAGTATCATCATAAGTTCAACGAGAAATTGAGATATGCCGACGATATAGGGTTGAATCAGGAGAACTTAACACTTTGGTTTGAGAATGGGTTGACTTATCAGATCATGGAGAAGCTACCGGTTGGGGTTCTTACAGATGTTAAGGAAGTTTATGAGAGAGCAGGACGAGCTGAGAAGTTGGTCGAAATGGCCATGGAAAACAAAGAGAGGGGTCCGGAAAAGAGAAAGGCTGGGAGTGAAGGTGGTGGTCAGTCTAGTTACAAGAGGTGTAATCACAACCAGGCAAGGGCTTAATTTTCGGGATCGGGCTCTACTGGAGGATCTTCCTATGGGCGTGGTTGCGGTAGTAGTAGCAGCTGGGGTATCTCATGTTTTAACTGTGGCGGTATGGGCCACAAGAGGCATGAGTGTACTAGTGCAGGGGGAAGAGGTTTTCAGAGGCCATCACAGGGGAGCTTTTCGCAGGGTCCGACATAGAGCTATGCTAGCAACCGACCAACTGGGTCATGGAGTAATCAAGGAGGGCAGAGTAACAACAACGGTGGGTTCAACCGCAATGGCGGTAATTCTTATCAGAAATCGTCAGCTGCCAAGCCTTATACATTAGCTAGTACAGTATAAGGGGGTGGACAAAAGACCAGTGGCAAACTGTTCATGATGGACAAGCAAGCTGCTGAGGATAATGCACACGTGATCACCGGTACCTTTCTTGATATCGACATTTCTACCTTTGTTTTGTTTGATTCTGGGGCGTCGCACTCTTTTGTATCGCCGTGTCATACTAAGTCTATGGGTTTGAGAGAGTTTGAGTCTATAAAAGATGAAGTTTTTTATACCGTCGGGTGAGTTAGTGTCATGTGGAAGGTTATATAAGGGGGTATCCATGATAGTTGGGCAGGTTGATCTTCCAGTGGATTTGTTAGAATTTCCTATGGATGGTTTTGAGATGATAGTTGGGATGGATTGATTGGGTAAGTACAAGGCTAGAATAGATTGTCACTAAAAGAAAGTTTCTTTGAGAGGTCCTAAGGGAGTTAGTGTGTCTTATCGTGGGTTTGTTGTCAAACCCATAATCAAAGTGATTGCAGTGGTGACATTGAAGTCTTACTTGAGGAAGGGGTGTCCTTTGATTCTATTCCATGTGAAAGATTATAGTATGGTAGAGTCGACAGCAGATGAGATACCAGTGGTGGGAGAGTTTCCAGATGTTTTTTCAGAGGAGATACCGGGTTTACCACCAAAGAGAGAGATAGATTTTAGTGTGGAGTTGAAACCGGGGATGAGACCAATCTATATGGCCCCGTACCGCATGGGTCCTAAGGAGTTGGAGGAGCTGAAGAAACAGTTAAATGATTTAGTGGACAAAGGGTACATTAGATCTAGTGTATCGCCGTGAGGAACACCGGTTTTGTTTGTGAAGAAGAAATATGGGAGCTTGAGGTTATGTATCGACTATATGGAGCGGAACAGTGTTACAGTGAAGAACAAGTATCCTTTACCAAAGATAGATGATCTTTTTGACCAGTAGAGTGGGGTCGGAGTCTTTTCAAAGATTGATTTGAGATCGGGGTACCATCAGGTGAGGATTCGGGATGAAGACATACCAAAGACAGCTTTTCGATCGAGGTATGGTCATTATGAGTATGTGGTGATGCCGTTTGGGTTATCTAATGCGCCGGCAGTGTTTATGGATTTGATGAACCGGGTTTTCAGTCAGTTCTTGGATCAATTTTTTGGTGATGTTTATAGATGACATCTTAGTCTATTCCAAGACTAAGGAGGAGCACGAGGAGCATTTGAGGTTGGTGTTGCAAACTCTGTGCGACAACCAGCTGTATGCAAAGTTGTCTAAGTCTGAGTTCTGGTTAGAGAAAGTAACTTTTTCGGGTCATGTGATTTCTAAAGAGGGTGTATCTGTTGATCCTAGCAAGATTGAGAAGTGGGAAAGCACCAAAGAATGTGGCCGAGATCAGAAGTTTCTTGGGTTTGGCAGGGTACTATCGACGGTTCGTGAAAGACTTTTTGAAGACGGCCAGGCCTATGACTGCGTTGATGAGGAAAGAGAACATGTTTCGTTGGGATGAAAGTTGTGAGACGGCGTTCCAAACATTAAAGAAGCGTTTGACCACGGCTCCAGTTTTAGCTTTACCTGAGGGGAGTGAGAATTTTGAGGTGTATACAGATGCTTCAATAAACTGGTTGGGTTGTGTGTTGATGCAGAACGGGAAAGTCATTGCCTATGCTTCTAGGCAACTAAAGCCTTATGAGGAGAACTATTCGACGCATGATCTAGAGTTGGGTGCAGTTGTGTTTGCTTTCAAGATTTGGAGGCACTATCTTTATGGGGAAACCTTTAAGGTGTTTTCCAATCACAAGAGTTTAAAGTATGTCTTTATTCAAAAGGAGCTGAACATGAGACTGAGGAGGTGGGTGGAGCTTATCGGGGATTATGACATGGATATCATATACCATGAAGGGAAAGCAAACATGGTTGCTGATGCGTTGAGTAGGAAGAGTGTGCATTCTCTATGCACAACTATGTCTTTGATGAGGTTGAGAGATGAGGTAGGTAAGATGGGGATACATGTGATTCAAAAAGGAGATGCTAGGGCAGACTTGACAGTGGAACCGGATCTTTATGATGATATTCGCAGGAAGCGGGCTCTTAATTCTAAGATCCAGGGGTGGAGGGCTGGAGTAGAGAAAGGGATAGTGTCTCTATTCATTCTGATGGGAGTGTTCGGTTTGATGGGAGATGGTGTGTGCCTAAGGATGGAGAGTTGAGAAAGACAATCACGACAGAGGCTCATTGCACTCCGTATTCAGTGCGTCCGGGTGGTGACAAGCTTTATAGGAATTTAAAGAAGACTTTTTGGTGGCCTGGGATGAAAAGGGACACAACTGAGTTTGTGGCTAGGTGTTTGACATGTCAGAGAGTTAAAGGGGAGCAGTGACGACCACAAGGTAAGATTCAGTCTCTTGAGAAGCCTGAGTGTAAGTGGGAATCTATCTCCATAGATTTCATAGTGGGTTTACCGAGGAGCTAGCAAGGTAATAACATGATATGGGTGATCGTTGATCGTTTGACTAAGTCAGCTCATTTTATTCCAATGAAAGATACGTGGAGTAAGGTGCAGTTGGCAAATGGCTATAGGAAGAATGTAGTGAGGTTACATGGGGTGCCAAAGGACATTATGACAGATGGACTGTAACACCTCAATTTATTTAAGAGCCTTTAGCAAGACATTCCTAAATAAATAAAGGTGTCACCATCTCAGTTGCCTGAGGTAGTAAGTATAAAAGACAAATAATACCAAAGTACTTTAAGACAATATATTATTGAAGTGCCTCAAGAGACTTTATTAAAAAATTCCCAACGAGATAAATAATTATTACAAAGTACGTTTTTAAAACAACTGTAGCGGAAATAAAATAAAGTGATAGATAATCTAAGTGATCTAGACTTCTAGGTCGACTAGCCAATCCTCACGCATTCCCGTAAGCTCCCCAAGTCAGCTAATCTTTAAGACCTGCAATATCTGCTCCCCAATATTTGGTTCATCACAGGTGTTCACGAATACACAGTCAACCACGAGGTTGAGTAGTATAACTAAACAACAATAACAATACGATAACCTGCAAAACGTCATAATCAAGAACTCAACCAAGATCGTCACACACGGCTCAACCGTGTGCCACATAACACCACGGCACACAACCACTTCTAGACACACTGTCATACTCCACTTTTAGACACACAGTCATACTCCAGGACACACAGTCCAATGGACACACAGTCCAATGGACACACAGTCCCGCCTCAGACACACAGTCTGGATACTCCTGGACACACACTCCACACCAAGACACACAGTCTTAAGGACACATAGTCCGGACACGCAGTCCCTCCTCAGGTCCACGGCCCTTCCACATCCATGTGCCTGGCCTATACAATACTCATCTCATCTCAGGACAAATAAAATCTCCCAACTCCAACAATAGCCAACAATAGTAACAGTCACAGTAAGATAACCAAATTATCATAAAATAAGAACTTGGCATAAGACAAATTATCCAGCAAGGCAATAATAAAAATCGTCTTAAGACAACATAATTCATCTTATCACCAATTCAACTCAACATATAATCCGTCTTACAACAATAATAAAATAGCATAAGATTGAGTAGTTTCCTATCTTTTAGCAAATCTTCAAATATTCAAGCAATAAGAAATTAATAAGGCTCCTCCACAAATCCTTCAAAATCTTTAGATCTAAGGCAAGATGAAAAAGTCGTCTCGCAAAGTTGTCTCACTATCTCCCTTTATCTCTCTAAATATTTGTGTGTAGTAGTTGTGAACAACAGAATAAAAAGTGATGAGAGAAGGTAGCATTTATATTAGGTAATGGAGGGATCTATAGTTTAGGAATAATAATAATAACAACAACAACAACAACAACAACAACAACAACAACAACAACAACAACAACAACAACAACAACAACAACAACAACAACAACAACAACAGTAATAATAGTAATAATAGTAATAGTAATAATAGTAATAATAGTAATAATAGTAATAATAGTAATAATAGTAATAATAATAATAATAATAATAATAATAATAATAATAATAATAATAATAATAATAATAATAATAATAATAATAATAATAATAATAATAATAATAATAATAATAATAATAATAATAATAATAATAATAATAATAATAATAATAATAATAATAATAATAATAATAATAATAATAATAATAATAATAATAATAATAATAATAATAATAATAATAATAATAATCATCATCAAGCGGATCCAGAAATTCTCGGTATCTCAGGATGCGGGGGCTCGGGTAGCCGCTTACATTTTTACTAGGCTTAGCTTTGCTATTGCTAAGGGTGTGGGAGCCCAGATTGTCTCTCGGCTCCCCACCAATTTCATGTAAACTTTTACTTTTATTTTAATGAAAGCTGCGCGCATCTCATAATAAAAAAATAATAATAATAATAATAATAATAATAATAATAACAACAACAATAATAACAACAATAATAATAACAATAATAACAACAATAACAATAATAATAACAATAATCTTCTGGATATTTCATTAAACAAGCAGTAGAACCCATCTGCCTTACCAAAATCAAACATACCCCATCTGTTACAGAAATCAGGAAAAACAACTACGAAACCTTTCCTCAAAACTTTCATTGGTTTACTGATAATACAAATAAAACCCAAAGATTTTACGAATTCATACTAGTAGATTCTGGCTCTGCAGATATCAAACACGAGATGTCAGAATCCAGTAATAACATTTTATACTCAAAACTAGTTATCAATAAAGTCATTTCTTCTGATGACTGGATTGAACCTCATGCCGAAAAAGAGTTTTCAAAAAGATTTATTCCTCCAACATATTCATATACCGACTATAGATTAGCATGGTCAAGAGCACTCCTTTTCAAGGACTTTGACCATTCCTGGTTCATCACATTCAACAAAACCTGTCCAAAGAATTTTCGTATTTGGTTTTACAACTGGTGGTACTACTTTGGACCAAACCAAGAAATTTACCCTCCAATTTGTAAAAAAGGATTTGAAACCTTTGTTGCAAATACAAAGGGTGAATTATTTATCAAACCATTATTATTTCATACAGAATTCAAAATCCCGTGGATTATTTGCTGGAGCTATACACTCCAACAAATTCTTCCATCTCCTTATCCCCTTTCATTAGTAAGAGAATTCAAAATTAAATGGTGGAACAAATTTCTGGTAGAACTATGTTCTCCTGAAAATGTTCAAACATTTATTGAAACTGGCAAAAAGGTTGAATGGAGTATCCTTGCATTTAATCAGGGTACTTCTTCATCAAATTCCAAAATTCAAAAACAACTCCACTCAAAACAAAAATTTACCAATCACACAATCAAAGAAATGCTTAATGACCCAGCTATTCGAAAATAGCTGATCGACGCTATTAAATCTCAAAGTTCAGACAATACTGAATCTAGAGGTGGTAATTATTGACACGACCCGAAAACACGACACGAACCCGACACGAAGTTAGCGGGTTAGGGTCAAGACGTTATAACCCCTTTAAGTAATTGGGTTGACACGGACACGACACGAAACTTAAATAGGTCGGGTTAGGGTTGAGCTCTTTTGACACGAACCCGACGCGAATAACCCGCTTATTTAAAGTGTCGTAATATATTTGGGTTGAATCAATAACCCACCCAAATAACTTAAAGTTAAGTATTTTCATTCCTCATTTTTGGGATAATAGGCTTATAAAGTTTAGTTTATTCAATTAGTTTATTGGGTTAAACGGGTTAAGTAAGTAAAAAATGACCCGCTAAAAGATAAATGGGTTAAACATGACCTGCTAAAAGATAAATGGGTTAAACAGGTCGGGCTGGGTTATAGAAAAATTAAATGGGTTGGGTTAAGGTTGAGACATATGACCCGTTTATGTAATTGGGTCGGGTTAGGGTTGGGGTAGTGGTGACCCGTTTAAAATTGACACGAACACGAACACGACACGACCTGATCTGTTTGCCAGGTCTAACTGAATCCTCCGGATCCAGTACCTCTGATATTCATGGTGGACCTTTTTCCCAAGACCCATATGACAAAAAAAAAGGAGGCGGAATGGATACTATAATAATAATAATAATAATAATAATAATAATAATAATAATAATAATAATAATAATAATAATAATAATAATAATAATAATAATAATAATAATAATAATAATAATAATAATAATAATAATAATAATAATAATAATAATAATAATAATAATAATAATAATAATAATAATAATAATAATAATAATAATAATAATAATAATAATAATAATATTAATAATAATAATAATAATAATAATAATAATAATAATAATAATAATAATAATAATAATAATAATAATAATAATAATAATAATAATAATAATAATAATAATAATAATAATAATAATAATAATAATAATAATAATAATAATAATAATAATAATAATAATAATAATAATAATAATAATAATAATAATAATAATAATAATAATAATTGTGCCAATTATCATGTCATGTCTTTTCCTTTGAGTCTGTATAATTTTTCAATATGATTGTACAAATTTTGTATTTTGAGTCTGTATAATGCATGTACAAAAATACGTATAGTACTATTCAAAATTGACTTTTACTATTCATATATACTGGTCAACATACCTTTCTAGAAGTATGAAGGATGTCGACAATATTTCAATACCAGACAAAAGGCATGCAATTTCAAACAATGATGGACAACTGGATTCTTCAGAGAAAGTGGTCCCTCCACCAACGCAAAAGAACGGTTATCATTCATCTGCAAATGAGAATTCAACAACACAATTCAAAAGCATATTCAACAGTACAAAAGGAAACCACTATAAAAGGAACCCCTCAGTATTCAAGAAAATCATCGAGTTTTTAGAATGCAGTATTGCCTTAAGCAAACTAGCAACAAAATCTAAAAATAAGTTGTAATCAAAAGATCTCTGAATCAATATTCATTGTAAGTTTTATTTTCATTTTTCAATCATGTAATTTTCAAAGTTTATTTTAAAATCAACTACTTTTATTGTTCTCATTTCTTTCAACTGTTTTAATTTCTACTACTCTGTTGGTACCTGGGCTCCTTCCTGGTATTAGAGCTTTGGTAAATTTTGTTTGATTTTGGACTGCTTGAGAGTAGGGTAAAGCAGGAAAGTTTGATGTTAGTGGGATGAATTGGTTTGAAGTTTGAATATTTGAAGTAGATGGTTTGGATATCTGAATATCCATCTCATAATCATCTGAGGATTGATATCATCCTTTTTGAATCTTTCCCTTGTTCTTGTTTGAGTTCGACATTTTTTCCCTATAAAAATTCTCTAGTCAGAAAATCTGGAAGAGAGTTTTGATCTCCCTTGATATATTCAATGTCAAAATTAAAAACTGACAGTATAGCCTGCCATCTTGCGAAAATTTGTTTTGAAATAATATTTTGAACATCCTTTTCTAAAACTTCTTTTGCAGATTTGCAATCACTTCTTAAAAGGAATTTTTTGTTGTAAAGATCAACTTGAAATTTTGAAATACATAAAACGATTGACAAAATTTCTTTTTTAATAGTTGAATAATTCTTTTGTGGTCCTGTCCAGACACCTGAATGAAATCTAACAAGACTTACTTCGTTATGTAGGTTTTGTTTTAGAATGCCTCCAAAACCAATGTCAGAAGCATCGGTCTCGACTATCATGAATGCATCAGGGTGTGGTATGACAAGACATGGTAAAGACTTAACCTTTTCTTTGAGATACTTAACTATACTCGTATGAGACTCAGACCATGCAGGAGGGTTCTTTTTTAGTCTTTGAAATAAGGGTATACATGTTTGTCTTAAATTAGGAAAGAAATCTGACACATAATTAAGACATCCTAAAAATCTTTGAAGTTGGGTTTTTTCTTTGAGAATATCTGGAAATCTGTCGGCAAATTCTATAGCTCTTGCTATAGGTTTTACTGTGCCTTTATGTATGTCATGACCCAAAAATCGTATTTTGATTTGGAAAAGTTTCATTTTTGGGGCAGAGACAACTAACCCATTTTTCTCAGTAATATAGAGAAATGTTTGAAGATGTTTGAAATGTTGTTCTATGCTTTGAGAAAAAAATTAAAATTTCATCAATATAAACTATTGAAAATGTTGAATAAGGGTTCAGAATATCATTTATAATATGTTGAAATTCTGAAGGAGCCTTTTTAAGTCCAAAGGGCATTACATTCCATTCGTAATGACCAAATGGTACAGCAAATGCTGTCTTATATATATCTTGTTCTGCAATTTGTATTTGCCAGAAACCTGACTTCATGTCGAATTTTGAAAATACTTTTGCATCAAAAAGACGTTTAAGAAGATCTCTCTTATTAGGTATTGGGTACCTAATCCATTGAAGAACCTTATTTAAAGGTTTATAATTAATGACCAAACGAGGTACTCCTCGTTCCTTTTCAGCATTATTCATGACATAAAATGTTGCACAGCTCCAAGGAGATTTGGAAGGTCTAATAAGTTTTTTGTCTCGGAGAGTTTGAATTTCCCTTTTACAAACTTCTACGAGTTTGGAATTCATTTTAATAGGGCGAGCTTTTGTAGGAATAAATTTTTCAGAAAAATCTTTAATATAGGGTAAGGTAACAACGTGTTTCTTTCTTTCCCAGAAAGCGTCGGGAGTATCAGCTCAAACCTTATTCTTAAAAAGATTTTCTAGATCTGAGATCTGTTTTTGAATGGCTGGAGATTGAAGTTTTTCTTCAATACTGGCATAAGAAATTTCTTCTTTAAGATTCATAATTAATTTTCTTTTTTTATAAATAGAATCGATATTTTGATATATAGTTGATGATTGTAGAAGAGTTATGTTCTTCTGAGTTATAGAAGATAAAAATTTGAAAAATAGGGTTTTACCCATAATATTTGTATGAAGGCCCTTATCATCTACATGAAAAGGATAGATTTGAGTTAAGAACGGAGTTCCTAAAATGATATCTTCTTGGATGTTTCTAACAACAGTGAAGGAGTTTTTAAAACAGTAATCTTCATTTAGGATTTTAGCTTTTGAAATTTTATGTTTGATATTTAATGGACTATTATTAGCTCCATAGAGCTTGGTGTTGGTTTTCTCATAGTATTTGGGTGGTATTATTCCATCCTTAACACAGTTTTGATCAGCACCACTATCTATGAGTGCTATAAGATTTACTGTAAAATCTTTAACTTTGAAAGTGATAATAGAATACCATTTTTGAAAATTGATTATAGCTTTGATAAAACCCTCATTAGGTAGGTTCTAATGATGTAATCTTAAAAGGACGTTCTTGAAGTGTTTCTGATAAAGATAACTCAAGAGAATTATCTGAAGATTTTCCCTTCGAAACTTCTTTTATTGCTTCTAGAGCAGTTAATCTTGATTGGATATCCAGATCTCTGATTTCAAGATTTTCCAAATAATTTTTAATTTCATTAACTTGGACCTTTAAGGAATTAATTTCTTGCTGCATTATCTTAACAGGCGAAGCTGTTAAGTCTAATGAGGCTTTACTTCTGACCGAAGCTTCAGGATATTTGTTGAAAAGTTTGGAAATACTAAATGGTTCAGTAGTAGGAATAGAAGTGGACATATTTTTATCTTTGATGACTAAAGATTTTAGACGAATTAATGCCTCTTTTTTCACTTCAGGATCATCAACTTTGTTAATGATATCAAAAAGAAACTCTTTATCTTCTGTGATGACATTAATGATTTGAATAGGTGAAGAAGATGCTGAATCATAAGACTCAGAATCAGAAGAATTTAGAATTTGAAGTTCCATGATGTCCTCTTCCCCCTCAGAAGAAGATGAGGAAGACCGAAGAAGAAGTTGTGATAGTTTTGAACAAAGCGCTGAATCATCATTAAATAATTCATTTATCTTCTTCTTAGTGAAACATCGATTTGCTTTATGACCTGGTTTACCACATTTGTAGCAGATAATTTTTGTAGGTTTTGAAGATGTAGAAGTTTTTTGTTTTTTGTGCTTATTATGTTTCTTGTAATAAGGAGGTGGGTTTTGATAAGAAGTATGTTTAGTTTTGAAATATTTATGGAATTTCGTAGCATATTTGCGTTGTTTTGAGGAAGGAGCTTGAATTTTTTTCAAGGCCAAAGGCTTCACAAAAACACCCCAGCTCTCTTCTGGATTGTTTCCTTTCAGAGCTATATTTGGATTGAAGTTTGAGTTCTTCGCATAGTGAAAGGCCTTCATTTTTAACAAAGGCAAATAGTTGGCCATATGGAATAGCCTTATAGGGGACTGCCTCAGTTCCAATCACCTCTTTAAGTTTTCTGAATATCCTTTGAGAAAAAAGACTCGGGAGGCCAGAAATGAATTTTTCTTTCCAGAATGCCTAATTGCAATCTGATCTTCTTAACACATATGTTAAGAACATGTCTTTATACCAACGATAATCACTTAGGGTAGGACATCAAAGATTGGTTAAAACGATCTTATGAGCGGATAATTGTTCTTGGGGATTTCCCACGAAATACATACCTATGGTAATAAGAAGAAAGGTACAACAATCTGTAACTTTAACTAAGTTACCATCAATTCCTTCAGCATGAATTGTATGATTGAGAATATTTAACTGATCTTGGAGAGATGAGGAATTATCCCACCAATTTTTAAGTTGCCCTGTAAAACTAGAACTAAGTTTTGCAAAAACAACTTGTTAATTTGACTCTCGAGTTTTGTAAGCGGCCATAGCCATACCCATTTCTTGAAGGGTATTAAGAATTTCATATTCTGATTTACCATCGATATTCCATTCATGAATGGTATCTGGATGATATTGATGAGCTTGGAACTTGGATCTTTCTTCGTATTGGATATCAGGAGGAGTTGGTCGAGGATAATAATTGTTTGTGGAATTATTTTTCCATGGGTTTCTAATTTTTCTGATTTGAGGATTTTCTATGAATTGATTTTCAATTTGATCAATATGATCATCTGATTCGGTATTTGAATCAGAAGCGATTTGGTTTTTTTGAATGACATTGATCTTTGAAGAAATTTTTGACAAATTTTGTTTAGAATTTATATCTTTTGAAGAGCTAGAAGAGCTTTCTATTTTTTGAATTATTGAGTATGGAAAACCTAGAGGTTTGAAGTGTGGTTGTGAAGATACTTCATTAGGAAATTTGGGTAATGAAAGCGGAATTTGATTTTGATTGGAATTTGTCAATTCTATTGGTTTGACAGAATCTAATTTAGTAGAAATATGATCTGTTTGATTTGCTATGGTTTGAAGAATTTGATTTGTAAAATTGTTTTGTTGATATACCTTTATAATATCTTCAACAATTACAGATTCTTGAAGCTTATCAAAGCGACCTATTTTAAAAGGGGCAGCTTCTAGTTCTTTTCCACCTGCATCAAATTTGAATGATGTTGGAGGAGGATGAACCGAAGTAACTATTCGACCATCCATCATATTCCAATTTTGTGATAATTTGGAATTAACTTGAATATTAGATAATTTATAAGGGTTCTCTATACCTCTCTTTTGACAGTAGAAAGAAAACCATGTAAAGAAAGGAATATTGATAGCATGGTGCTTCATATCAGCATACCAATATTCACGTATTTGATCTTTAAATTCTTCTTTGAAAGAGAGAAACCAAGATTTATTTTGACTATTTTGTGGAGAATCAAAATCTTTTCGAAGAAAATCTTTATTTATCTCAAACTCTTGAGTAATAGTATTAACAGACTGAAAATCTGATGGAGTCAGAGACTGAGGACTTGAAGAAGTAGCGTCATATTCAGGTAAAGGAGATTTGAAATTTATCTTATAATGAATATCTGAAGATTCTACATAAGAGAATGATTTTCTTGGAAGATTCTTTGAGGAAGATATACCGGGGGAAGAAAATGACGATCCTTCTCTAAAAGAATTGAATCTCATAATAACCCTTTTATCATCTTCAATTATCTCATCAAGATCTTTTTTGATCATATTAGGAGTAGGTAGTTATTTAGGAATTTGAAGTTCTTCCGGAATGGTAATCTTATTCCAGGGAAGACTTTTGGCAGTAGTGACTAAGGACTTAGTCCCGCTATCTTTTGAATGAACTTCTAGGAAAATAGTTTCTTCTTTTGAAGAAGGTTCATGAATGAACTTGGGACTGACTGTGGAAGTCATAAGTTTTAAATAAATTTTTAAAACAATTGCAAAATTTCTTGCAAAGTCTTTGAATTTATTATCCAAAATATGAATATCAAGAATTAAAGAGTCCTGAATTAATGGATCTTGTAAATCAACAGAAAAATCTGGAAAACAGTTGAAATATACAGGTCCATTACAGACACTGGTTTGAATAACAGCAAGCAAAGAGTCTTTGTATGCTTTTAACCTATTATCTCTTAAGGCCATGAATATAGGACAATCAACCCCCTTATGAACTAAAGGTTTGACTGCAACCCGAACAAGGCCAAGTGAATAAATCTATATTTCTTTTGAATATATTCTTTTATACTAGTATGAGAAAGTAAATGTAAAGTTTCTGTGGAATTATGGATACTTCTAGTTTCTTCATGAGTTCTTACTGAAAATGCAGTTTTGAAATCAAATGATCCTATTTTGTATATTTCAGTTGGGTTTTCTTTGGGTATATCCCAATTTGAGAAATCAACAGGAACATTGATTTCATGACTTTGAACTGTTGACATATCTCTACTTGTTCCTACTTGGAACGCCTTTCTTAACCAGTTTGCCATGAATAAAGTTTAAACCTACCAATGAATGCAGACGCTATGTAAATGGGAACAGTGGGACCACCCTACCGGGAACACCTAGACACGGCTTACCAACGGATTAAACCAGGGCTTACCAAGCACCTTACCAACACTTAAACAGTGTATGCAGACACAGTATGAGTGAACCTTATTAAAGGCTCTGATACCAGGAAGGAGCCCAGGTAATAATAACAAGGGTTTTTTTTTATAGCTACTACCTTTGTATTACACTGTTTTAAGAACTACTACCAATATAATTTTCATTTAAAAACTACTACCACTAAGTTTGATTTTTTTTAAAAACACTACCAAATTTCATCCAAACCAAATAAAACACAATCTTAGCCATTTATTTTTGAATTTCCATCTTAAGTAGTAAATTTTATCTCTTTAACGAGTTACTTTGATGAAGTTTAAACAACTTTTTACCTTAGATAAGTGAATTAGATGAAGGTAGGTTAAAGTGTATCCCAAAATGATTGGCAAACGGTAGTGTTGGTAGTGTTAAAGGGATACAAGTTACAACTTAAGATGGAAATTCAAAAATAAATGGCTGAAATTGTGTTTTATTAAGGTTTGGATGAGACTTGATAGTGTTTTTAAAAAACATCAAACTTACTGGTAGTAGTTTTTAAACGAAAATTATTTTGGTAGTAGTTCTTAAAACAGTGTAGTACAAAGGTAGTAGTTACCAAAAAAACCCTAATAACAATAATAACAATAACAATAATAATAATAATAATAATAATAATAATAATAATAATAATAATAATAATAATAATAATAATAATAATAATAATAATAATAATAATAATAATAATAATAATAATAATAATAATAATAATAATAATAATAATAATAATAATAATAATAATAATAATAATAATAATAATAATAATAATAATAATAATAATAATAATAACAATAACAATAACAATAACAATAACAATAACAATAATAACAATAACAACAATAAAAATAACAATAACATTAACAACAACAACAATAACAATAACAATAACAACAATAACAACAACAACAATAACAATAACAATAACAATAACAAAAACAATAATAACAATAACAATAATAATAATAACAATAATAATAACAAGAATAACAATAAAAATAACAATAAAAATAACAATAATAATAATAATAATAATAATAATAATAACAATAACAATAACAATAACAATAACAATAACAATAACAATAACAATAACAATAACAATAACAATAACAATAACAATAACAATAACAACAATAATAATAACAATAATAATAACAATAATAATAATAATAATAATAATAATAATAATAATAATAATAATAATAATAATAATAATAATAATAATAATAATAATAATAATAATAATAATAATAATAACAATAATATAAAATATTGTAAGATAATCTTTTCAAAATATCGTGGCAAAAAAATAAGTTTAAAAAGATAAAGATATGATTAATATTTCATGAAGATATAAACCGAAAAAGATACAATATTACCTTCGAAAATTCGGCTGAATAAAGTAAGGAAACAAAGATAGTTTCCATGTTTGTAAAATATAAAATATCTTTAAAAGATTGGAAATTGTGTTCGAATAGGAAACCTAATATTATCTATCTTATTAAAAGATTCCATCATAACTTGTAAACAAGATATAATAAAATATTTCTTCAAAAGATATACAAAAATAGATTTCAATCTAACACAAATCCCATAAGATTAAAACGAGATATTAAAACTGAAAGATCATAGATCCATAGTAGACTCTCTAATAAAAATTAAATTATCTCATAATTTATCATTTTGGTGATCTATGTAACATGCATGCAAATATAAAAGCATAAAAATGAAAGTTTAAGGAAAAACAATTTCCTTATATTGATTTTATGGTAATATGGGCACAAACTAGATCACATTTCTAGTTTGTTCTTGAGCTAAAAAGATATGGATGATCCTCCTTGAAAAACCTTCAAAAAGAAAGTCTCCTTCAAGTTGCACCCAAGAACTACACCCACAAATTATCTTACAAATACTAACTAGATACTTGTAAAATAAACCCTTGATAATATGTAAATAATACTAACAATCTTAGTTATTATTTTTAGTTTACTAACAACTTAGTAAAAATGATGGTTATTATTTTTAGAGAGAAGATAGATATACACATGCAAATGTTCAAGTGAAGTAGTGTAAAAATGAGCAAACATTTGGAGTGTATATGGAGGAAAACCGGGACTTGTTTTAATTTTTGTCTAAAAACATTATGACATGCACAATGATCATATGACAAAAGATAACTTATGGAAGAATATAAAGTAAGGTGAAATGACTATGTTCATCCACTAACTTCATTTACACGGTCCATTTGCCCATTTACGGGTCCATGTCAGTTCTTATATTTGTCGCACAAATACGTGTAATTTTATTTTAAACATCGTTTCATGTTTAAATACTTCCATAATTAATTTCGTCCAAATCACTCCGTAAATATACGTGTACCGCTACACATATTATTTACGTACTAATATTAATCACATTAATCAATTAGTACAATTTTAGTGAATTAAGAATTAATTAACTAAAACCCGTCTCCCAAAATTTATTATTCAATTATCGCATAATTAAATAATAACTGCCGTGCCTCGAGTTCGCAACTCGAAATCTTTCTAAAAATAATCGACTAACCTTTTAGTCTATAAATCAAGGGACTAAATAAATTGTATCTCATACAATTAATTAGTTGTCAATTGGGGTTCGTTCCTTTAGGTGTGACCGAAAGGGGTCAGTTGATCACCGTCGTCTCACGACAATAACGTCAAAATCTAGTCAGCCAACCGTTATCGATTTACGTTAATCAACTGATGAGGATCAAATAATTAAATATCTGATGATATTCCTTTAATGAGATTTATTATGTAAACGCACTATTTTGGAGGACACTAACTCCAACAATCTCCCACTTGTCCGACACAAGGTGTGCGCTACCAATTCTCTTGTCCATTTTAATCTCGCACTCAATGCAAGGTGTCTTTCAGGTCGCACTTGCACATGAACATATCGCGAGTGGTTTTCTCAATCAGGAGTGTGACTACCTGACCGGAAAAATCTCTCACATATTACTTCCGAGCGTGGCCACGCATTTGTAGTCATTAACTCCTCGAGTGGCCTTGAGATATAGTTTACCCAACGTGGCTGGAGAATTCGGGTATATGCCCTATCTATCCTATTGCACAATACAGATCACCATGACCTAGTAAATGCCCTTTTGGCCTCCTTTCACGGCACGACCTAGGACAAAAACCAAAGTCACTCGAAAACTGCACTTGCTCAGATAATAGTCTCCAGTCAAAAGAATCGACTCATTAGAACATCTCAGAGATCCCCGCCACGGCCAGGCGTCTATAATAGAACTTAGGGACTCTCTAAATGGTCACTGTCCGGAAAAGTGTCACACACTCTGTCTATGTAATCGACTAGTCATCACGTATGACCTTATGGTGTTGAACAACCATCAATCAACTTACAATCTAGTCACTCCGAGACGTCACCTCATTAAGTGACTAGGGACAAAATACAATGTTCATCTTATTCACTTGAATAGTGTTCAACATTGTCTCCACAACTTATTCAGATAAACAAGGTATTTAAAAATTTAGTCACGCTAAATAAAAGATTCATAAAAGAATGAATGCGAAAACAATGAATCTGATTATCATATATATAATAAGAGATACACTATCCAATTATTACATATCCATAATCTAAAGAAAATCTGGTACTCGTCTCAATCCCATTGCGACGACATGACCATCATGCTTAGCCTTTGATAAAGGCTTGGTTAAAGGATCAGCAATATTATCATCTGTCCCAACCTTACAAATGTCAATTTCCTTCCTTTCCACATAATCTCTAATTACATGGTATTTCCTTTCAATGTGTCTAGATTTGTTACTAGACTTCGGCTCTTTGGCTTGAAAAACAGCTCCACTGTTATCACAATATAGAGTGATCGGATCTTTGGCGGAATGGACTACTCCTAGCCCCTCCATGAATTGCCTAATCCAAACAGCTTCCTTTGCAGCCGCAGACGCTGCAAGGTACTCAGCCTCTGTTGTAGAATCCGCGGTAACGCTTTGCTTGAAGCTCTTCCAGCAAACAGCTCCTCCATTTAGCATAAACACATTGCCGGATTAGGATTTCATGTCATCCCGATCGGTTTGGAAACTTGCGTCCGTGTAACCTCTTACACGCAACTCAGTTTCTCCTCCAAACACTAAGAACGAATCCTTAGTCCTTCTCAAGTACTTAAGGATGTTCTTTACGGCTATCCAGTGACTCTCACCAGGCTTGGCTTGATAACGACTTGTCATGCTCAAGGCATACGCAACGTCGGGACGAGTGCAAATCATAGCATACATGATAGACCCAACAGCGGAAGCATAAGGGACGGTCTTCATGTGTTCAATCTCCTTAGGGGTAGAGGGAGACTGTGACTTGCTCAAAGTAATCCCTTGGCCCATAGGTAGAAATCCTCTCTTGGAGTGTTTCATATTGAACCGGTCAAGAACTTTGTCAATATAAGCTTCCTGACTCAATGATAGTATCCTCTTGGACCTATTCCTATAGATCCGGATACCCAAGATTCGTTGTGCCTCTCCCAAGTCCTTCATCTGGAAGTGTTTCCCTAGCCACTCCTTAACGGAGGTGAGCGATGGAACATCATTCCCGATGAGCAATATGTCATCCACATATAGGACAAGGAATGCAACCTTACTCCCACTAAACTTCATGTATAAACACGGTTCTTCCACACTTCTAGTGAAACCGTATTGTTTAATGACATGATCAAAGCGATGATTCCAACTCCTAGAGACTTGCTTAAGACCATAAATGGACTTCTTGAGCTTACACACCTTATTAGGGTTAGATGTATCCACAAAACCTTCAGGTTGTATCATGTACACCTCTTCTTCTAGAATCCCATTCAAGAAGGCGGTTTTGATATCCATTTGCCAAATCTCATAATCATGAAATGCGGCAACCGCTAAGATTATCCTAATGGACCGAAGCATAGCGACTGGAGCGAAGGTTTTGTCATAGTGTAAACCATGAACTTGGGTGAAACCTTTTGCCACCAATCTAGCTTTGTAAACATCTACATGTTTATCCACGCCGAGCTTAATTTTTTATATCCATTTACACTGAAGGGGTCTCACTCCCTCAGGTAAATCCACCAAGTCCCATACTTGGTTCTCGTACATGGAATCCATTTCGGACCGCATGGCTTCTAGCTAAAGCGAGGAGTCGGGACTAGACATGGCCGATTTGTAGGTAGTGGGTTCATCACTCTCCAAAAGTAATAGAACACCATCCTCTTCGATGTTACCAAGGTAGCGGTCAGGTGGATTTGAAATCCTACTTGACTTTCTAGGAACAATTACCGTTTCAGAGGAAGAGGGAATGCTATCCTCCACGTTCTCCTCTACCTCATTCTCGGTTTGTGGCTCTCGAACTTCTTCAAGTTCAAATTTTCTCCCACTCTGTCTCCTAGAAATAAACTCCTTTTCTAGGAAGACAGCATCACGAGCCACAAACACTTTGTTCTCGTGTTTATTGTAGAAGTAATAGCCGCGTGTTTCCCTTGGATATCCTACAAAAAGACATTTGTCAGACCTGGGTGCAAGCTTATTGTCAGACTTGATCTTGACGTACGCTTCACAACCCCAAATACACATGAATGACAAATGAGGGACTTTCCCTGTCTATATCTCATATGGAGTCTTATCGGCCGCTTTAGTCGGGCTTCGATTTAGTAAAAATGTTGCAGACAAGAGGGAAAAACCCCAAAATGAACTAGGAAGCTCAGTTAGACTCATCATAGACCGAACCATATCTAGTAAAGTTCGGTTTCTCCTTTCGGCCACACCATTTAATTGTGGTGTGCCAGGAGGAGTCCATTGTGATACTATACCACAATCTTTTAGGTGTGAATCAAATTCAATATTTAGATACTCACCACCACGATCGGACCGTAGGGTCTTAATCTTTTTATCCAATTGGTTCTCTACTTCATTTTGAAACTCTTTGAACTTGTCAAAAGCTTCACTCTTGTTCTTCATTAAGTAGACATACCCATATCTACTTAAGTCATCAGTAAAAGTAATGAAGTAGTGAAAACCTCCTCTAGCGGTGATGGTTAATGGTCCACACACATCCGTATGTATGAGAGCCAAAACCTCGCTAGCTCGTGTCCCTTTTCCCGCAAATGGTGCACAAGTCATCTTGCCTAGAAGGCAAGACTCGCATGTACCATAAGATTCGAAACCAAATGGTTTGAGCACTTTTGATGAAGCAAGTCTCTTTATGCGTCTTTCATTTATGTGGCCTAAACGACAATGCCAAAGGTTGGATTCGTTTGGATCACCCGTTTTGAGCTTTTTAGTTTCCACATGATAAACGTCATTAACATCATTTAAAACATAAATGCCTCCAATTGAAATGGCCTTGCCATAAACCACATCATTTAAAGAAAAAGTACAACACTTGTCATTAATCATAAAACAAAAGCCTTCCGCGTCTAACGAGGAAATGGAGATGATGTTCTTGGTTAAAGTTGGTACAAAATAACACTTATTTAAATACAACTCTAGACCACTAGCTAAAGTGAGCACATAAGTCCCCACGGAAACGGCGGCTACTCTAGCTCCATTGCCCATGCGGAGATCCACATCACCTTTTGCTAGTGCTCGCACGTCCCTTAAACCCTGCAAATGATTACAAAGGTGAGAGCCACATCCGATATCAAGTACCCAAGTAGAAGTGCAAGCATAATTAACGTCTATCACATAGACAAAGGAAATCATACCAATAGGCGTCACACGCCCTTCCTTGAGATCCTCCAAGTATTTGGGACAACTCCTCCTATAATGCCCCTTCCCATTACAATGGAAACATTCGGCCTCGGAGAGTTTGACACTTTTTGCCTTAGGATTGCCATTCACAACGGCCTTCCCCTTTCCCTTGTCGTGTTTCTTTGACGATTTCTTGAATTGGGACTTTTCCTTCCCTTTTCCTTTCTTAACTCCAAGGGACATGTTCTTTAACTTCATGTTTAAACATCCCCTTTGTCACTCCCACTAGCTTCCATATCCCTCTCCGCTTGGGTGAGTAGTGCATGAATTTCATGATAACTCTTATCCATGCCATTCATGTTGTAGTTTACCCTAAAGTGGGCAAACTTGGTGGGAAGTGAGTGGAGGATTCGATCCACCACAAGAGTCTTAGGTATGTTACACCCTAGACGCTCTAGGATGTCGACATATTCGACCATTTTGAGTACATGGGGACCAACCTTTTGGCCCCTCTCAAGCTTAGCTTCAAAGAAGCGTGCCGCCGCATCGTATTGACGGACTTTAGGTGTTTGTGAAAACATAGTGATCTTACGAGTGAATATCTCGTACGCATTTAAAGAAATGCATGATAGCTTGAGCTTTGGGGACATCGACCATATCAACACATTCTTGATATCATTCGACATTCTCACATGGTCATCATAGGCGGTCCGCACCGCCGATGAAGCCCTTGGACCGGGCTCGATGGGAGGAGTTTCGGTCAAGTAAGTGAGCACATTGTCGGACAACGCGACACTTTTGATGTTGGATTCCCATTCATGAAAGTTACTACCGTCATCTTTTAAGATACATTTGTCCATTACGGACCTTAGCCATGAATATTTGCCTAGTGAAGTAGTCGATGGAGTTGATGAAGTTGCCACTGCGAATTAAAATGCTACAACAAAAAGGAAAAATTAACATCCATTGTTTTATAAATTTACTTGTGAAAATATGTTTAACAAGTTTTAGCATTTATATAATGATCTCCCACTAAATTATATAAATGATTCCAAGACCCAAATATTAAACAAAAATGAGCATCGCTTGGGCGAAACATCCCATAATTGTGTAAATTCGGTAAGTCACGTTGACTAATTCTACCTCTAGAACTCTTGGTCGATTTAATTTCCTTAAATCCATCTACTAGCCCCGGAACACAATACCGTCTTATATCCCGTTGAGTCCAACCAATTTTAGCGTGTGATAACCGTTTACCACCCTACTTACCCAAGGTAAAAAGAGAACACCCCGCTTGGGCGAGCGTGGCTCTAATGAACAAGAGATTCATATGTGTTACTAATTGGTAAGGCTAATCTCAATTTTAGTTATGTGAGAGATCTTGTCAATTTAGTCATAAATTCCCTATAAGTGAACTAAGTCGGTGAATGTAAATGACGTGAATTGACAACCGCGAAAATAAAATGCATGTGAATGGGGATTTTGGCATGCGCGAAAATAAAAACAAGCAAACAAGTAAGCATATGAAAAAATCCTAGTATGGCCACCTAGTTAATAAAAAACTAGTCTATTACATATCGGAAACCAACTTCTTGGTCCCTTGCCTCTTCATTCCAAAAGTGGCTCCTTCTTGTGGGATTTGGAACACCTTCCAAAAATAGACTCCGTCTCGATGTAATCCGTCTTTAGGAAACGCCGGTAAGAATAACTATTACAATTGAATTACATAGTTATTCCTATTATACATTAATTAATAAAATAAATAAAAATATTAATTAATTACAAACCGACGATACGAGATCGTATTTAATTTACAAACAAATCGTTATTCCCATTCATTTCGTGTAATAACGATTAAAATTAAATAGGCCATACTAGGTACAACAAGATAAATACTTTAAATAAATGACAATCATTCATTCAACTTAAATAAATATGCTTAAAATGCTGTAAAATGACGCCAAAATCGCCCTATCCATCAATCGTTGGTATCCATCTCGGGTTTTGTGGATGTAATCAATTTTTAACATGTAAAAATCAATAATCAACTCTTAAATCTCATTTAAGTCCAAACTGTTTTGAACCTCAAAATTAGACCTCACTACTTTTATGATGAATAATTAGTTTGATTTGGTGATATTTTGCTAATTTAATCGGTAAAATCATAATTTTTAAGTAAAAAACCAAAATAATTGAAACATTATCCAAAAAATTGAAAAAAAAAATTTTGAGTATTCTGGAACACTCCCAAGAACACTAAAATGTCAGAAAAATTGCCCTAAAAATCCGGATAAAATTTATGAAGAAAAAGATCGATATTTATCGGTTTTTAACCACTAAAACCAATAAACATCAAAACAAGGTGAAATCACATTTTAAATTTCACTTTTAACTTTTAAATAACATTTTCAAATGTACATAAATTTATCAAGGGCAGAATCAATTGTTTCGAAATTATGATTAATTTATTTCACTTTTATCGACTTTTATCTCATAAAATCAATAAACATGCAAAAAATTCAAACCAACCTTCAAACTTTTGCATACAATCAGTAGAAAACATGCATAAAACACCATAAAAATTCCATGGCCCGAATCAACTTTTAACTATTTTTTGAAAAATTTTAACTAAAATACGGCATTTTTACTCGGTTTTCTACCAAAAAACATTAAAAATAACAAAATAACTTCATAAATCACCCAACTTTACCACAAATCTTTTGAGATCATTATGTGTGCATGCCCCAAAAATTTCTTGCTAAAACCTCTTCTAACACATTTTTTGAGTTATAAATTATCTCATAATTTATTAATATGCTTAAAATCAACATGCAAATTACAAGCCTAAGCTCTGATACCACTTGAAAGATCATAGATCCATATTAGACTCTCTAATAAAAAATAAATTATCTCATAATTTATCATTTTGGTGATCTATGTAACATGCATGCAAATATAAAAGCATAAAAATGAAAGTTTAAGGAAAAACAATTTCCTTACATTGATTTTATGGTAATATAGGCACAAACTAGATCACCTTTCTAGTTTGTTCTTGAGCTAAAAAGATATGGATGATCCTCCTTGAAAAACCTTCAAAAAGAAAGTCTCCTTCAAGTTGCACCCAAGAACTACACCCACAAATTATCTTACAAATACTAACTAGACTTGTAAAATAAACCCTTGATAATATGTAAATAATACTAACAATCTTAGTTATTATTTTTAGTTTACTAACAACTTAGTAAAAATGATGGTTATTATTTTTAGAGAGAAGATAGATATACACATGCAAATGTTCAAGTGAAGTAGTGTAAAAATGAGCAAACATTTGGAGTGTATATGGAGGAAAACCGGGTGGAGGGGTAGAGTGTAGGAGTGGACTTGTTTTAATTTTTGTCTAAAAACATTGTGACATGCACAATGATCATATGACAAAAGATAACTTATGGAAGAATATAAAGTAAGGTGAAATGATTATGTTCATCCACTAACTTCATTTACACGGTCCATTTGCCTATTTACGGGTCCATGTCGGTTCTTATATTTGTCGCACAAATACGTGTAATTTTATTTTAAACATCGTTTCATGTTTAAATACTTCCATAATTAATTTCGTCCAAATCACTCCGTAAATATACGTGTACCGCTACACATATTATTTACGTACTAATATAATCACATTAATCAATTAGTACAATTTTAGTGAATTAACAATTAATTAACTAAAACCCGTCTCCCAAAATTTATTATTCAATTATCGCAAAATTAAATAATAACTGCCGTGCCTCGAGTTCGCAACTCGAAATCTCTCTAAAAATAATCGACTAACCTTTTAGTCTATAAATCAAGGGACTAAATAAATTGTATCTCATACAATTAATTAGTTGTCAATTGGGGTTCGTTCCTTTAGGTTTGACCGAAAGGGGTCAGTTGATCACCGCCGTCTCACGACAATAACGTCAAACTCTAGTCAGCCAACTGTTATCGATTTACGTTAATCAACTGACGAGGATCAAATAATTAAATATCTGATGATATTCCTTTAATGAGATTTATTATGTAAACGCACTATTGTAGAGGACACTAACTCCAACAAAAACTTCAAAAGCTTATTTTTAATTAAAAACAGAAGCTGAAAGAGTATTTTAGAAAATAAGAAATACTCGAACTACTGCATATTTGAGGATATGGTCTCCTCAACTGAGGGTACCGTTCCCTCAGGTTCTGGCAGAGTTCAATATCACCTGAGGTAACCGTCCTCTCAACTGAGGATACCATTCCCTCAAGTGTAGTTTTAGGTTGTGCATAATTCTAAAACCTCTTTTTACTTAAGCTTGTTCTTTTGGACATTGGGACGACTTCATAGATATGCTTTTGACTTTAATCATCGTTCTTCATACTTCATTTAGATCCGAGCTTTAGTACCTAAATAATATACACTACAAAACATACCAAGCTCATAAAAGTATAAATAAAATGACTTAGAAATAAAACGATATCTTGACATATTTCAAAACCTAATAAGACTTAGGGTCAACAATGACACCCTAGTGTTTTCTCTATATTGTTTACATGTAACAACCTGGATTATAAAACAAAGGAAAAACTTATATAAAGTAAATATCAGAGTACGATACTGATAAAAGGGTCAAGGTGGCGGAAATACCTGACCAATCCGGTTCACTACTAAAACCAAACAAACTAATACATTATTCAAAGGGTTCTTAAAACTTAAAAGCAAACTCCTATTTTATTATTAAGCTCGCTTCGCACATTCCCCAAGCAAGCATCAACCAGTCAGCAACAAGCGTTCAACCTGAACAACCTGAGAAGGGGGTCGACAATCAGTCTGGAGTAACTAGATGCTCTCCCAGTCATGTTTACAACAATTGAATATAACCAACAATTATTAACAATTGAAATGCAAAACTAGTAAACATGTGAGACCATCTATACTCATGAAAACTTGGCAACAACTCACTACCAAATAATGGCATAAGAATATAATTATTCGAAATATTAACTCTAAGTCAAATAACATGTGAAGACGCATAAAACAAACCACATTATGACATCATACACATCATAGAACCACCGTGACCACGTATCATGTGACCAAACCAACAACCTAATAGAGCGTATAACAACTGCCTCTAGTTACAAGCACAGTGTATAAAATGAACGCCGTTATAGCGTATAACAACTGCCTCTAACTGTCAGAGCGTATAACGACTGCCTCTGAATTGACGGAGCGTATAACAACTGCCTCCATCGGTGTGGACCGTATAACAACTGCATCCAAGGTACTATATATAGCGTATAACCACTGCCTATATGTCTAAGACCTAGCCAGACTCTCGGTGCAATAATTGTACACCGAACGACACTCGGAGAACAGAGCGTATAACAACTGCCTCCATTACCCCCCCCCCCCCCCGACCATAGACCATACACCAGGCCCCGAAGGGTTGTATTAGTTCATTTCGTTCGATATATAACTGATACCTCACGTCATCTATACAACCAGCCCACAAACAATGCACAGTATAACTGGCCATACATATATATGAATAACATCACTATCAAATCATAGGATAATATAACTGACTATCCTACAATTATATGAACAAGAGTAATAAACGATATATGCAAACATAGCATTACATAATGAAACTGAACGCCACATAACATATGAAACAAGTATCAACCATTCAATGTTATAGTACTTCAGCTATAACTTTTAACCTCAACCATTCAATGTTATAGTAACCCTAACCATAACATGAACTCTGCATGCGAGATTATAGTAACCTCGACTATACCTTGAACATATACGACTTGTAGTTATACTTGCCTCCACTATAACCTTGACACAAAACTCAAAGTTATACTAGTTCCAAACCATAACCTCGGCCATAAATCTCAGGGTACGTTAGTTCCAGCTATAACCTTAACTCGTACTTCAATGTTATAGTAGCTTTGGCTATAATCTTAAATCATATTTCCAAGGTTATGCCTCAAACAGCCATAACTTGAGTAACAACCCAAAGTTGTACTAACTTCAGCTATAACACTCGAATCATCATCAAGGTTATACTAGCTTAATCTAAAACTTTGGAGAGCACTCTTGGCCGCCTATCATGCCGCCACTAGAGTTTATTCGTAAACCCTAATTGCGCTCATGATACCCATAATAAACATGTAAACAATATACGGGATAAATTTCACTAGGCAAATATTAAATCATGTAAATTACATCAATTGGCATAAACACAATTAAAGGAAAACACCTAGTTACCTTATTAAGCAAATAATCCCAAAGATCGTCTTCAACGATATAAACGTCCTCTCCAGGAGCAACTTCCACGCCTTCATAAAATCATCCACGTGCCAAAGATAACGAATCTAGTAAATATACTAACTATATATATAAACTATAAAAACTACAAAAACTACGCGAAAACATAAAAATTTACAAAGAAGATAGATAAATCCAAGAAGTAGGATCGATCTAAGCATGAAAGATGATGAAGAACGAAGAAGAAAGGAAGAACGGCATGAAACCCTAGGCGAGGGACGCGCGGCACAAGGGAGGAAGAGAGGAGAGAAATTAAGTTTAGGGTTTTGAGAATTATGAGAAAAGAAAAGTAAGGGTTTGGTTTCCCTTCTTATTTATAGAGAAGCTAATGGGTTTATTTCAAGCTTAGGCCCAAAACTTACCCATCTACACCAAGAATCACGTGAGACCCAAGGAAAAAGCGGATCTTCACCGTTTTCGAGCCCAACGGGCCCAAAAGACAAGAGACAGATATTTTCCCGGAAAATAAAATATGAATTATGGGAAAATAAAATTATAAAACTATATTATGGAAATTAGGGGTGTTACATTACATCTCTACTTTACTTACTTCCTTTAGTTTTCTTTTGTTTACATTTTGTTGTTATTTCTTGTAGTAGTTTTAGAACACAAACCCAAATCGTGACATAAGACACCGCTTTTAGTACTTTGATAACGTTTCAATAAACCATCCTTTGGATTCGACCTCTACTTATATGCTATGCTTGCTTGCTGAGTATAAAGGATTGTTTGAATCAGCTTAAACAATGACCTAGCTAAATACTAGCGAGAAAATAGGCCTGAATCATACAAACAACAAATTTTCATAAATATAGATAAGTCCAACCTACTAACTTGTCCTAAACTCGTTAAGTGGCTTGCTCGAGGCCCAAAAATCAACAAGAGCTTATCAGATAAACTTTAACTGTAGCAAAGTAAGGATGAAGTCTAATGGTCAAACTTTAGTTGATAATATTAGGGAGTCTAAATATTGAACCTCTTAAGTAATGATCTTGTGGGAGTTATTAAAGGCTTAAGATTGTGCCTTATAAACTTTGAATATGTCCTCTTGGTAGAGAGAATAATCTAACATGTCATGTGTGGTTTGGAGGCTATCATGTATTCACGTATACCTAAAGGTTATACGTATTAAACATAGGGATGACAAATTTCCCACATTATCCAAGAAAAACAGTCAAAGAAGCTCAACCATAATCTTAACTGCAATGGCCCACATTGATATAACCTACAATTAGAGTATAACCGGGCTGATTTGAGATCGAGTTTGGGTGAGCTTGGAATCGGCTCTGAAATTTAAGTTTGAGTTCGAAATCGGTTCGAAATTCTCCGAGCTTAAAAAATTAAATCTCAGATTAGGATCTAGCCCAACTCGAATTCGACTCGATCTCGGTTTAAATAATTATTTTATCTACTTTCTTTAACTTTTAAATCAAATTTAAAATAAGTACTCCTTCTATCTCGTGGAAAGGTTCACATTTCCTTTGGCACAATACTTAAAGAAGAGTAAAAATGTGTGGAGGAAAATGAAAGTTGAGAAATATGTGGAGTCACAATGGTGACCACAAAAACTAGACTAAAAAAGAACAAAACAAAATGCGAACCTTGTTTACAGATGACTTAAAAAAGGAAAGAGTGAGCCTTCTAGACACACATAAGGAGTAGTAATTATTAATATGTTTTATTGAAATTATTAGGTTTATCAATTAGAGAAATTAATATGTTTACATGTTTATCAATTATTATCAGTTATCAAATAGGGTTTATGGGTTGATGGTCGACGGTGTTTTTGGGTGTGCTCGGTAGTTAAGGAGGTGGTGCTTGGCGGTGGTGCGTGAGGATGTGCGTCAAAGAAGAAAGAGGATGACTGTGTTGGGTGGTGCGACTAGTTGTGGGAGGGCCGGAGTGGGGTGTGCGTTTGGGAATCGATCATGGCATGAAACACACTTTTCCCAGATTAGCTAGAATATATAGAAAACCAAAATATCTTTCAATGTAAGGACTAGCTTTTGGTTCTACAACGAATTAGATTAGGTACGCACGATCATGGCAACCGACATTCACAAGCAACAATGTACTACACAATGATTTTGTCTCATGAATTTCACCAAAGAACTTCAACGCAACTTAGTCGCGACCTTTTAATCTTACTAGTGCCAACAAAATCATTAGACAGTTAATTATGTACTTGCAAGTGGTGTTGGTGGTGAAGGGAGATGAGAAAGGGAGAAAAAAATCAATTGGGGAGGGAACGAGAAAATAACAAAGTAAAAATTGTAAAAGGTATATATAAAAGAGTAAAATTCGTGTGTGAAAAAGCACCGCTCATGTAACACCCCAACTATCTGGCCAAGATAATTGGAGCGATACCATCTAGGTTTCCCGAGGTAGTGTCTCAAAACTTCGATAAAAGAACATTTTATAAATAAACATGATATTTAGTGAATTACATAAACGTAAACAAATGAATAAAAGTACAATTCATGACAACTATACTCTCTAGCCAACTATACTCGTCTCGTGACTCATCAAGCTCGTCCCGTCTCCCACGTGCTATCCAAATAACCTGTACTTAACCTCCTCCCCACATGACCAAAGAATATCATATGGATCGACACGGACCATCCCAAAGATAGTTGACAATTACACAGACACACAAACGTCAGTAACGATAAATAAAGTATAACACGACTCAAGTGCATGAGTCAACAACATGACCATGATATGAATGACACACAATTACCCAACCGTCATGTCGGTACCGGGACACGCCCAGACGTATCCACAACCACTGATGCCAGGAACACGTCCACGACACCACACTCACACAAGGTACTCCGAACACGTCGGTGGTACAGGGCCCAAGAGCGACTCGGGTCCCGTGCCAGACGTCGTGCCTCACCCACACGCGTCCCTCCAAACTCAAGTCATTAATGTGCACATATCTCTTGGAGTGGGAAACTCCAAGAGGCGACTCAAGCGGAAGACGGTCACACAAAATAGCTATAACCCATTATATATACTCGGTCAAACCCGATTATGGGTCGTCAACGGCCGTCAATGGGTGGTCAACGACAGGTTTAGGGTGAGTCAAGGTCGAGGCGGTTAATTAAAATAATATATAACTAGTGTGAGACGGTCTTACCTTACGATCTCGAGGAGGAGGGACAAATCTCCCTTTGTTTCTTCTCTTTTTCTCTCTTCTTTCTCTCTTCTAAAATTGATGGTGGATTTTGTGAGATATTGAATGGATAAGATGGGTGTTGGGTGGATAAGGTGAGGGGTATATATATAGGGGTAGGTGGGAGTGTATTATTATCTTTATTATTTTAGTATCCGTCTTATAACATAACTCTTATAAATGCAATATAATATTATTTATATAATTATAAAATACGGAGTATTACAATCTTCTCCCCTTAAAAAGAACTTCGTCCCCGAAGTTCACCTCACTCTCTCCTTTCCTCAAATCTCATGCATTCTCCCGCCCTCACATGTCTATCAACCGTATACGCTCTTTCTAAACATCACACTCATCCCAAAGTTTTTGGGAAAATGTAAGCTTTCATTAATGATCAAAAACCACCCATACAATTTTAGCACTTACAAGCTTGCCTTAAATAAACATGCATAGCCTAAAGTACTCACCATCAAGTACAACAGATTCTGTGAAACCATTCATTTATTTTTGAGAATTTAGACGAATGTCTACAACTACTTAGTCTCATCTGAATTTCCTTCTTGCATCCCTTCATCACCACAAAGATAGCAACACTTCAGATGTGTAATCCCCATTCTAACTAATCTATCTCAAAGTTCTTCACTCAATTCTCACTATTTTCTCACATTCTGTACTGTCTCTTTCCTAAATTTATGAATTATTACATCTACTTCCTCTAAAAGAGAACTTCGTCCAGAAGTTCGACTATCAAACCTCAAACTGCGGTCTCATACGCTCGTTAATAATTCCACAAATGACTATGTTTCAGGTTTAACACGCTCTCTTACCTATTGCAAATTCATTATCAAATCTCGTATCGTCTTATGCCTTTGCTATAATCCCAATCTAGAAACCTCTCTAGAAGTCTCTCTACGGGTACCCCTACGAGCCTCCCAAAGGTCAAGCGCCAGGTCTAACCCACGGTTCGAAACTCTAATCTCATTGACGACTTCTAACTCATGTCGGTTATATGAATACGTATTTATCACGGGGTATAACTCGATTATCACTACGTATCTATATCACGTCAATCCTCATACATTAACATGTATGCAGATCAAAACACCAACTATACGGACTCTAGGAAACAATCAACTAATGCAAAATTCTTATAATGTGACTCAACCATGTTCCACATTTCCATTTTCGGGTATCATGCCACGCATATACCGTGTCAAATCCATCACATGATCACGCATATGTTTCCATATCTATTCCCATTCATCATTAATACTTCTGCTTATACAGAAGACCACAATCACTATCATGTAATGACCACTAGGCGACACATAACTTGCATTTTAATCTTACTTGTACACAACAAAATAAAACCACGTCAACACATCAAACAAAATTATCACATCATTATTGTCATCCAATTACACATGTCAATTGACAAGCTTCATTTAAATTTCACTCAAAAGTCACATAATGCAAACAATTCACAAGGTCTCATCTATATGGGGTCAACATCTTCATCCGACACAAACCAACCATTATAAATTGTGAAAATAAGGGTATACACTCAATATTAGGCTGAGTATCGACAAAACAGGGGTCAAAGTAGACCACTTGGTCGAGTGTAGGAGGCCACTTGGCCGAGTAGGCGACCACTCGGTCGAATACATGGTGCACTCGGCCGAGTGTCACCTGGGCATGAGGTTTTCATTCTCAAACTCGGTTCTAAACTTCCCTATTTTATCACGCAAATGTTAATAGACTCCGATGGTGACTAATACATCATCAAATAACCTAATTAAAACAAACGCACGGCCTTATGGCAATTATTATAACCCAACTAAAACAAAACATGATACAACATGGTATTAATATCACCTAAGACAATAACAACATTTCAACTCAACCAAATACTACAACAAGCTCACGATGTATACCACGAATGCTTTACTTGACGATTGGGAGGCAACTTTACAAGCAACCTCTATACTATCACCGCTAGGCCAAAATCTCACCAACTACTCTCTCTCGTCGTGCATGTATACTTAAATTAAACGGTTACCCTATATAACATCAATGATCAACTAGCTTAACAACATCAGTTAACCCACATGCATTACATATTTCGCTCTCAAACTTTTACCCATAATCCACTTGGCGATGCCACGTCTACAACTTTATCTCACGAAATACATTCCCCAAACTCTTAAACTCGATGATTATACATAATTCCGCACTTCAATCCTTCACCTAAATCCTTTAAATGTATCAATACCTCTAGGCAACGAGATATACACTCACATACGACTCATTTCCGTTCAATGTTCTTTTACCCACAATACTTACAATAAATGCGGAAATTGATGAGATTTTAAAAACTTTTTATTACAAGTTAAAGATTAACATGCGGGTGCCAGAAATGAAATGAAATGAATACAACAATAGACAAACTTAGGTTATTACAACCCAAGTCTAGAAAACGGGGAAAGGATATCCCACGAATAAACATATAAGGGGTTTCTAAACTAGCAACTAAGGTCCAAGGGTTTAGTTCTCGCTAGCCCACACGTCTTCCCCACTTAAGCATCTTCACAACCTGTCATTCATGTAAACATGAACGCCACAGTTAGTGGGGAGTAACTCAAGGTTCTCCCAGCCACAATATGTCGAAATGCAAGTAAATAACTGATATGAACATTATTTGCGCATATTTAGTCCCCTAATTGAGCCTATTTTGAATACTATTATAGCATTTCATGACCATTTTATCCGTCAATTCCTTCCTATTTCGTTTTCCTATTGCATTGTGCATGTTTTGTAGGAAATGAGATAATAAGGCGGAAATTCCCGTCTTTAGTGCATATTTGGAAGCTTATTGATGATATTAGATGGACTAGTATGAAGAGGAGGCAAGAATGATGACCAAGGATGTTGGAATAAAGTGTATATAGAAGGATCAAAGGGTTAAAAGTAAGAATGACGAGAGGGAAGGCATTACTAGAAGAAATGGCTTGAAACCCAAACCAAGAGTTGCTCCTTTGGCTCTGAAAATATGCTAGATGGAACGGCGTCGAAAAAACAAGTGATCTAGGCTTTTAAATCACTCCAATAGGAGTCTGGATGAGAAAATGACGTCCGTTTTACAATCCGAGGTCAAACAAAGAATCTGTTCGCCAATCCGCGCGTCCTGAGACTGAAGACGCTCGTCCCCTGAAGGAATCCGCTCATCCACCCCTTAAATCCGCTCGTCTTCCCCTCTTTTTGTCCGAGCGGCTTCTCCAGAAGACGCCCGGGCAAAACCATCCAAAGACGCCCGTCTTCACTCTCAAGACGCCCGGGCAGAAATCACCAAATCCGCCCGTCCCGTGCTAAAGACGCCCGGATTCCCAGGCAGACCCATTTCGTCTTTTTCAAGCTTCAAGGAAGGATGCACATCTTTTTCTAGAGACCGGAGTCTCCCTAGAGACCGGAGTCTCCCTAAAGAGACCGGAGTCTCCTCAACAAGGGACTTAATCGTCATTTAAGCCCTTAGTTAACCCTAATTCATGCACCTAATCCCCACTATAAATACCCCATTTTTAATAATCAAACCATCAAGTTTTCATTAGATTAGAATGAAGTTTCCTTAGATTAAATCAAGTTCTTTTAGATTAGATTAGGAGTAGATTAGAATAGATTATCATTTAATCTTTCCACAAATTACACATTAATCTTTCCTTAATCATCGTTCAAGTTTATTATTCAAGTTTATTATTGGGTAATTGAAGATTATTGAGTTATTATTGGGAGATTGACAACCTTCCATCAATCATCAAGTTCTTCAATTATTCTTTGCATTATTATTTTGGAATCTCCATAGGTATAATTCTCTTAATCCTTGTTTTAATTATTGTTAATCTTTATTACTTGTTCATCATGTTTGGCTTTGTTAGTATGATTGACAACCTTATTAACATGTTAAACTTGATCATGAGTGAGTAGTTACTTAGCTAGGATTAGTGGGTAATTAGGGGAAATAAACATGGGGAATGATTCATGCTTAATCTAATATGCTTCCATAATTAAATTGCTTGCTTGTTGTGATGTCAACTTTATGCACGTGTTATGTTTGATGAAATGCCAAGCCTATGAATCCTTGCATTTACAACCATCTCTTATCTACTCAACAAGACTTGTAAGATATAAACCAACTCGAGTCTTGTTAGACCATGCATAGAAGTTGAATAGGAGGAAAGTAAGTCGACTTGTAGGTATTGTACAATCTAATCGATTCGGCTCCGAGACCCAACTCTTCCTATGAACCGTAAGACATAAACCAACTCGGTTCCTTTACAACATTAATTGCTTGCAACTTTGTAAACATGTTTGTATGATCAAAACCATGAATCCCCTATGACCCCATGACATCCTAGTGCTTTTAGTCAATTGTTTACATTTCTTAGTTCATTGTTTGCTCTACTTTGTTACTTTCATTAGTTTAGAATACAACTACAAACCCCATCAATTGTGACACTAGCATAAATTGAGATAGATAGACTTAGAACCCAAAGCACACCGTCACATGGATCGACCTCGACTTACCGCTAACTAGTTGTTTGTTGAGTATTATAAATGTGTTTGATTGGATGTGACCCGACGACATCATCCCACATCAATAACCACTTAATTAAACATATTGATCATGCATCATATATGAACAACAAAGAACAAGAGAATATAATTGAGAACCATGTTGAGATAGGCATGATACTTTCTTAATGGAATAGGCATGATACAAGAGAATAAACATGCAATCAAGGGCATAGAACAATCAACTCAATCAACTCATATTGACACGACTCACAAGTGTAAGACCAACACAAAGTGTAGACGGAGTATTCGGCTCAGAGGCTACCTTTAAAGCATGTCCGAGATACCACACACAAGACTACATCCTAGACTCCACTCCTCCTGGTAGGACGACGATCATAATACGGTCCTAGTCTAAACCTGGATCCAGACTCTCAGGATGGACGTCACCCGATTCGACATATGATATACCAATCGTATCCAAGACTCGAAACATGGCACACACTCGTAGCCAAAGGTCGAGTAACCTCTAATCGGAAACATGGCACACACCTGTAACCAAAGGTCCGAAGAAAGGCAGAAGGATATCCTAATTCGGAAACATGGCATACACCCGTAACCAAAGGTCCGAAAGAGGAAAGATAACCCAATCCGGAAACATGGCACACACTCGTAACCAAAGGTCCGAAAAGGGTAAATAAGGAATGTCAAGTCGTCATACAATGTAAAACGTCACACTTGAGTCACAATAAGAGTAAGAATGATCATGCAAATATAAACACGATAGAATGTCATATATCACGGAATCACTAATGTCACATTCATACTTATGGCTTGCATCTCACCATAAGTACGGATGGGAACATTAATCCCGACGATTATATCGCATCTAGAGGGGTTATAGCTCACCTCTAGTATCCGATAGGATCAAGACTCTCACAACAGAACAATACAAGACATTAACAAGAATACGACCCTTACAAGTACTTATTTATAATAAATATCCCATTCTTGTATTATATTAATAAATACCCCATTTTATAATTTACATGCCGGTTAAATAAAATATAACAAGCAATAATGAATAATTTACGTCATGTGAGAATATATAGGAAGCACACAAAACCAATACATGTGACAAGGTGAGCCCAAACAAACCAAGAAATTGAGCCCGAATAGGTAAATACGACAAGTTCAACACATTAGACATGACCACCCAACAAAAGTGACATAGTAAGCCCAAACAAATAAATGTAGTAAGCCCGACATATAAATTGTAGTGAGCCCAACAAACAAGACTAAAAGAGTCCAATACATAAAGTCAAATGAGCCCAATTGAATAAATGTAAAAAAGAGCGATATTAATGAATTACGTTATAAAATTCGAGAAGGGAATTTAAACGATTCATACATACTAAATTTGGCGCCGAAAGCACCTATAATATGAGTATGGCCCAATAACTACAAGTCAGGCCAACAAAAGAATATAGTGAGCCCAAATATCTTAGGGTAGTGAGTCCAACAATTAAACAACCAAATGAATAACTCAAGGCAAAAAAGGAAAGAAGAGGGTAAGGTGGTCACGACCCATTCACCATGACCAACAACCGACACTGTCAAGCCACGGTTGAGGTCGAGCAGCCCACTGCCAACGCCACCCTTGGTCAGCCCACAGCCGCGGCTAAACACAGCCCCTCACGCCACCATTCCCGCTCAAAAACGACCCTCCAAACAGAGAGTAAAAACAGGACTCCGACAGTCCAAAACCCGAGTTTTCTAAGCGGCAAAAATCGAGTAAACAGGTGACGACTTTAGCGTAAAGGTACAAGCAGGAAAACCGCTCTGAGGGACCATTAAATCCGTCTCAAAACAGAGAGCACAAGCAGTAAAAAGGAGGGCAAAACCCGGGGTGAACAGCTAGCAAATGCACGATTCCAGACGACAAACAAAAGACGAATTCGAGATGAAAAGAGTACGACTAGAATAAGGGTAACGCCATTAATTTTCTACTATAAACGAGCCCAGAAAACCAGCAAGGAAAGCATACAGATTATTCGAAGTGACAACAGGCAACACTCGTGTCTCGGAGATGACAAAACCGTGACAAATAAGCCATGGAAACAATTAATAACCAACTAAATTGACCACAAGCTTGGCACAATTAACTCCACACATGAGAAAATACATAAAGGTTGAAACTTTACGATAAATGAAGATAAAAACCGAGGGAGAAGGGCGAATTCCCGACATATTGTCGAGTAACTTATCACCGTTACCTTAGCCGTTCCTTATTCTTCGAATGAATGGTCCCAAAAGCTTCAATCTTCCACAGGGTCTTCGAAACCTTCATCATGGAGCAAGAAAACGAAAGAGATTAAGGCAAAACCGAAACTTTATAAGACGGGTCAAAAAAAAAAGTCATACAAGACCGCAACTTTCTTACCTTGAAAGAATGAGGAAGGAAGGAGAAAGAGAATGGTGTAAAAATTAGAGGATTTGGTTGAGAATTGGCGGAGAAATCTGGGTTGGAAGGTTGACGGAAATGGAGTGATGCTGTATGTGTTTCGTTGTTGCTGCTCGTTTTTGTTGTTTCCAAATGAAGAAGAAGAAGAAGAAGAAAGAAAGACGGGGGGGTGGGACACGGTTCAACACAACAACAACATTATATAATAATAATAATATATAATAATAATAATTATATTAAGAATTATATAAAATATATAAAAGGTTACTTATCGTAAGAATTAAAATTCTTTCAAAAGTTTCAAATAAATTTTCCGACAGAACCAGGTTCACATCAAAGGAATGGAAGTGTTCTTGTTACGTATTCAAGAACATCATATTCCAAATCAAAGATAAGGTCAAAAGCAAATCATTTGTATAAATCGAAAATCAAAATACTTTCAAAAACATTAATGAAGAGTTTTCAAAAGTATAAGTCTCATTCATGGAACGAAATTGCTCTTGTCGTGCACACAAGAACGCTAACTTTCCAAGTCAAAGACAGATTCAAAACAAAATCAATTCGCCGACAAGCGTAGAACAAGTTATTAAACGTCTCTAATAACGAGTTCTAACATCCGATAAACGTTAAAATCAGAAGAAAAAGGTAATTCACTCTTTGCAAAAGCCAAAACAGAAATGAAGATTTCACCTTTAAACTTAAAAGGGAGTTAAATTCCTGAAAATATAATATTAAACTTTGACAAAGAAATCATAAATAGATCAAAGTTAATAGAAATTGGATAAAATTTAAAGAAATCTCGGGTTTAGCAATTAAAATCATGATAAATGAGTTTATACTCAAAGAATGAATAGGGAACTAAATCAAATTTTCATTTCCAAATCTTTAAAATAGGTAAGGTTTGCAAAAGTAACATAAACTTTTAACAACGAAACAAAAATGGTAGCTTGAAATATTTAGAAATTGTATTAAATGAAAAGCAATTTAGACAACATAAATACAAAGTACGCTAAGAGAGTCCAAACTTAACCAACAAAAGAGCTATGATGAACTTCCTAGGGTAAGAATTGAAGTCAGGTCAACAAGGATGTCAAAGATAGAGTTTCACAGGTTACGAGTGTCAAACCTAAATTAAAGGAGGCGCATGATGATGCGAGAAAGAGAAGTATGAACGGTAACACGTATGGTCAAAGAAGAAAGGAAAATTAGACAACAAGAAAACGCTAGATACTCAAACCTCAAATAACAACATCATCCAAAAGGTTCTGAAAACTTCCTAACAACAAAACTCATAACCACATCACTCCCAAGGATTTCCTCAAATCACTTATGTTACTTCATCCTAATCTATTCTCTGAAATAATGTACTCCACTATAAGTGTGATTTCGCCACTCTAAATCCTCATACATCTACAGACCACTTCCACGAGATCAAGGTCAAAGCTCCTAACAAAGCTACACTCATATTCAACTAGTGTCATCTATAAGTTTCGCAAAATGGTAAAATCCTCAATCAAAAATCCTAATTCCAAGCTCTAAATTCCCAGAAAGGTCCCTCAAATATTCCACAAGGTTCTCTTTTCAAAATAAGGTACTAACCTGCCAACCCAAAGTCTTCTTTCATGAAAGTCCGCTCTACTACACTCTTTTGAGAAAGATGCATAAACACCCAAATTTGGAAAAATCAATGAGATCTCGAGTCCTTCTATCCTTTTACTTGTTACGGATCCCCAAAAGTGGAACTACACTCAACTACAGCATCATCCCATCATCTCATGTACTCAATGCAACCTCAAAGTTTTTAAAACCATAGGGTTAACAAATACTTCTCAATACTAAGTCTCTCTTAACTAAAGAACTCTCAAGAGCCAACTAATATCAAATCACATCACCAATCCATTATGGTCACCATCATCCCAAGGTATATTCTTTCAAATCCGATATTCTAGAACTTTACTTACCATTGAGTTCTCCAGAAACAAGATCTTAGTTGTAACAACGCTTTGCCACCTCATATTTCCTCATCTTAACACCAGAAATTGAAACCATGTCCTTTAACTTAACAATTGGCGTCAACCATACCATTATCTCTTCTAGCTACCAAAACAAGCGTTAAAACTTTCCAATAATGTAGCTTAGTCTCACTCCAATACCATACCTCAAGTAGTAATCAAGATCACTCACTTAGACCAAATAATAATCCCACAATTAGCATTTCTCATATGGTAACGTATACATTATCAAACCCTTATATCCAAAGCGACTACGAAAGCCAATCACAAGCTCGACTTACTTAGTCAATATTACATCCTCAAATCCACCATTCAAACTCATCCATTTTAAGTCAAGTACTAAGCACTAGTATCCTAAGACACGTCTCACTACACTTCCCGAGCCTTTCAAATCCCAAACATAAACAACAAAGCCAAGTCCTATAACCTTAGTAACAAATGCCACTCACACTTGACACACATAATCCACCGATCAATTATACTCACTTTATCAAGGAACTAGGTATAAGAATCATTAAGTATGTCTCATCACACTACTTAAGTCTTTCTAACATCACAACCTCTCAAAACCAGGGTTAAGGGTCAAACACAAGCAATCTCCTCAAAAATCAAATTTTCCAACCAAGGTCAACATTCCTCAAAAGAAAGAGTACTATCAAAAGGCGTTAAGGGAGGATAAGCAAGGAACAAGGAACAAGTTGGGAGTATAAGAGTAGCTTTCAAAGTAAAACAGAAGAGAGTTTAGAAGAAGGATAAGCACCAAGAGATAAAGAATAAGGCAAGGTACACAAAGAATGAGAAATATCTTCGAGGAAGTAGAAGCATTCTTCAAAGGTTGAACAAATCTTCAATCCTCGACAATAGGCACCAAATCTTAATCCTCACGTAGGTAAGCTCACAGTCAATGATCCAAGGGTACAAAAATAATTGACAATCAACAAATATGTTAGAACCTAACAAAGAGCAAACACACTACGGACTACCACCTTAGGTCCTTAAGTCTACCCATCTCTCATTCATTATTCAAGGTCAAGGTCAAAATAAATTCGGGGTACACGTGTGTGCATCGGGAGCAACATATGCTCTGATACCAACTGTGACATCCCGCGATAACGCGGAAAATATAACTAACAAATAAATGCGGAAATTGATGAGATTTTAAAAACTTTTTATTACAAGTTAAAGATTAACACGCGGGTGCCAGAAATGAAATGAAACGAATACAACAATAGACAAAATTAGGTTATTACAACCCAAGTCTAGAAAACGGGGAAAGGATATCCCACGAATAAACATATAAGGGGTTTCTAAACTAGCAACTAAGGTCCAAGGGTTTAGTTCTCGCTAGCCCACACGTTTTCCCCACGTAAGCATCTTCACAACCTGTCATTCATGTAAACATGAACTCCACAGTCAGTGGGGAGGAACTCAAGGTTCTCCCAGCCACAATATGTCGAAATGCAAGTAAATAACCACTTAATTAAACATATTGATCATGCATCATATATGAACAATAAAGAACAAGAGAATATAATTGAGAACCATGATGAGATAGGCATGATACTTTCTTAATGGAATAAGCATGATACAAGAGAATAAACATGCAATCAAGGGCATAGAATAATCAAGTCAATCAACTCATATTGACACGACTCACAAGTGTAAGACCAACACAAAGTATAGACGGAGTATCCGGCTCAGAGGAGACCTTTAATGCATGTCCGAGATACCACACACAAGACTACATCCTAGACTCCACTCCTCCTGGTAGGATGATGATCATAATACGGTCCTAGTCTAAACCTGGATCCAGACTCTCGGGATGGACGCCACCCGATTCGACATACAATATACCAATCGTATCCAAGACTCGAAACATGGCACACACTCGTTACCAAAGGTCGAGTAACCTCTAATCCGAAACGTGGCACACACCCGTAACCAAAGGTCCGAAGAAAGGCGGAAGGATATCCTAATTCAGAAACATGGCACACACCCGTAACCAAAGGTCCGAAAGAGGAAAGATAACCCAATCCGGAAACATGGCACACACTCATAACCAAAGGTCGGAAAAGGGTAAATAAGGAATGTCAAGTCGTCATACAATGTAAAACGTCACACTTGAGTCACAATAAGAGTAAGAATGATCATGCAAATATAAACACGATAGAATGTCATATATCACGGAATCACTAATGTCACATTCATACTTATGGCTTGCATCTCATCATAACTATGGATGGGAACATTAATACCGACGATCATATCGTAACTAGAGGGCTTATAGCTTACCTCTAGTATTCGATAGGATCAAGACTCTCACAACGGAACAATACAAGACATTAACAAGAATACGACCCTTACAAGTACTTATTTATAATAAATATCCCATTCTTGTATTATATTAATAAATACCCCCATTTTATAATTTACATGCCGGTTAAATAAAATATAACAACCGATAATGAATAATTTACGTCATGTGAGAATATATAGGAAGCACACAAAACCAATACATGTGACAAGGTGAGCCCAAACAAACCAAGAAATTGAGCCCAAATAGGTAAATATGACAAGTTCAGCACATTAGACATGACCACCCAACAAAAGTGACATAGTAAGCCCAAACAAAGAAATGTAGTAAGCCCGACATATAAATTGTAGTGAGCCCAACAAACAAGACTAAAAGAGTCCAATACATAAAGTCAAATGAGCCCAATTGAATAAATGTGTAAAAGAGCGACATTAATGAATTACGTTATAAAATTCGAGACGGGAATTTAAACGATTCATACATACTAAATTTGGCGCCGAAAGCACCCATAATACGAGTATGGCCCAATAACTACAAGTCAGCCCAACAAAAGAATATAGTGAGCCCAAATATCTTAGGGTAGTGAGTCCAACAATTAAACAACCAAATGAATAACTCAAGGCAAAAAAGGAAAGAAGAGGGTAAGGTGGTCAAGGCCCATTCACCATGACCAACAACCGACATTGTCAAGCCACGGTTGAGGTCGAGTAGCCCACTGCCACCGCCACCCTTGGTCAGCCCTACAGCCGCGGCTAAACACAGCTCCTCACGGCACCGTTCCCGCTCAAAAACAACCCTCCAAACAGAGAGTAAAAACAGGACTCCGACATTCCAAAACCCGAGTTTTCTAAGCGACAAAAATTGAGTAAACAGGTGACGACTTTAGCGTAAAGGTACAAGCAGGAAAACCGCTCTGAGGGACCATTAAATCCGTCCCAAAACAGAGAGCACGAGCAGTAAAACGGAGGGCAAAACCCGGGGTGAGCAGCTAGCAAATGCACGATTTCAGACGACAAACAAAAGACGAATTCGAGATGAAAAGAGTACGACTAGAACAAGGGTAACGCCATTAATTTTATGCCATAAACGAGCCCAGAAAACCAGCAAGGAAAGCATACGGATTATTCGAAGTGACAGCAGGCAACACTCGTGTCTCGGAGATGACAAAACCGTGACAAATAAGCCATGGAAACAACTAATAACCAACTAAATTGACCACAAGCTTGACACAATTAACTCCACACATGAGAAAACACATAAAGGTTGAAACTTTACGATAAATGAAGATAAAAACCGAGGGTGAAGGGCGAATTCCCGACATATTGCCGAGTAACCTATCACCGTTACCTTAGCCGTTCCTTATTCTTCGAATGAATGGTCCCAAAAGCTTCAATCTTCCACAGGGTCTTCGAAACCTTCGTCATGGAGCAAGAAAACGAAAGAGATTGAGGCAAAACCGAAACTTTATAAGACGGGTCAAAAACGAAAGTCATACAAGACCGCAACTTTCTTACCTTGAAAGAATGAGGAAGGAACGAGAAAGAGAATGGTGTAAAATTTAGAGGATTTGGTTGAGAATTGGAGGAGAAATCTGGGTTGGAAGGTTGACGGAAATGGAGTGCTGTTGTATGTGTTTCGTTGTTGCTGCTCGTTTTTGTTGTTTCCAAATGAAGAAGAAGAACAAAGAAAGATGGGGGGGGGGGGGGGGGTTGGGACACGGTTCAACACAACAACAACATTATATAATAATAATAATATATAATAATAATTATATAAAGAATTATATAAAATATATAATAATATATAAAAGAGATATTTAAAGGTAGAGTGTAAGAAGGTAGGTGAGTGTGTTGTCGATTTTTGATTGGTCGAGAAAAGATTAGTCACACAAGTGGAAATGTGACGGTCTATAGCTAGACGGAAGTTAAGACGGGGATTATTATTATTATTGTCACTATTATTACTGTCCGACTAAAATATGTATACACAAATTCTTATATAAATTATGGCTCAAGAATATAATTTTAACAATACGTACTTTTATATAAATGAGCTTTTATATATTATTTTTATAAAAATCATGTTTGAAATAAAATTAATTAAATTAAATAATTCAAAAATATCAAATAAAGTAATCAAAAGGTTTAATAAATTTTAAAAGTCAAAATGGGAAATTCGTGGATGTTACAATCACCCCACCTTTTAAAAAGTTTCGTCCTCGAAACTTGAAAGTAGAAATGAAGGGCTATATAAGATAAAACTGGAATTTTGGAATCGGTAATCAAAACATTTAAAAGGTTACTTATCGTAAGAATTAAAATTCTTTCAAAAATTTCAAATAAATTTTCCGACAGAACCAGGTTCTCATCAAAGGAATGGAAGTGCTCTTGTTACGTATTCAAGAACATCACATTCCAAATCAAAGATAAGGTCAAAAGCAAATCATTTATAAATCGAAAATCAAAATACTTTCAAAAACATTAATGAAGAGTTTTCAAAAGTATAAGGCCCTGTTCTTTCTGACTTATTTTCAGCCCACTTCAGTTCAACTCAGCTCTATTCAATTCAGTTCAGCTCAGTTCAGTTCAGTTCAGTTCAGCTCCATTAAGTTCAGCTCATTTCAGCTTTACTAATCTTAAATTTAATAATTATTACTAATTTTATTATCAATAATACTATTTTTAAATATTATTATTCTTTATTCTTTATTTTTTATTTTTTATTATAATTATAATTAATAATATTGTTGATAATAATTTATTTATTATAATTACTATTATCATTATTATTATGAATATTATTATTAAAATGAATAATAATGTTATTAATGTTAATATTATTGTTGTTGTTGTTATTATTATTATTATAATTATTATTGGTATTATTATTGTTATTGTTAAAATGAATAATAATGTTATTAATGTTAATATTATTATTATTATTATTATTATTATTATTATTATTATTATTATTATTGTTGTTGTTGTTGTTGTTGTTGTTATTGTTATTATAATTATTATTGGTATTATTATTAAAATTAATAACATTTATTATAAATATTATTGATGGGTTACGCCCAACCGACTTGACTCACTAGCCAATACGGGGACATACAAGTCAACACACTTGCCAACATGGTTACGGATTCGCTTGAATTGGTATCCTACGAATCACGAATCGTTAAAAGTGACTTCTATCAAGTTGATTACTGAAAATACATATAACACATTTTCTATAAACGAATCGCGAATAGGCAAGGTGTATTCATAGCGAATCTGGTAAACATGCTTGACAAGCCATCATTTGAGGTACACATAGAAAACTATAAATACTTCATTATTCACCAATCAATGGTAAAATACTTCTCACCAACAACTTCATCTCTCTAGAAGTAAGACTACTCGAGCTACTATGAGAGGGCACGGAGACCTTAGCTTCAAGCAAGGTCCCGACTATCCACCAATACCATAAGGCATCAGAGAAGGACCTCTTGCGAACTCTCTGAGGCCCTGTTTGTTACGCATGCAAGATCCATCCGAAGAGAGCAAGCATAGGCTCGAGGTGCCATCTGAAAGGAGCGCGTTGACCCGACCCGGATTCGAGCAACGCTTACTTGAGTGTTTTTAATCGAAACAATTATTTTTACCAATATCATTATTAATATTGACATTATTATTTATTATTGTTATTAAGAATATTATTAGTAAAAATTACTATTTTTTCATTATTATAATTTATGATTATTCATATATAATATTATAATTTTTTTTCCTATAAATATTAATATTAGTATTATACTATGAATATTATTATTATTATTATTATTATTATTATTATTATTATTATTATTATTATTATTACTATTATTACTATTATAGTTAATAATAACAATAATATTAAATATTATTATTATTAATATAATTATTTGATTTAGTTATTTCAATTGACTTTATTGATTCGATTCAGATCGGCTCGGCTCTATGCGATTGATTCGATTCAAACTCAGCTCCATTCAGATTGATTCACTCCATTGATTCGATTCAAACTTAGTTCGATTCGGCTCAGCTCCACTTAGTTCAGTTCAATTCAGTTCAGCTTTAAAAAGCCAGAAAGAACAGGGCCTAAGTCTCATTCATGGAACGAAATTGCTCTTGTCGTGCACACAAGAACGCTAACTTTCCAAGTCAAAGACAGATTCAAAACAAAATCAATTCGCCGACAAGCGTAGAACAAGTTATTAAACGTCTCTAATAACGAGTTCTAACATCCGATCAACGTTAAAATCAGAAGAAAAAGGTAATTCACTCTTTGCAAAAGCCAAAACACAAATGAAGGTTTCACATTTAAACTCAAAAGGGAGTTAAATTCTTGAAAATATAATATTAAACTTTGACAAAGAAATCATAAATAGATCAAAGTTAATAGAAATTGGATAAAATTTAAAGAAATCTCGGGTTTAGCAATTAAAATCATGATAAATGAGTTTATACTCAAGGAATGAATAGGGAACTAAATCAAATTTTCATTTCCAAATCTTTAAAATAGGTAAAGTTTGCAAAAGTAACATAAACTTTTAACAACGAAACAAAAATGGTAGCTTGAAATATTTAGAAATTGTATGAAATGAAAAGCAATTTAGACAACATAAATACAAAGTACGCTAAGAGAGTCCAAACTTAACCAACAAAAGAGCTATGATGAAATTCCTAGGGTAAGAATTGAAGTCAGGTCAACAAGGGTGTCAAAGATAGAGTTTCACAGGTTACGAGTGTCAAACCTAAATTAAAGGAGGAGCATGATGAAGCGAGAAAGAGAAGTATGAACGGTAACACGTATGGTCAAAGAAGAAAGGAAAATTAGACAACAAGGAAACGCTAGATACTCAAACCTCAAATAACAACATCATCCAAAAGGTTCTAAAAACTTCCTAACAACAAAACTCATAACCACATCACTCCCAAGGATTTCCTCAAATCACTTATGTTACTTCATCCTAATCTATTCTCTGAAATAAAGTACTCCACTATAAGTATGATTTCGCCACTCTAAATCTTCATACATCTACAGACCACTTCCACGAGATCAAGGTCAAAGCTCCTAACAAAGCTACACTCATATTCAACTAGTGTCATCTATAAGTTTCCCAAAATGGTAAAATCCTCAATCAAAAATCCTATTTCCAAGCTCTAAATTCTCATAAAGGTCCCTCAAATATTCCACAAGGTTCTCTTTTCAAAATAAGGTAGTAACCTGCCAACCCAAAGTCTTCTTTCATGAAAGTCCGCTCTACTACACTCTTTTGAGAAAGATGCATAAACACCCTAATTTGGAAAAATCAATGAGATCTCGAGTCCTTCTATCCTTTTACTTGTTACGGATCCCCAAAAGTGGAACTACACTCAACTACAGCATCATCCCATCATCTCAAGCCATACTTACTCATCGCATATTATCAGCATTTTGCTCCTTATTCTAATGAGCTCGTCGATTCACTCCCGTCTCACATCCCCTCAATCACAAGTCTATACATCCTCACTCATCAAAATCATACAATCCGCAAGGTAAGCTAATCATTGACTCATGCATAAACAAAACAACACATTATCAACAAAATTGCAACACTATGAAGCAAGGAACCCATGTTTTAAACATGAAAATGCAAAATTTAATCATATACACTACGGTATATATATATATATATATATATATATATATATATATATATATATAATTGGCAAATTTTTTTTTAAAGTAATATTCTCAAATTAAGGCAATGCATTACATTATTAACGAAATTGAAGTCTTATTACTCAATTAAATCAAGAAAATTTTTAAAATTAAAATTTTAAATTATAAGACCATACCCAACATTGTTAAACAATATTTGGATCAACACGATACTACATAAACAAAGACCAAGTACCAACAAACAATTGAGTCACAATTGGGAGCACAACCGAAATTATCCCCTTTGAGATGAAATTTCAAAATATTTTGGGCAACATTTTAAAAATGAAATTTCGATTCAAAATGATACATGCCATTATTAACAACGATGGTGCCTCATTAGTTAATTGAACTAAGTTTCAAACACGAAAACTCAATTTTAAGAATGAACATTAAAGTTTCGAAAATTTTGGAACACGATTTTCAAGACAAACTTTCAAAGGTACGACAAAAGTTAGCAACAACAACCAAACTTTTGGTCCTTGTTAAACCATTAACCAAATAAAAAATATAAAATCGAATTATTGACTCAAGAACATATAGTTTCGAGTTCATAAAAGAAATTTTCGGTAAAAATTCATCATGAAATTTCATATTTGACATCGTAAATGACGAAAAAAGATGGAACTTCAATAGCAGCATGAATCGAACAAAATATGTCAGTAATTGACAAAATTTGAAGGGATTAGCATAGATTTATACAAAACCAAAGTGGAAGAATAAGAGGAAAGAAAGCGTCACTTGTAAGATGAAATTAGCCAATTTAAGGGGCTAAAAATAAGAGTAAGAGTTTGAAATCGAGCAATAAACAATCAACAATGAAGTCTTATAAGAAAATGATTTCAAATAGACGAATAAAAGAGATAAAAAAAGCAATAACACAATTTTAGCGAAATTCACAACCCAAAAATTGGCACTTGGTCGAGTGCTGAGTCCACTCGGTCGAGTGCCCGTCCATTAGGTCGAGTGCCCTCTCCACTCGGTCGAGTAACTCACTTCTAGAAATTTTCAAGTTTCTGGAAATTGGTCCACTCAGTCGAGTGGTAGGATTCACTCGGTCGAGTGACTGGTACTCGCTCGAGTACTAGCTCGCACTCGGTTGGATGCCTCTATGATTTGCAATTCCCGACTCACAAACATTATATCTATACTAACGACTAATCTACCAACAATCATTAATCATATTCTAACATGTAATAACTATTCATCAAAACACATTATACATATGAATACTTACATCCAATTTTCACACGATCGATGCACCACATTATAAATAACGATATCATGCAAAACCTATCGACTTGTTATAGTAAACACGTAATCACACGACATTTCACATATCATCATGCGTCGAATGGACCCATATATAAGGTAAGGAATTAAACTATAATCACAACTACATGAAATCAAGCAACATTTCATTTCAGTAAATAAATCATGCAAGATGTTAAGCAAAATTCATATCACGCATACAATAATGCAACATGTCACTCCGCGTTTCCCGACTCATAACCACGTAGTGACCAACCGAAACAATTGGATCTAGTTTTGAGATGAGGGATCCTTCTCACCCAAAACCGACCTACTATTGTACTCATGTCGGGTTCATTTTATTAGACGCTCCTAAATTCATTTTGGTTCATTGGTTTAGGTTCCAAAATCGTCGCTCTGATACCACTTTATAACAGCCCAACTATCCGGCCAGGATAATTGGAGCGTTACCATCTCGGTTTTCCGAGGTAGTGTCTCAAAACTTCGATAAAAGAATATTTTATAAATAAACATGATGTTTAATGAATTACATAAACGTAAACAAATGAATAAAAGTACAACTCATGACAACTATACTCTCTAGCCAACTATACTCGTCTCGTGACTCATCAATCTCGTCCCGTCTCCCACGTGCTATCCAAACAACCTGTACTTAACCTGTTCCCCATATGACCAAAGAATATAATATGGATCGACACAGGCCACCTCAGAGATAGGTGAAAATTACACAAACACACAAACATCAGTAACGATAAATAAAGTGTGACACGACTCAAGTGCGTGAGTCAACAACATGACCATGATATGAATGACACACAATTACCCAACCGTCACGCCGGTACCGGGACACGGCTAGACGTACCCACAACCACTGGTTCCAGGAACACGTCCACGACAACACACTCATACAAGGTACTCTAAATACGTCGGTGGTACCGGGCCCAAGAGCGACTCGGGTCCCCTGCCAGACGTCGTGCCTCACCCACACGCGTCCCTCCAAACTCAAGTCATTAATGTGCAACTCCAAGAGGGATGTGCACATTAATAACTTGAGTTTGGAGGGACGCATGTGGGTGAGGCACGACGTCTGGCAGGGGACCCGAGTCGCTCTTGGGCCTGGTACCACCGACGTGTTCGGAGTACCTTGTGTGAGTGTGGTGTCGTGGACGTGTTCCTGGCACCAGTGGTTGTGGGTACGTCTGGCCGTGTCCCGGTATCGGCGTTACGGTTGGGTAATTGTGTGTCATTCATATCATGGTCATGTTGTTGACTCACGCACTTGAGTCGTGTCACACTTTATTTATCGTTACTGATGTTTGTGTGTTTGTGTAATTTTCACCTATCTCTGAGGTGGCCTGTGTCGATCCATATTATATTCTTTGGTCATATGGGGAACAGGTTAAGTACAGGTTGTTTGGATAGCACGTGGGAGACGGGACGAGATTGATGAGTCACGAGACGAGTATAGTTGGCTAGAGAGTATAGTTGTCATGAGTTGTACTTTTATTCATTTGTTTACGTTTATGTAATTCACTAAACATCATGTTTATTTATAAAATGTTCTTTTATCGAAGTTTTGAGACACTACCTCGGGAAACCGAGATGGTAACGCTCTAATTATCTTGGACGGATAGTTGGGGTGTTACAGCTCATTAAAAAAACAACTATGTAAAATACTTACTAAGACATGAACTAGTAGCTTGGATTGAGAACAAGAGTTAGTTCAAATGGTAAGAGCTTTCTTACCTCACGCAAAAAGTTAGAGGTTCCATTCTCAACGGCGACAAAGTACACGCATAAGCAAAAAAAAAAAAGGTAGTATCTTGTATTAGCTAAAATTTAATCCGATTGCCTTTAAAAAAAGGGATATTCTATGGTGTATCCCTGTGTTTTTCGGTTTTCTATGTTGTACCCCTACATTTTTGAAATTCTATGGTGAACCCCTAAATTTATTACTTATTTCTCCATCATGACCTCCTTCAAATCTCCGTTAACTTTATCACTATTAAAAAACCGTACTTTGACATTTATTTTGACTCATTAATGTTGTGTAATCATCCTATATGAGAAGCATCACAAATCACTTTTAATACGCACATACTACTATTAAAAACCTCCGTTATGAAGCATGAAATGATAATGGAGATTTGATGAATTTTAGTTAAATTCGTATGCTATTTGGTGGATTAATTGGTAATTCGGCGAATTAATAAGTAAATGAGTAAGTTATCGAGTAATTTAAATGGTATACCGTAGAATTTCAAAAATGTTTGAGTGTAATATAGAAAACTGAAAAACTAAGGGTATACGGTAGAAGATCTAAAAAAATAAAAAAAATAAAAAAAATCCGAAAAAAATCCGATCGAGTCGGAGTCCCAAGGGAAAAACTAAACTGAAACGCTAACAATCATCATCAATGGAAGCAATGGCCTCTATCCGATTCTCCCACCTCCACACTGCTCTCCCTCTTTCTTCCCTCTCCATCATCCCAAAACTTGCACACTACTTCATACATTCATCACCTTCCTCAATTCACCTTCATATTTCCAATTCTACCCCTCTATTTCCCCTAAAATCCCGCCTCTACCCCTCCAATTTCTCTTCTTTTAGACCTACCTTTGAGCTGCACTCTTCTGCTGAAGGAGTGGCAGTATTGGAAACTCCTCCTGATAAAACCCAAGATAAGTCTCAAAAAAGGAAGCTTTTTGTGTTTAATTTTCCATGGTCTTACACTCCAGATGACTTAAGGAAGGTTTTTAGTGAATGCGGGACTGTTAAGGACGCTGAGGTAATGTTTTATTGTCGAGATATACTTGCGTGAGACGGTCTTACAAGAAATTATTATAATTCCAAGATACAAGTGTATGGGGGGTTTTGTACTTTTATCTTAAAACCCGTCTTATAGGTCGCAGGATAAAGTCTTCCCCCTCCCCTGTCGGGTACGTACAGCGTACTGTCCTTGTGTCTCATTTGACACTCGAAAAGAAGTGTAATGTAGTACTGTAAGATGGGTTTTTGATAATTTGAAATGGGTTTTGTTTAGATTATCAAGAATAAAGATGGGAAGTACAGGGGATTTGCTTTCATTACAATGTCATCTGGGGAGGAAGCTCAAGCTGTTGTTGATAAATTCAATTCAAAGGTACAAACTTTTATCTTTTAAGTGCGTAAATTTATTGTTGTATGAATATTCATGTGTTGGTTACTGAAAATGAGCATCTTTTGAGAACTTGATTGATTAATTGGCTGCTTGAATTTACTTGATCTAGTGGCTCAAGTATCGACCATTTGCGAATTGAGTAATGATTAGTGAAGTAGTACTTCAATGCAGCCAATGCAGGTGTGCGATTTATGTATTTGCATACATGACCATGTAGAATATAGAAGCGAAGAGTTGTCGAACAAAAAATATTGAACTAGGTTAAAGTGAGGCGGACTAGAGTGAACATTGTGGATGAAATAGTTTGTCCTAACAGATTTACTCTGAAGTAACTCGATAGTTGTCTTTGCAATCATCCAACTCTCCTGAGTATTGGATAACCATCTAATGGTGATAATTAATCTAGTGACTACTTATAGCGTACATCGGATAACCACCCTTACTCGGCTATTTGTGGGAGCTTGTTAGGTACTGTTGTAATGATGTTGTTTCCTTAATGCTCTTTTTTTAGAAGGCACGCAAAGTTGGATCTTCATTTGTTTTGTGATTGTAGTTGCTAGTCTTATTATTTCATAGTCTATTTGGTAGGATGGTAATATTCAACTCCGTAAGCAAGTAGAATGGAACGCACTGGAATTACTATCTTGTCATCAAGGTACGAGTGTGTGAATTATGATACACAATGAAATTAGTAGCTTGCTTCCCAATGGATTTGTCAACTATGTAGGCTACCCTATGAAGATGATGGTTGACAATTAAACATAAAAGCTTACTCCCTCTGTCCCGGTCATTGTTGTCCTATTCCATTTTAGGATTGCATTTGATGAGCAATTTGATCCTTCTCACTCAATTTGGTCCACTTGTCATCTTATAATTGAACCTCTCCTCTTTCCTTGGTCTTTGTGCCAAAACCAAACGACAACAATTGACCAGGACGGAGGGAGTACTTTCTAAGGCTTGACTTGATGTGTTCTATAATTTCGGACAGTGTTTTGTTTGAGGCTTATTGGTTACGACTTGTAAGATCTTTGTTCCTGACTCCACGATAATTGTGACTGGCGAATAGAAGTGTTATTGAAAGACTATTTTCTGATTGAATTTTTTTCTTCTTGTGCTTCAAATTTGCTGCGGAAAATTGAGGCTCGTATTGCATGAGTAATGATAGACGCCAAATATGATTGGTGGGTAAGTTAGGGGTAGAAGAAAATAACATACTAAGAATTTGTTTGGATAGCATTTGAGGAGGAAGCGGGAGAGGGGGAGGATGGAAAGAAGGGAAAGGGAGGGAAGGGGAGTGGGAACGGAGCAAGAGAATTTTCCATCCAAATCTATCCAACAAGTCCTAAGACAATTTTGTGGAACTGTGTTTGTATGCTGCTTTTAAGACCACAACCTCGCATTAATACTTTATAAACATAATGTCATATGCTGTATTGCTGTTAAGGACTAAGCTCCCTGATAAGTGATAAGTCAAGATAGGTCAGGTTAAATTATATCAAGGTAGCATTTTTAAGAGAGGAGTGAATAATGATTTGCAGGACGCCGATACCTTAATCATGTAGCTTTACACTGTCGTGTCTCTGCTAGTTCTATCAAACGCACATTAGGGATGTTCGTAGTTATTTTTCTTGGGGAATGGGGTGACGGGGTTTGCTCGTGTGGAGAGGATTTTTCAATTAACTAAGAAATGTGTAGTAAAAGACACCTGTTGTTGATTAATCTAAAATGCAAATCAGTCCTCAACATCTAGCCTTTAGAACAAAGACTTGTGCCTTTTTCACCTAGACGAAGGTAAAGCAGCTACTCAGCCAGTACAGCTTTGCTGCATTTGTGGTGTGTTTTAAGTGTTCAACATGCTATCTTTAGTTCACTTATGGATTTTGACAATGTGAAGTTTCAGTGGCGAAATGCATGTTGAAGTGGTGAGTATCCTTCTTGGGTACATATGGTGAAATAAAATGTTAGTATAGGCTAGTAGACTTTTTTTCAGGTGTGGTTTATATCGCAGTTTTCCTCAGGATAACAGATTAGCAAATCTCATGGCAACCCCTACAAGTTTTACCAAAAAATGAAGCTCCTACTTAGATTGCTGAGGAGATCAGCTAAGCTAAACAGGGGCTCAGTCAAGTAGATGACCATCATCTTTCATTCTTGTCTTATGAGTTTCTATACTTCTCTATGTGTGTGTTTGGCCTAGTTTGTAAAAGTGTTTTTGGACTCAAAAACACTTTTTGGCCAAACACATCGTTTTCTAAAAGTTCAACAAAAATTTTCAAAAGCTACAGCTATTTGTTGTTTCTGCTTTTGAAAAACACTTTTGAAAAATTAAGTTTGAAAAACAAAAACTCATCTTTTAGTTACTATATGTAATCGGGAAGTCTTTTAGTTATTGGGCCACTGGTGTAACTGTTTTTTTTTAATCTTCTACTAGACATAACTAGTTTACTATTATGTAACATTCGTGCATAGCCCATATTTGAGATCATTATATTGTATCAAGCCTTTGCACTGTTCCACACATTTTGGAATGAGAAGTTATTGCTCATTTTTTCAGGAATTGGCAGGAAGAACTATAACAGTTGAGTTTGCAAGAAAGCTCAGGAAGCCTCGACCTCAATCTACTGTAGATCTTCCTGTCAAAGAGACGCGCCATAAGCTTTATGTATCTAATCTTCAGTGGAAAGCGAGGTCCTCTCATCTCAGGGAATTCTTTTCAGCCGATTTCAACCCTGTTTCAGCTAGGGTTGTGTTTGAGAATCCAAATGGAAGATCTGCTGGATATGGTTTTGTATCATTTAACACGAGGGAAGAAGCAGAGGCTGCGATTGCTTCCTTGAATGGAAAGGTAGTGGAGAAAGGGAAAACTGTGATAGTTTTGGTTTATCATTCTTTTTACATTTAGTTATAGTCAGACTAGGCCTCGCAAAACTGGCCTCACATGAATGCCCTTAACCCAGAAGGCCAGAACTCAGAACAAATATTCCAAACTTAGCGGGAACTCAAATTGACCTGTTCTGACCTATACCTTGCCCGAACGTTGTTTGACCGATACATAGCACCCGACCCAAAAATGAGTTAATCGGAAATGACCCAAAATCACTAATTGAAACAACACTTGAATTTTTCTACATAAAAATCACAAAAAATCATGCTAAGTGTCACGGTCCGCTACTTTTGCCGGACCGTGGCGCGCACCCTTGCCCGTCTCAAGGCAAGATGCAAGCGACAAGGATCTTCGTACTAGTGAGGGATCGCCCACTAGCACGATACTCGGGTCTCGGGTCGGTGTGTGTCGGGAATCCTAGTCACGATTATCAAGTCCGGCACACGAAAGCAATAAAAGTAAGCAATACGATTATTGAAAGCAAGCAACAAGCAACAACAAACTTTTGGATGAGAAGCGGTTTTTCATTGACTAGCACCTCTCATAGAGGCAAATTTGATAGTTTGGTCCTGGTAGCAGGAAACATTGAATTTACAAGTTTAGTGTAGAATAGCGATATACCTATTTATGGAAACCTATTCTAAAACTACTAAGAAAATACTTACTACAAATGTACAATGGAAATGAAATTACATAAGCATAAATAAATCTAAGGGTTCAAGTGTGCGGATCGTCACACTCTCCCCCCCACCTGTCTGTTGTTGCCGCCCTCGGCAACACAAAAAATCTTGAATGGTGCTTCAGTGAGACATCCTCGGTGAGCTCTGATTGTCCATGCAGTGTTGGGGATTGGCTTGTACAACTCGGCTTGAATGTGCGCTTCGTCCCAAACAATTACTGGCCCCTTCGTCCCCTCAAGGATAGGCTGGAGTTCCTTGACATAGAAGCTGCCGAACATCATGTTCTCCAAGTCCAGCACGTGCTCCTTGTCTCTCGGAAAAGCCCACTTTGCCGTTGCTTGAAAAGACCTCTCTCGGGATTCCTTCAAGTAATGGCCCCAACGGACCTTCATCTTGTCTCTCGTCACTTCATCACCTGCATTCAAGGGAATGTGAGTTCTCCAGGACGCCGAATCAGCATTTCGGCGCGGCCCCCTGATGGTACGAGGCCTTATCTCTTGGGTCGACCGACATGCAAACCAGGACGTCGATTGAAGACATCGACGCGGCCCCCTGATGGTATGAGGCCTCATCTCTTGGGTCGATCGACCCATGAAAACCAGGACGTCGATTCAGCACATCGACGCGGCCCCCTGATGGTACGAGGCCTATTTCTTTGGGCATCTCGGCCCTCATTGTCTACTCCTCCGTGAGGGGGTAGACTCTTCTTTCGTCCCCCAGGCCACTTAGCATCGTAGTTAGCCTGGGTCTTGTTCGCCCTCGGCTCCACCGAACCTTTAGGCATTCTCCAAGGTCGCATTCCTTGTTTCGGCGTCGGTATCACCCTCATAGCCGAAATTTGATCTCGCCCCTTGTCTTCGTCATTCTCTCACCGTCTTCACTACGATAGACCCCATTAAGCATCGATCCGTCACTCGGTTTCAATACTACCAATGCTTTCGAAAGAGCTCGCATCCCGAGTACTAACTTGAAGTCATCCGGCGGAACGGTGGTGAAGTCGAGCTCCCCGCCCACTCACCCACTTGGACCGCGACCTTCTTAGCCACTCCTTGGACGCGTCTCATTTTCCCGTTCGACCGCTTGGCAACATTGTTAGCATCCCGAGAACTAGCCCCAACCGATCCGCTTCCTCTTTCATAACAAAGTTATGGGAGGCGCCCGAGTCGATCAAGGCTCGTGCTTGCTTCCCATTCACCATCAGGTCCACGTACATGAGCCCGTTGGATTTCTTGGCGCAAGAGTCTTCGTACTTCCCCATCGCACTAATCCTTTGAAGTGAGCCCATCCGTGGTTGGTCTTCACCATCACTCGAGTCTTCGTCATACTCTTGGTGATAGTCGGCTAACGCCCCATCAAGACGTTCTTGAGCCCCTTTTGGCATCTTCTTGAACATAGCATTGAACTCTGCTTTGTTCGGACAATCGACCATCTTGTGAGGACCCTTGCACACAAAACACGCGAACGGTTTCTTTGTGGAAGCGATTGAGTTTCCCCCTTAGAGAAGACGAGCTTGAGGGCGAGTTCGTAGTGCTCGCCGATTGGGCTTGACTTCCTTGCGAGCGGAACCGACTGTTGCCAAATGAAATGGCGCTATTTTGTGGCCTTTGTCCATTGTACCCACTTTGTGACACACCAGTATTCCCCGTTAGTGCCACAACTTTTGGTGCCTCTCGCTTCCCGTGAAAGTCGAGCAGGCGTTCCGCGGCCGATATGGCCGAAGACACGAGTTTTGGGATTCGCCTCATGACCTCTTGTTGTGCCCACCTCTTCAACCCATCAATGAATTCGAATGTCTGTCGTCTCGGACATTTCGGTAATCTCGAGCATGCACGCCGAGAATTCCCTCACATATTCCCGGATTGATTTGGTGTGCTTGATTTCCTTCAACTTCTTCCGAGCAACAAACTCCGTGTTCTCGGGGTAGAAGTGATCCTTCAAGATCCTCTTGAAGTCGGCCCACGATGTCACCGTAATCGTGCCCGCATCGATTTCCTTGTACCTAGCCCTCCACCACATCTTGGCATCGTCGACTAGATACATGCTTGCCGTGACAACTTCCGCGTCTTCGTCGAGCCCACTTACTCGGAAGTATTGCTCCATATCGAAGATAAAGTTATCCACCGCTTTCGAATCCCTCGCCCCATCGTAGGCACGAGGTGGAGGTGCCTTCACCTTATGGCTCCCCACAGATTTCCCGTCATTGGCCACCGCTTTCACGAGCGTGGCGCAAGTGTTCTCTAACATCTCGATCTTTCGATGCAGATGATTGATCTCTTCCTCCCGATCGTCGGGGATCGCACCAATGATCGCTTGGATGCGGGTGTCCATCCCGTCCACCTTCGTCTCAAGGTCACAAACCGTCTTTTGCAACTCCTCGAGGCCCGCGGCCATCCGCATAACGATGTCCTCGAGTTTGGGAAGCTTGACGTCGATTGTGTCCTCTAAGGCATCCACTCGGTCCTCGATTGTTTCGCCCATTTTCTCGATCTCGATGAACAAATGCGGCGTGCAGAAACCCGTCCCCAAGACCAGGACTACGATGCCAAATGTCACGGTCCGCTACTTTTGCCGGACCGTGGCGCGCACCCTTGCCCGTCTCAAGGCAAGATGCAAGCGACAAGGATCTTCGTACTAGTGAGGGATCGCCCACTAGCACGATACTCGGGTCTCGGGTCGGTGTGTGTCGGGAATCCTAGTCACGATTATCAAGTCCGGCACACGAAAGCAATAAAAGTAAGCAATACGATTATTGAAAGCAAGCAACAAGCAACAACAAGCTTTTGGATGAGAAGCGGTTTTTCATTGACTAGCACCTCTCATAGAGGCAAATTTGATAGTTTGGTCCTGGTAGCAGGAAACATTGAATTTACAAGTTTAGTGTAGAATAGCGATATACCTATTTATGGAAACCTATTCTAAAACTACTAAGAAAATACTTACTACAAATGTACAATGGAAATGAAATTACATAAGCATAAATAAATCTAAGGGTTCAAGTGTGCGGATCGTCACACTAAGCATGACTGCACTACCCTAAAAGGACTTGACTCAAACCCAATGGTTGGTATTTTATGACATGATCTGAAATGACCATACCAGAAATAATCTGATCCAAACGGTCAAACCTAGCCTGCCTGTACGGCTGTACCCGACCATAATGACATGTTTGCTAGGTTTAATCGGGATGGTTCTTGTGAGTTGTGATGCACTCATCATTTGTCATTTTTCAGTCAAGTACTTGAAAGTAATATTGGTTTACAGGAACTATTAGGCCGACCAGTAACCCTAAAATTCAGTGAGAGAACCACTGAAGTGGAGGCTGCAAATGAAGACGAAGAGGAGAAGGAGAAGCAGGATGATTCTGTGAGCCCAGTTGTTGAGGAAGAAGTTTCTGAAGCCGAGAACACATCATAGGTTGGTAACGTACTCGAGCTTAACTCTTATTTATAGCTTTCTTTATCTGATAATAACTTATAGAGAACATCATGTGTTCTACCACCATATTATTGTTTGTGTCAAATATCTATCACAGTTATACCTGTAGTTTCTCAAAACTGTATGAATGTATGAATAGCAAAGCCACATTGTTTGTCCATTGTAGAAATCCAAATTACTATACCTTTTATGAATCACAGGCTTACTATAAAGAAAAAATTGCGAAGGGTTTGTGTAACTCGTGATGCTAAGTAGATACTGTATTCAATCAGCTAGTCTTCAGTAAGACCCTCATGCCAAATTCTTTTATATATTTTTTTTGACATATTAATTCTATTAGGGGGTGTTTGGTTCACATAAGGAAAGGGAATGAGAATCGGAAAGGAAAACAAAGGGAAAGGAGAGGGTTCCCTTTGATATCTTGCTTGTTTGTTTTAACATGAATAAGCGAATGAAAAACTAAGACCTAGAATTAAACAACCACCCTACACCGATAACCACCACCCAACCACCTACACTGGTGCGAACGTCAGCCTCCCCATACCGCCCCATCAGTCCCTTTGCCGGGGCCTTCCCTGGCCGGCCGCCACCTTCCCACACCAGCCTCACTTTCCCTCGAAACCCACCTTCCGTAACTCCTAAACACCACACCAACCACCTTTCCCTCGAGGTAGTTGGTGTTGGTGGTAGAAGTTGAAGGTGGATGTAGAGATTTTAGTGGTGGTGATAAGAGGTAGTAGGGAAAGGGTATGGCCATATGGGTACCCTTCGGGGGAATCAATTTGGAGGAGTTTGGGGTAATCCTTTTCTGAAATTTGGGTAAAGGGTAAGGAAAAAGTGAGTAAACAAACAACAATGGGAATGAAGGGTTTTATTCCATTTCCCTTTCCTGTAAACCCTCAGCCAAACGCCCCCTTAGAGATGATAAACTCATTTCATCAATTAGCAAATACTGAAGAAATAATTCAAATGCATGAAAAATTTGTAACTTTGCATGTTTTTGCTTTTATACCAACCATGGACCATCACAAAAATAATATAATCATAAGATACAGTCACTAGCTCACTAAACTCAAACTCGTACCTAACAACATACACAACTCAGTAAAAATGAATAATTAGCCAGCTTAAACAGTAGCGTAACCAGGATTTTTGATGTGGGTGGGTAGCGGGCGAATAATTCCAGCCTAGGCAAACTAGTAATGCAATAAGGTAAATTAGAAAAAAAATCGAAGTTTTACATAAAAACTTTCAATTTTTTTCATTGTCCAGCGGGGGCACGTGTCCTTGCTTGCCCCCCTTAGTTCCGCCACTGAGCTTAAATATCCAGAGCTTGCCTGTACTCTCAAATGGAATGAAAAGCAGGAGAAAAGAAGCAAAAATACTAAGCAAAAGGCTTGAATGCTAATCTGAAACCACCAAGAGGTTTCTTATGGAGCTAGTAAGTTAACAATGTAAGAGGAAACATCTTCCTCTATTATTCTAAGCATTTGATGAACTGCCTGTGATATACTTTCTATATCAGTCAGATGACACCGTTCTTCCACCTGCAATAAATAAGAATGTTCATTTTCCCAAGTTATTGTCTGACTTTGTTTTAGAAAATTGAAAATTTGCAGCCAAATTATGCCACAAAATAGAAGTTAAGTTGGTAGTATATAACTAAACTGTCAATTTGACCAAATGGAAGAATCGGACTCAAGACTCTAGCAAAATGACCTTTTTTAGTGACCTAACTCGAATTGAGCCGATCCGAATTATAGCAGGCTTGGACCAAAGTTCAAAACGTTTGGTTTAGAACTTTAGATTACTCGAAATAACTCACTTGGACATGAGTGGCCGACCCACAAACATTGATTTAAAATGACCCAACCACTTCGTATGATTCGATAGTAATGCAACCAAAATAGATCAGACGAACTCAAACTGCCACAACTTGCTCCCTCTCTAGGGCACGATATGCTGAAAGGACTGGATTCAAATAGTCCATACATTGATAAATGGCATGAACGGCCCATTTGACGGGTCTAAACATAGTTTTAGTTGTGCATTTCAGCAGTAAATGAATGAAAGTTAGCGTGTTTCTTCATTATCACATATTTTAGTGCAGGAATAGGAAAAAAGAACTGTAGGATATCATACAAACTTAAGCGCATATCACAATTTTTTATCAAAAGAAAGGTGCTGAATTTGCATACCTTAACACTGAAGGAATACAGGACTAACGGCACCAAGGTGGTGACACTAAGATGAAGGATGGTGAGACGAAGTGATTGAAAACCCGAAACCAGTTTGGACAACTGTCTCGGGTTTTTCTTGAAAAGGATTCGTAGATTTGCATGGGTTTCGATCAAGGTGACTTCAACATCAGCTGCTGCTGAGCTACTTTTTAAGGTAAACTTGTTACCACCATGCTCATAGTCGTCAATATTCGGAGTGAGTTGCGTTACGGGGATTGTAGTGTGAGTGTCGTAACTTGTCAATTTTTGAGCTTCAAGGGAATGTATCATTTGTTCAAGCTCCTTCACATATTGTATGGCACCTCCTACTATTGTCGCCTGATCACCCTACAAATCATGAAAGTTAGGTTGAGATAAGCATGTCTTTTATTTTAGAATTCAATAAAAATGATTTAAGATAAAGTGAATTAGACTTTCACGATAGAATTCTGAATCATTATCGGGTTTAGTCTATTTGGGTGTTGGTCGGATCAGTTTTGCTGGGTCTAGGTATATAGCAGACGTGATTAGTAGCGAGTCAGAAATCCACCTTGTCGTAATGTGGTTCCTCCATTGCTAATCTCTGGCATGTCCATAGTGCCGAAATGACACTCACAATGAGTAGCAGATTTAGAGTTTCATAGGTCATATAGTTGAAGAGATGATTGTAATTAGGCATTTGCTTCCAAGCTTATGTTTATACCCTTTCTAAACTCCTGATTCTATGCATACAAATTATACCCCATTAACGTCCAGAGTATTGATACAGAAGACCGTCTCGTACAAGACTTACCGACTGTACTATAACTAGAGTTGTCATTGGGCCGTGCTGGGCCGGCCCGCGTGCCAGCCCATCGTGCCTTCCCCAAAAAATGGCCCGGCCCAGGCACGGATATTGGGCTGGCCGTGCCGTGCCGTGCCTGGCCCACTCACCCAAATCCCCGCCGCGGCCCGCTCCTGGCACGCCCAATTTCGTGCTCGGGCCGTGCCTGGCCCATGGGCTAATCGTGCCTAGCACGTGGGCCGGCCCAATAACCTTAGTATTTTTTTTCTAAATACACTTTTATTTATATAAGTAATGAATATTCACGATTTAAATATATATTTTATTAAATATTACTGTACTTGATGTCTTGATTAGTTGATTACTTGTATTTTTAATGTACTAGATTTAATTAAATAATTAAAAAACGATATTAAAAAATGGAATTTAATTAAATAACTAAGAAATGGGCCAAATCTCGGGCCGTGCCGTGCCAGGCCCGTCGTGCCTAGTTCGTGCCGGACCCTCCGTGCTTGGGCCGTGCCGTGCCTAGGCACGGGAATTTCCAAAAAATGCAGTCGCGGCCCGCGCCTCAAACCCGTTCGTGCCGTGCCCGTGCCATCAGTTACAACGCAAAAGGCAAGGAGTAGAAATTTTGTTTTGTTTAGGTTTCATAGCTTGAGAAAGGATGATGCCAAACAAACTGCCATGGTCTCTGCAAAAGAGGGCCCAACAAAATTGCATAGAAATGAGTATAGTTACAACATTACAAGCTGTACAAAACTCACACTTCATATTTCAAACAAACTTCCTATTATAGACGGGAGATATCCGGCTATAGTTATAGACGGACCAAATATCCACCCACTTTAAGCATAAGATAAGCAATACGTTGCATGATGGGGCCCAAAATGTCACCACTTTATACATATTTGACCTGTCTTTCTGTAGACACCTCAAAATGTCTACCTAGCCTTATGGTACCCGATGATGAGGCTCAAATTAAATGACTAAATGAAAAATTGACAATGTTATAATTTATGGCTCTTTACGCTTATTTCCCAAAATTACTCAAAATGACCCAAAATAACCAAAAAACCCATATTTCCATTCAATCCATTTTTATCCCATTTCAGACGATATTCTCATAAATGGGCTTAATAATAAGGTTCAATTAAGGCAATCCACCTTATTATGGGTCAATGTTATACGTAAAAGGACAATTGGACTATTACATATCATAGTGGCTCGATTATCTACAAGAAAGCTAAACTAAAATTAGCCACATAATTAATAGCATAAACATTGTTGTAAAGCCCAGACCATTTTTCGAGTTAGACGGCAATACATGATCAAAGGCAAAGATATTTGAGATAATTGTGTAAGACTTCGCACGTGAAGCCGACACAATGTACAAGGATTGAAGATAAGAGATTAAGCGTAATTAGGAAAGACATATTAAAAGCAATTCTAGTCAAAATAGAAGAATATGGGAGGATAGTTGTGTACAACTAACAAAACATAGAAGCAGAGGGACTTGTTGGAGTTTGGACTCTACTTTATTATTATTTCTGTTCTGAAGAAACTACAATCTCCAATATGTATAAATACCATCTAGTCCATTCAAGACGAGGAGGACGGACGGAAATATAATCTCCAGAGGACACAGACACGAGATACAAATACCGTCATTCATATACACACAGTCGTCCCAAAATTCAACTCTCAAACCGTCTCAAATATTCTACCCCAGTTTCAAATCAAACCACACACAAATAAACCATCCCAGTTTCATATAAGCGCATAAGAGCCAATAATTAACGACAAAGTCGATTTTCATTAATAGTCAAACATCCAGATAGGCCTGAGGGTACCGACATCAAATAAGTTTTTCTTTACTCTTTCTTTTTCTTTAATTCTTTTATTTTCTCTATTACTTATTTTCTCTATTTATTGTATTGACTAACCTAGTTAATTTGTTTTTGTAAATAATTTGTATTAAATTGTATAATTAACCTTCTTTTCGTCTTAATTTCGTCAAATATATAATATTACAAATAAATAGTAGAGGCCGTCAGTGTAACACCCCCATACTCCAAGTGCCTTACCAGGACCACTCAGGTATGAAGACATTACCATCTCGGTTACCCGAGGCAATGATAATCAAACAACAATGAAGAAACAACGTTTAATATAAATAGTTTAGCGAATAGTTACAATCCCCAAAACCAAACCAAAAGTACGATACATGATTTCAAACTGATCGTTTCTAATCGAAATGTAAATAAACTAAAGGCTACAAGCGGAAGACTCCTATCGTCATGTCGTGGCATCCCGCCTATCCCAAGACTCATCTCAATACCGCTCAATATCTCGCTCACCATCCCCGAATGGATCACCGCAGTTTACAAAACAACACCGGGTCAGACTAATCACACAATCAATATGTATAACAACAATAAGATAAACAGATGAAGCCTTAATCGTCACACACACACACACACACACAACCAACCAATTCCCATCATCTCAATCTTCGACCGTCCTTTGGACTACCGCCAGATGGGGGACCGAGCCGTACCCACCAAATCCCCGCTCCATAGTGAGCGATAAACCCCGTCCATTAATGTGCACATCCTTCGTGGCGGGTTCCATGAGAAGGCCAAACTAGGGCGTGAAGTCACTCCCGCAAGTGACCCCACCGCCCGAGGCCACGCCTCGCGAACCATCAACAACGATCACAACCACAATCACAATACAATTATTATAACAAACAACCAAATACAATACATCAACCAATATCCCATTATGGGACTAATACCGAGTAGAAATCCTACCCGGTATGCACACAATCGACGGTCTCTCTACCGCCGAGTCAAAAAGCCTCTTCTATGAACCCTCCTCCTATCATACAACACATAGAGACTACCACATCACATACTACACATAAAACCCCCAATTTCTAAATTAGGGTTTAACCAAATCAAAGGAAATACAATAAAAAGGGTACATAGATCTTACCCTCGACGCAAGGAACTCAACGGTACGAACAACGACAAGAACTGACCGTCTGAACTCCGGGAATTGCTAAGAATGCGATTAAGAAGATGAACTTGTTTGCTTTCTCTCTTAAACAGGAATTTAGGTTTTGTAAAAGTGATTTAGAATAATGACGATGAAGCTTAAATACCCTAATCGCATAATTAACAAAACCCGAGAAAACTCCCCGTAAAACCGGACACTCGATCGAGTACCCAAGGTACTCGATCGAGTACCCCCTTACTCGATCGAGTGCCCCAGCTACTCGATCGAGTGCCCAACAGGTCAGAAACTATTTTATTTCGCAACTTACCCTTACTCGACAGAGTAAGGCCTACTCGATAGAGTACCCCAAGACTTATAAATACGGAGTATTACAGTCTTCCCTCCTTAAAAGGAACTTCGTCCCCGAAGTTCAAACCACTAGTAAACAAAGGTACTCCCACAACATTCCCGACTCAAAAGTCAAACAAAATTCAACATAAAATATGACACTAACCCAACTCATCCCGACCAACACACCGACACAACATATAAAAGGGGTATAAAACTCTTAAAAAATGCTCGCGATCATCTCTTACCCCCCTAAAAGAAACAAGGTTACGTCCCCGTAACCATACATACCTGATCAAAAAGGAAAGGGTAACGCTCTTTCATAGCTTCCTCTGGCTCCCATGTAGCTTCCTCGGTCTCGTGGTTAGACCACAGGATCTTAAGTAAAACTGTCTCACCTCCCCTAGTCTTTCTAACCTTTCGGTCTAGAATTTGCTTAGGCACCTCAATATATGATAAGGACTCATCTAGCTCTAAGCTCTCTGCCTCCAACACATGTGACGGGTCACTCACATACTTCCAGCTTGATGCGATACATGAAACACATTATGCACTCTCTCTAACGCAGTGGTAAAGCCGACGATAAGCAACTTCCCCAACTCGCTCTAAGATCTCATAAGGCCCTATAAACTTCTGACTTAGCTTGCCTTTCTTCCCAAATCTCATAACCCCGCGCATAGGAGAAACTTTCAAAAGAACCTTGTCCCCAACTTGAAACTCTATGTCCCGACGATGTAGATCTGCATAACTCTTTTGTCGATCCCGGCCGCTCTCATCCGTTCCCGATCATCTTAACTGTTCCACCATCTCATGCACCATCTCTGGTCCTAAAACCTTTGCCTCAAAGACTATCGTCCCAACAGATTGGACTCCTACATCTCCTCCCATACAAAG